>NW_006434709.1:7247731-7248353 GCF_000325575.1 Pteropus alecto | reverse complement strand
TTTAAAGGGAATCAACCAGGACTTTCTGAAAGACTAGATATGGTATAAAAGAGAAAAACCTCAAAGGTGTTTGGTCTCAGCAACTGGGATTACTGAGACAGGAATACCTCAGGAGAATCAAGAGTTTGGTTTTGGACATGCTTCATTCAAGTGTCTATGGATATACAAGGAGAGATATCAAGTAGACAATCAGAAATGAGTCTGAAGTTCAGGGTGAAGTGAGGGCTGGAAATAAATATTTGAGAGTCATCAACAATATAGAGGTAGTGTTTAAAGACATGGAACTGAATAAGCTCTCCTTAAAAAATGAGTGGAGAGATCATATGGGTGAGGCCCTAATCCAATCTGACTGAGTTCTTATAAGAGGAAGAGACACCAGATAGCTCTCTGTCTCACGCTCACTCCCTCACTAGCTTGCTCTCACGCTCTCTCTGTCTCTGTCTCTGTCTCTCTCCTGACCCCACCTCCCACCCCCCGCCATGCTCACACACAGAAAAAAGGTCATATGATAACACAGCAAGAAGACAATTGTCTACAATACAGGAAGAGAGGTATTACCAGAAACCAACTCTGATGGCACCCTGGTCTTGGACTTCTATCCTCTAGAACTGTGACAAAATAA
>NW_006434709.1:7210429-7247709 GCF_000325575.1 Pteropus alecto | reverse complement strand
AAAAAATAAAGAGTGGAAAGAGAGAAAAGGTCCAAGGTTTGGGCTCTGGGGTATTTCTAGTCTTTAGAGGTATTAAAAGATCAGGTTATCCCTCTTATTGACACCTAGTTTGGGTACTCATTAGGATCAATGTATGTCCATCATTTCAGATCTCTGGCAGTCAAGAAGTATCCCTGACACCAGATTTTGTAATAGAAGATATAAACTAATAAGCTAATTACTGCATTTTTATAAAACAGCCTATGGGAAAGCATAAAGTTCCAAGTAATGATCCCAAAGATACTTCTGGATATGGTAATGGAGATAACTAGAATTAGGAAAATAATAGTCTGAATCTCAAAAAAAAAAAAAAAAAATTCCAGCCCAGACAGGAAAGTGCTTCCTCCTGTTCACCCAAAAGGTTAGTTCTTAAGCCCTCCAAAATGGAAAGGACTTATGTAAGATTTGGCAGGACAAGAAGGAAAAAGGGCATTAAGATATTGCCTTATTCCATTAACTGTGACAACTCAAAGAATAAAAAAGAGCAAGCAAAGATGCAAATGGAAGCACCTCCAGAGCAGATCTGAACATGAGAAGATATCCACAGAATGAATCAATGTGAGGGCCCATGGGGTTCCCCAACATTGTTCCAATTTTAATGTAGTTCTTTGTGCAGAAGACAACTAACACAAAAATAGGAATTGAAACTTTTCCTTTTCTCGAAGACCCTCCCATACAGAAAGTATCTTTCCTTGTTATTTCTGCTCTGATCATGTTTCTTTTGATTGACTTTATCATTTTCTCATTTTCTTCAATAAACTCATGCAAAGGTGTGCTTTCTCTTTAAGAAGTTAGAAAATGATTCCCATGGTCTTCAGATGGCTCTTTAAATTGGTTTCTCTTAACCCTGGAGTCTACAATACTTAGACTGAGTGAGTACTTAATTGGAAGTGAAATGGCACTGAAAGGAAATTATATAAGATGACATCATTAATCAAAACAAAACATAAATAACCACAATAATCTGAGTATCATTCATTCAGTAGGTCAAAAATATGTAAGTACCTCCTATATGTTATGTATATGGATGGGAACACAATGATGAATAAGACAGACACATTTTGGTAGAATATATATAGAATATGGTAAAAGACCTAATCTCAGAAGTGGAGGTTTTGGTTAGGATAGATGACTGCTTCCTCAAAGAGGTAGTTCAGGACCCATAAAAAAGAGGAATACATGTCAGTTGGTTTCAGGTATTGAAAAAGAACTGGTGCACTAAGCATTTGTGAATGAGCTATTTTATAATAGTGATCACAAACAATTCCATTGAATTCATTATTCTCGTGGTTAAGAAAATTATCCCAAATTCATGTGATTATTTATCTCATCTGGGAAGAAATGAAAACTAAAGGCAAGCAGGGTCAGTATTAACAATAGGTGATAGGTTCAATCCCTGATTTGAGAGTTAAGTTATGGACAGGCAGCCAAGACTGATCCCATGAAGTCATTAGGAGACACATGAGAGGGAGTGGGTGCTAAACCTTACAGTCCAGAGAGGCAACAAAGTATTAGGACCCTTGAAATGATCTTTAAGGCAGAAGCAAATATTTAAAGTATTACAGAGCCATTCCCCTGAAGGCCTAGTGAATTTGCATTATGATGGTAACCAACACCTCCCCCAACTCTACCCCCCAGTCCACACCATGCAATAAATTATGGAGAAATTCTGAGAACTACAGACAATTTTACATTAGGGAAATCTATAATGAAGAGTAGTCACTGATCATTTTAGAAGATAACCTGCTAGAAGGAAGATAACATAATTTCTGTAATTTATTCCTTTATTAGGTAAACATTGGGTATAGAAGTAAACCGTGCCTGACTAATCCATTAGACAAAAGTAAATTTGAATGTACTTAAGAGAAGGATAAAAATATTTAATTGACTCCCTATAAGGAACTGACTTACGGGCAAAAAACAAAAGAATAAAAAACAAACATATTTTTTCTGGATAGAGAAGTGTTAACGATGTGGTTTCCCAAAGAATTATGTGATGTTCTTCAATATATGGAATAGACACATGGCTGGAAATTTACCTGCTAAGTCTATTTCAATTTAAGAAATCTCATTTTCTCACTTATTTTCATTGTAAAATGAGTGATGCTACACTGTAATCTCAATGTTATATTAAATCCAGCATATATATATGTATGCTGAATTTATGTATACATACATGCTAAATTTTATATAAATGTAATTGATGTGATTATTATATACGCAATGTACGTAATTTTTGTTATATAATAATTATGCATAATTACATAAAAGTGATCATTCTTAAAAATATATTTATAATTTATAACATAGTCAAATTCATAAAGGTAAATCTTTTATTTGCCAGTAATTTTAAAGATCTAAAGGGAAAAAAGATGTGGTAAGAATTGAACAAGAAAACATGCTAGGTAACACATTACTTTTGTAGAAAATTTTATAATTTACAGAGGACTTTTGTACACACTATCTCTATAATGCATGTAAAATGCTAGCACAACTCTGATATGTAATAAGTACACAAGTTACAAAATGATAGTAACAAGGTTAATCCTCATACTAATTTCACAAACAGGAGGGTAAAGTAACTAATCAAAGATCTCATAATTAGTGGGAAAGTAGAGACTAAGACATAGGACAAATGCTACGTTTTTTCTCCCAGATGCTGAGGAATTAATATCCTTAACTCTTCTCAGTTGACATCCATGCAATATCCTATCCGGTTTTCCTCTCTTTAGCTCTTTCTTTACTCTAAACCAATCTCCCTCTAAACCAATGGTTCCAAAACTGGGGTGATTTTGGCCTCCAGGGAACATCTGCCAATGTCTGGAGATGCTGTGATTGTCACAATCTCTATGTTAGCCACTTCCACAGAGGCTCACCTGAAGAGAGAGCTTGTAAATAAGTTGCTGTGCAAGCAAAGGTGTTTTCCATATCTCCATCAAGCAGATTTGGGTACTCCTCAAATTCTAATCAACACTTTTTTCACATATAGACAAAGTAATGAATGAGGATCTGGTCAGATATCTTAAATGGAGTAGTGGGAAGTGCACAGTTCAGATCAGGAGCCTAGAGGAAGCCTGTTCCATATGTCTCTAACAATGTTCAGAGCTATGACTCTGATGACTAATGACATTTGTCAAGACAGAAAGAACCCCAGGGCAAGTCGGAGAGCTACCATAGCTTGATAGAAATATCCTGTAAGAACACCTCCTTGCTTTCGTTCCAATTCACAGCTCACCAATCAATCTTCTTATCTATAGTTTAGTCTCTTGAGTAATTCATCCATCAGGTGGGAATGCCCCAAGCAAATGAGCAAGGTCTGTGATACTAGATATATCTCACACTGTAAATTAATAAATTGCCATGACAGTTAATAAATCAGTTGCTTCTGAGTTTAGATATCGTGAATGTTGTTAGTACAAGAAAACAAATGAAGATAACATAAAAGATAGATAAGTTTAATTAATCAGAAATTTTATGCCCAAGTCCATGATACACTGTTGAAGTAGGGAGAAATTTTTTTTAAGTTGCAGATCTATATGAATAGCATCATCCCATTTTATTAGGGAAAAAGCAGTTGTGGTATCTGTACATATATACATATAGAAATGTTCTTTATAAACACAAGAAAATGTAAGAATATGCACCAAACTTGATATTAGGTACCACAAAGAGATGAAACTGGAAAACCTAGAGGCATGAACTTTAGCTTCTTACCTTTGAATTTTTTAAAAATTGGGATTATGGATGGTTTTTTACTTTTTATGTGTTATTTGGTATAAAACTTTTCAAATATCAAGAAGTAGCTCTTAAAATATTTGTCCATGAACATATTATTATTTTATAGAGATGCTTTGATGCCACATGCTGTGTTTCTGAGGAGAGATTTTGAATCACACTGAAAATGAACAATAATGGCTCCTTATTAAAAAGATCAAGTAGTAAACTGAGCTGGGTCCCTCTCCCCTGCAATTTCAATTACAAAAAAATTTAAGATACTCTTTAGATTGTCCACCCATGTCCCGTTTATTTACTAAAAAGATTATTCCTAACAATTGAAAAGTGTGGTAGATTAATATGCATCTACTGAAAATAAGAAGGTAGATGCAGATCATTGACAGGTGTGTTATATATTGTTACATGAAGCAAGTTACAGAACAATTTGTATAGTGATTTCATTTATTTAGAAAATATATGTGTATACATACATATACACAGATAAGTGCTTATAAAACAATGGAAGAAGAACATAAACCAAACTGTTGACTGTGGTTACCACAGAGAGGAGAATGGGCTTGAGGCAGGGGGATACTTTTATTTTTACTATACATCTGTTTGTATTGTATGCTATTTTACAGTAGTCAGGGATAATTTTAATTATTTTAAATTTTAAAACATTAAAAGGGGAATAAAAATGACCATTAAATCTTCTTTCAGTTCCTTTGGTTTGAGATTACTATTTTTAATTGCTCACTTTTACTCAATAGACTTCAAATTGACCAGTAAATTCTGATTCTCTTCCTTTAATTTTTCTTAGCTCTATCATTTTTAATTTACCTCTTTTTCCATTCACTTTTACTAGGACCACATTCAAAACATGCCCTTGACACCTTCCACTTCTCTATCCCTATAATGCATACAAATATAGCATAAACATAAAAGAGCATTTTCCAAAGCATAGTCCATGAAAATACGAATCTTTGGTAATGTTCCAAAAAAGTAATCTTAGAACTTGTATATAATAGTCTCCTTTTGAAGACTGATAATAGCACTTCCTGAGGTCATTTAAACACACACACACATATACACTCACCCTTAACATACAATGGGATATCTTCCTAACTCATCAACACAAGGTACTATGGTGGGTTTAAGCATAGCAGGAATTTCTAAGGATAAATACTGTTAGATTGTTACTACTGCTTTTTGTTAGAAATATAAACTCACAAATATCTTTAAAAATAAAAATCTATCATAAACTATTAAGCAATGAGTTTTACAACTTCTCTTTCCAGTTTATAATTTTGCTCTTTAACAGAACCAGGCACAGTCCTTGCCCTCTTGGAACTTTCAGTCAAATTGATGAGGTAAATAGTAATTAGTCACACAATAAATGTAAAATGGGAACTGCAGTGAGTGCCAAAAAAGTACTTGGTATTATAATAGCACATAATAGAGGATAAAGTTCGTCAGGGAAGGCTTCCCTTAAGAAGTGGTACGGTGATCTAAAGATAAGAATGTGTTACTTCAGTGAAATGAAGACCAAAGGGCATTTTAGGCTGAGCTAGGAACAATTTGTGCAAAGGCCCTGAAGCAAGAGAAAGATGTCAAGCCTAAGGGATTGACAGGAGCCCAATGTGGCTGGGCACTGAGAATGAAAGCGTATACTAAGACATGAAGTTAAAAAGGCTAAGTAGATTGAGACCAGTCCAGTTTAACCTTCATCTTAAAAATAGTGTGATGCTATAATTTAAAAATTCAATTCACTGATTTAATTTTTGGAGAAGATACTATACTCATGAAGTTCCAAAAGAAAACAACAACAAATCATACAAAGGTATACAATTAAGTCTTGCTCCTATTCCTGTATCTCTACACCTGTGTTCCTCTACCCCTGCCCTTGTTAATCAGTTTCCAGCATCCTATCTATTCTTCAGAGTTGTAGAAAGGTTTTACAGGGTGAAGGATAGACTGATAGGAAAAAAAAAAAAATGGAAGCAGGTAGAACAGTTAGGAAGTGCTGAAGCAGTCTAAAAAAAAGAGAAGTGAGGTGGCTCTGACTAAAGTTATAAGCAAAGGGATGGAGAGTGTGTGGCAGATGTGATAAAGACTTAATAGATAAAATTTAAAAGCATCAGAGATTAGTTGGATGTGGGTGTGGGTGGGGGGGAAATGGTGTTGGATAAAGAAGAGGATAATTTCAAGGATAAAAAGGTGGCCTCTAGGTTTCTGGTTTCTGTAAGTGAATTTCCATTCACTGAGATTGAAATGGTGGAGGAGAAACAGGTAGGGGCTCTGGGTCCCATTTAAAAGATACTGTGTGTTTGAAATATTTTGGAGGTGCCCACGGGGAGATATAAGTAGGCAGCTGGACCTATGGATTTGGAGCATAGGTGAGAGGTCAGAGCTCTAGAGAGAAGCCACTGAAGCTATCAATATAAATTTGATAATCCAGCAGTTTAGAGTGAAGAGGAGAGGTCTTAGAATTGGGCCTTGAGGAATTCCAACATTTTTAAGGACAGAGGAAAGGAACATGGGCCTGAACAGGAGACAGAGAAGAATGTCAGAGAGGTAGAAAAAAAATACTGGAAGAGCACAGTGTTATGGGAACTAACAGAAAAAGTATGTCAAGAACAATGGAGTGGTCAGTAATGTTAAGTCTTCCTATATAATTAAGATATTCCTTTAAAAAAAACTATCAGATTCAGTATGGAGTGGGTTTTTGTTTTTATGTTTTGGGGGATTTTTTTGCAACTTTAGTGAAAGTTTCTCAGTGTAATAATCAAGAGAAAAGCAGTATTGAAGTTGATTGAAGTTGCTGAGTGAATAGTAAGGAAATAGAGGCTACAAATAGAGACAATTCTTTTGAGAAATTTGATTTTGAAGGAAAGAGATTAAGACATGGCGGTACCTGGTGGTACCTGAGATGAATAGGAATCGTGCTTTTTGTTTAAATAAAAAAAGAGTTGAGTTTATTTAAAAGTTGATTGTGAATCTCAAGAGATCCCAAATAGCCAAAACAATTTTGAAAAAGAACAAAGTTAGAGGACTCACACTTCCTGATTTCAAAATATATTATAAAGCCACAGTAATCAAAACAGTGCACTACTGGCATAAAGAAAGACCTATAAACCAATGGATCAGAGTAGAGAGCCCAGAAATAAAGCCTCACAACTATGGTCAAAGGATCTTCAACAAGAGAACCAAGACCATTCAATGGGGAAAGGACAGTCTCTTCAACAAATGATGCTGAGAAAACTGAATAGCCACATGCAAAAGAATGACAATGGAACCTTATCTCACACTATGCCCAAAAACAACTCAAAATGGATTAAAGACCTACACTTAGACTGAAATGTATAAAACTCCAAGAAACCATAGAGGAAAAGTCTCATGGTATTGGATTTGACAATGATTTCTTGGATATGATACCAAAAGCATAGACAACAAAAACAGAAAAATGGGACTCCAGAACTTTAAAACTCTTGTGCATCAAAAGATACAACAGGGTGAAAAGGTATCCTACAGAATGAGAGAAAATATTTGCAAATCACATATCTGACAAGGGGTTAATAGCCAAAATAAAATTTTTTAAATTTAAAAAAAAAATTTTTTTTTAGGTGAGGCAACTCTTGGTTGACCTCGCAGACTGCAAGGACCTTGTAAGCTTACAATCCCTTATTTATTTATTTATTTATTCATTCATTCATTCATTCATTCATTCATTTATTTTTTACGCCTACAGCACCTGATCTTCCTAGGTGGTCTCCCATCCAAGTACTAACCAGGCCCGACCCTGCTTAGCTTCCAATATCAGACAGAATTGGGCTTGTTCAAGGTGGCATGGCTACAGACAATGCCAAAATAAAATTTTTAAAACTCCTATAACTCAACAACAAAACGTCAAATACCCCAATTAAAAAATGGGTGGACTTGAATAAACATTTCTCCAAAGATGATATACATATGGCTAACAAGCCTGTGAAAAGATGCTCAACATCACTATTCAATAGCAAAATGAAAATGAAAACCATGAGATATCACCTTAAACCCATTAGGATAGTTACTATCAAAAAAAAACAAAAAACAAAAAACAAAAACTAACCCATGTTGTTGAGGATGTGGAAAAATTCAAACTCTTCTGCACTGTTAGTGGGACCATAAAATAGTACAACTGCTATGGAGAATATGTTGTTTAAAAGATTAAAAATAGAACTACCATCTAATTCAGCAATCCCACTGGATATATAGCCAAAAGAATTGAAAGCAAGGTCTCAAAGAGATATATGCATACCCATGTTCATAGCAGCATTATTCATAATCTCCAAAAGAAAGAAGCAACCCAAATGTCCATTAATGGATGGATAAACAAAATGTGGTGTGTGTGTGTGTGTATAATGAAATTTAATTACTCTTTAAAAAAAAAAAAAGAAAAAAGAAAATCCTGTCATATGCTACAACATGGATGAACCATGAGGACACTGTACTGAATGAAATAAGCCAGTCACAGAAGGAAAAATACTGCAACTGCATGATTCTACTTACATGAGGTATCTACAATAGTCAAACTCATAGAAGCAGAGAGTAGAATGGTGGTTGCCAGAGGCTGGGGGGGAGGGGTGAAGGGGAGCTGTTGTTTAAGGGGTATAGAGTTTTAGTTTTGCAATATAAAAAAGTTCTGGAGAGCTCTTTACCAACAGTAAGAATATACTTAACACTACTGAGCTGTACACTTAAAAATGTTTAAGATGATAAATTTTATATTGTGTTTTTATAACAAAAATTCTTTAATTAAAAAAATGTTGCTTGATTGGAAAGATCCAGTTGAGAAAGGTTAAACTTACTTATTTAAAAAGCCATTATTAATGACAGAAATTGTTTTAAGCATCTAATATATATTAACTTACTTAATTCTTATAATAAACCTATGAGTAAGCTATTTTTATCTTCATTTTACAGTTAAATAAATTCTGGCACAAATGGGTGAAGGAACTTCTCCAAAGTCACACAGCTAGTAAAGGCAAGATTTGATACCAAGAAGAATGGAGCAATTTGCACTTTCCACCACTATGCTGCACGTAAAAGAAGTGACAATCATGTGGGGTCCTGAAAAGGCCAGAGGCAATGGGATCCAAAGTTTAGACCAGAGGTTACCAAACTTTCTCAGTTCATGGCACCCTTCGTGCTTCAGTAGTTTTTATGGTGCCCCTAATCCAAAAGAAATACCAGCAGTTCCATTTAATAAACAACTTAATAAGTATTTCTGTCCCAACAACTTAGTAGCCATTTGAAAACATAATACACAGAGATAGAAAGAAAAAAGATTTTTAATTCCTAAACCACAATTACTTACTAATAGGATACATGCGCTAATAGAAGTTGAACACTACACAACTTGTTGAAACTTGGAATCAGACTGAACTCCTTTGTTCCTATTCTATGTTCATCGTTGTGTGGTACTTGTTTTATCATAGCGAGCCATGAAAAGCCAGCTTCATAAATCTATGGCACCGTGAAAGGAATGTAATGCAGTCTGGTGTTGAAACACTACACTAACTTGGAGCTACATGTTTGTGTAGTGTCCAACAGAAGTCTTGTGTTTTCCTTGAAATTTTCAAATATCCCGCAGGACTCTTGTAAATTTGCTGCAGTCCCCAAGGGTGCCTCAGTGCACAATTTGAGAACTGTGGGTCTAGGTGGAAGATTTGGCCTTTACTATGGCAGAAGGATGGACACACATATAGGGAGATTTACATGCTTGGCATGCAACTCTATTCTAGTTGCTCAGAAATTTCTTCTATACCCCAAATTTGATCTACCAGCAAATCTTATGGCTCAAAACTCAAAATATATTCAGAATATGGCTACTTCTCGCCACTTAACCACTCCCATTCATCCAGTCAAAGCCACCATTATGACTCACCTGAGCTATGGAAATAGCTGTCTGATCTCCCTGATTTGATCTTTGTTCCCTTCAATCTGTTCCCATCACAATAGCCAAAATGATCCAATTAAAAGTAAGTCAGATCAAGTTCCTCCTCTGTCCAAAGCCCTTTGAGGGTTTTCCATCTCACTTAGAGTTAAGAGCAAGTCCTTTCAAATAACTGGAAGGCCCTACATAACTAGTGTCTCATTTCCTCTCTGATCTCAATTCCTACTACTCTTCTTGCTCATTCTACTCCAGTCATATTGATTCTCTGTTCTTCAAACATGCCAGGTATACTCCCATCTCAGGGCCGTTGTACCTGCTATTTCCTCTACTTGGAACTCTCTTCTCCAGAAAGCTTCCATGGCTTGCTCCTTCACATCTTCATGACATGATAGTTCAGTAAGGCCTTTCCCGATTACCAAATATCAGGCCTATCCTGCCCCACTGTTCCCCACACATACTTCCTACCTTCCTTGCTTTACTCTAACAGTTTTCATTTTCTTACACACTTTAAATTTTACTTATCTTTCCTTGACTATCTCCCCTATTAGAAGGTAAGCTACAAGAGAACATGGATATTGGTTGTTTTTGTCTGTTTTATTCACTAGTATCCTCAGCACTAAGAATACTATTTTGCATACTGTAGGCATTAAATCTATATATGCCTTGAGTGAAAGAATGGTCAAAAGTGGGCCATGCCCCTTCAGGCATATCTCAAATCCAGACTAGAAGAAGATAAAGAGCAGAAGCTGAAAAGGCACATCCCACTTGAGTATGGCCTCTTTCACAAGCTTTCTTCTAACACGTACCAGTGACCTCTGCTTACTTTGGCCAGAACTGCTTCATATGGCCACCTCCAGCTTCAAGCATAACAGGAAAGCTGAATACCTTAAATTTGTCATATTGTCACTCTGAACACCAAGGTCTGTTCATAAAGAAAAATGGATATTGCTCAAGCAACTACCAATGTCTTCTATATATGTTATCTCTTGATTTAGTCATTATTTACTGATTTCCTATTATGACTCAAGATTTAATTTTTAATCATTTATTATCTCTCATTAATAATTATTATTGATAACAACAGCAATAATAATTATTATTAATTCTCCTATATCAATCCAGATATCAATTCCTTTTCTTCCCTCCCTCCAACATCCCCTACCCCAATTTAGACTAGTTGTTCTCTAGGCCTAGGGCACAGTTATCATTCTAAGACTTCACCTCTTTCCTATGTAAGAGCCTCTGTGTTTCCTGGATCTTAAGAACCTTGTTTTTTTGGTTTACTCTGTTGCTTTAGGGCACTGCATCTTCTAACAACTTCCTGAGAAACGTGCATGGCAGGTAAATTTTGTTGAGAGCAGACAAGTCTGAAATTGTCCTTGTTTGAATGACAGTTTAGAATTCTACTATAGAATTCTAAGCTAAAAATCACTTCTCTTCAGAATTTTGAAGACATCATTCCACTGTCTTCTAACTCCTTGTGTTTCTGTTGAGAAGTCTGACGTAAGTCTGATTCCCATTCCTTTGAGTGTATCTTGTTGTTTTTCTTTTTTACTCTGAAAGCTATCTGGATATTCTCTTTATCTTTGATTTTCTAAAATTCACAAAATATGCCTTGATATTGGTTTTTGGCTTATTTAGTTTTTTTTTTTTTTTTTGATTATTTGGTCCTGTCAAATTGTAAACAAGCATCCTCTAGCTCTAGGAAATTTTCTTCTATTATTTTTTTGTTTCTTCCCTTCTTTTTTCTAAGTTAGATATTGGATCTTCTGGCCTGATGCTCTAATTTTCTTATCTTCTATCACCAATTGTTTACTACTATGTCTTTTTTTTTGCATTCTATTCTTCATTATGGGGATATTTCAACTTTATCTTTCAATTCTATTAATTTTTCTATTTATACTGTCAATTTGTAATTCCCAAGAGCTCCTTTCCTTTTCCATGATTACTCCTTTTTAAAAAATAGCATTCCTTTTTGTTTCAAGAATGCAACAGCTCTTCTTATTTCTCTGTAGGCATTAATTTTAATTCCTTGAGTTTAAATTATTTATTGCACTGTCCCTGATTCTTTTTCTTTTCTGTGTTTTAGCTTCAGACTCATAGATCTCAGGTTTACAGATGGAGAAGTTCCTCAAAAGAATCATCTCTGGCTCACTGGTTATATTTAAAAGTGAGTCTTTGAAAAATTGACTGGCAGCTGAGTGTGTTAACTTGGGCTTCACTATAAGGAGATTGTTTGGCTCATCTACCTTTTCAAAGAGAAATACCAAATATATCAGTATCTATAGGCTGTGCTCTGGAATAATCTATTTTTTCAGAGAAGTATCCTCTAAACAAGTTACACAGAAACCTAAGCCTCGCTATTGGAGCAGGAAAGGAGCTGGGGAAGATCTCACCATTCCAGACAGACTCTCACTTTAATCCCCTTATTTTCAGTCTAGCCACCTCACTTCTACTCTGTATTTGTGCTTATCATCTTCAAGTTCAGAAATTCTCTACTTCGATTTTTCCAGAAAACATTTATCCCATATCATTTGTTCTTTATACAAACTGCTTCTGGTTTTCATGTTTTATCCTACATCCCACTGCCAAACTAATCCCTCTACATTCTTACTATCTTTCTACGCAGTGTCATACGACCTAGCACTCATTAATTTCCTAATGACTTCATGTGTCTATTTTTCCTCACCAGATTATGCTGGGACTCAGCCCACACCTTACACTTCCTTAGTGCTTCCCACAGTGGTGACAGTCAATAATAATATGTGATTGGTTTTGTATAAATAATATACTATTACTAATAGTTGTATCTTAAAACCACAGTCTGTCAATTATTATTTCATGAAGAAATCAAATTGATTTTCACACAATTTGATGAAAGGAAGGCTCAAATAATGATACTATTCATTCTACATTACAAGGAGTGGTGACAAAATGAGTTTCATAATGTCGCAATTTATCTGTGATAGGCTGAGAAAATAATTTGTATTTTAACATAGCCCGTCAAGTAATTCATTACAAGAATTAAAAAAAGAAACTATCTTTTCTTGATATTTTAAGATTGTACCTAGAAATGTGAAATTGTCATAAAAAGAAATCATGGTACAGTTGACTATATTATATACTTTTACAGTTAAATATACATATGTGATTCAAATAATTTAATCTAAAATCAGTATATATGAAGTTACATCTATCTTAATGATAATATTGCTTTTAACTAATTATACAATGATCTGCAAATATAAATGTGACTTAATGCACAATAATTTAAGAAATTTAAAAATTCTATCATAATGGTATACAATTTAATAGTGTATTAATGTTGAAACTTTTATTCCCTAAAAAGTTTGTAAAAAAAAGTTTGTAAAGTCAAAGCAGGAAATTATTAAACACTTTCTCATAATGAAATCATTTTATGAGACCAAAAACAATGAGAAGTATATTTGATAGCTAGTAAAACTAAAACTCTAAATTACATTTCGCACTTTTAATTTTTCAGACTAGAAGTAGTCTGAAAAATCAACTTCAAAAGACAATTTTTATACAGAACATATGTATAGGTAAGTCCTTGATTTATAAACTGTCCTGAATTTAAAAGTGGAGAGAATTATTTTTTAAATTTATAGGTTATTGGATCAACAACATGTGAACTAAGCTCTGATAATGAGGACAACCTATAAAACCTCATTAATTCAACAGGAAAAAGAAAACAAGCTTGGATTGCATCCTCTGAAATCCTTTATGTTGCTGTACTTGCCTTGCTAATTTCTTAACAATTAGACTTCTTGGAGAAATAAGAATCTCTTAAGAAGAAGACAACCAAGATAAATTCCATAAATCCTAAATTTGCCATGGTGGGAAGGGGTGGGGGGATGAGAATAAAGGATTTACATTAGCTGAGGAGAGGCCATAGTCAAAAACTGAGAGTTCAACTATGTTAGCTCCATGATACTGAGGAACTTTTTACACTCCTTTCCTAAGAGTTACAGAACATTATCTTTTGGTCAACTTCTATCATTTTAGGGCTAAAATATGGGGGAAATTACTAAAAGAAATTTAGGTACGTATTATCTTTGGAACCACAACACTGGGTGACTCACAAAAGAGGGACCCTCAGGGAGATGGTGGAAGTGGTTTACTTATTTTGCAACTAAGAACAGGTTAAAGGGATCCTTCTAAATATTTAGTTTGAACAACAAATTATTAATTTAATTAATGATAATAGGAATATCTTAGAAAATAGACATACACATATTTTTAGAAGACCTAGCTAACAGTCCTGTTTAGGAACTGAAGAAGTGAATGAATAATGTTAAAAAGACTTTCAAAGGCCCTAAAGATGTGGGAACTAACCCAAACCTGTGTGCACGGTAGAGGTCAAGTTATCTTGTTAAAATGTGTCACATCAAGAAAGTAAATATATCGATCACATCAAGGTAGTAAAAGATCTATTTTAAGAATATCTTATTGATCATAGAAATAAAACGCAAAATATGACAGAACATTATAAGTTCCATTGGAAATGTTAAAAGCAGATTCACTGGTACAACAGCCTAAGAAACCAGTACTGTCAGGTCGAAGTAATTTACAAAAGTAATTTTGTATATATTTTACCGTGAAAATTCCTTTTCTGAGTTGAATTTATTCAGTAGTGAGGGATATCCCTCTCCATACTCCCCCACACATACATACACACAAACTTGCTTATTAAAATGCAATGAAGTCTATTTAAAAAGAATTGTCTACTGGGATGCTCCACTGCATATTTTAAGATGCCTGACATGTTCCAACTTACCCTGTGTGGTGGTAAGGGTGGAGGCCGTGAGACACACCTCATACTATAGGTGGTAGGTATGCCTTCCAGTCAAATAATTTTGAGCCTGCTTTTAAGGTGAGTAATGGCATTGAGAAGCACAATTTGAGTTGTACTAAGTTTAAAACTTTCTAGAGTGTATTTTGTATTCAAGTTTTAAAGTCTGATTAAAACTTTTATGAAAACAAATTATGACTTTTTACACAATCCTTTCCTTTTAAATAGTATCCTAAGTAGAATTTAAGAAGTATTATGGTTCTAAAAATGTTAATTCAGTCTTGTAAACAGGCTCTTGAAAGTAATAATTTATGTCAGTTAAGGGGGTAACTACTAAACAGTTACCTTTATGAGTAAAGGTAGACTAGTTTAAACAAAAAATGAGGAAAAACTAGAGTCCACAAAATGATAGCTCATATTCAAGTAGTAGATTAAGATTAGGTTCCTAATTATGACAAATTCGATGTTGTAGATTTATGGAAATAGCAATGAGCCTAAACTTCAAAGAACAGCAGTTAGATTTACAAAGTAAATTACAATGTAAACAAGTAGGAATTTAAACTGATACAAGATATTCAATTCCATAAAACAGTTATAATTATTATTAGTAGTGATGTAACATCAATACATGATATAACATGTATGAGTAGCATATGACTAATGATTCTTTTTATCGAAGGCAAGTTTTTCTAGGCAAATACTATTTTTAAAGCCTATCAGCAAAGCTGAGGCATTTGTCCATTATTCTGTAATCAATGGACACTAATTATGATGATTACGTCCTGAATACTGACTCATTCGATATGTGGGTCTTCGTCTCGGCCCTAATATTGCTGGTACAATAGAACTTTCTGTGGTGTAAATGTTCTGTAGCAATACTGTCCATATGGTAACATGTGGCTACTGAGCACCTAAAATGTGGGTAGTTCAACTGAGGAACTCAATTTTTAATTTTACTTAATTCAATTAGTTTAAGTTTATATTTAAATAGCCACCAGTGACTAGTGGCTACCATATTAAACAGTGCACCTTAGAGAATTCAGAAAGTAAGAGCAAATGTCCTGTTACGTTAGGTCTAACTTTAATCTGCTTGTTGATTTCCATAAGCATGGCATTCACAAATGCTTACTAGAGTAGTATGCCAAAAAAATCTTTTGTCCTGTGGTTTTCTCTTCATTCAAAAGTTGATTAAATCTATGCCAGTAAATATCTAATACAGCATTCAGACAAATCCAAACAAAAAAAAAATCATCTGTAAAGAAAGATTTTTTTATTAGCATTTATTGTGTGTCAGTACAACTATACTGATTAATGAGGTAGCCTAGTGGCCTGTGTCACTCTGTCTAATATTAGTTCTAAAAGGGCTAGAATTCAAACTACAAAATATCCACTCCCAATAAGTTTCTGTCCATTACCTATCATAACACAAGAATACCAATTACTGCATAGTTTTCAGCTCCATTGGTTAAACACTGCAAATGTACATCAAATCATTTTACCTGACAGACATATTTGTTCTTCCATTTGCTCAGCACACACTGACTGTTTTGCATCAACTCCTGAAGGAAACAGAAAAGTGAGTGTAGTTGGCGATACTCATTGTCGTTATCAGTTAAAGTGCTTCTGATTTGCAAGCAAAAAAAAAAAAAAATCAGCATGCCACACAAAGATGCAACTGTTTTGGAACTCCTCACTGGACAAAGGCAAAGCTATCATCACCAGGAGAGTTGACCCTTTATGAAAATTAAAGCTGTTGAAAGATGTTTTAAAACAGATTTGTTTGTTGCCATTTTTAAACTTTTGGAAAGATACCTCCAACTCCTTGAGAGAGTCTCGAAGTTTTTCTGGGCGTCTGTTTTTGAGTGTCCATGGATAATTTCGTGCTGGCAACAACAACAAAAAAATGTAATAAATACAGTTAGTTAAACATGATTTAAAAAGGAAACTCTGCTTAGTAGTGTGCTTTATGAAGATTAAAATAAAACACCTCCTTAATTGCGAAGTATGCTTCATTTTCATCATCAAATGACAGCCTTTTGAAAGGCTTTGTCATAGGAACAGAATTTTTATCACAAAACAATCTCCCTGATCATAATTTTATGACAATAACCAACAAGGCTCAGAGAATTCCTGGGAAAGTTTCCTAGGCCTGTGAATCTAGCAGTTAATGGTAAATGATCCACTCTTTACCATAGAAATAACATTTTCATATAAATAATTAAATGTTCAATTCAAAAAAATTTTCCAAATTCTGAAAGTAGCCTTCTCAGACCTAAAACTTCCTAATGAGTAAATGAATATAGTGAGGAAAGAAGTAAAATACAAAAAATACAAAGGAAAATGAATTTTAATGATGCATCAAAACTTTACATATTAAAACTAAGAAAAAAACTGAGGGAATCCAAGTTTTAACAATTTAGGCACTAATAATGCTCTTTTTTTATTTAAAATAATTCTCTTTAAAATCTACACCACAATTCAATACTGATAAGCTTTTGTTGTGTTTGAAATACATTTAATAAAAAGATATAATTATTTAGTGGAGTCTCCGTGTTAACCGAAGTCAAATTAAAAATAGTTTTGTTAAAAGAATTAACAAAATATTAAATTGATAATGATATCTATTTCATCACAAAAATGAATTCATCTTTGAATTCTCCTAAATAATAATTCCCAATAAGAGTTGTACATGTGTGTGTATATGTTTTGTGTGTATACATATTGTATAGTTTATATAGACATTAAAATTTTACGGTAGAATTACTATATATTTATTTTATAGTAGAAATACTATATATTTAATTTCACTTTATAAACAATTTATGTATACAGCATTATGTGAAAATTTTAATATCTATGTTACAGCTACTAACAGTATTTTTAAAAATTAAATATCAGCTTGACCATTTCAAACAATAGGATTTTCAGCTTCACCTATACTCCAGACAAAACTTAAATTATATTTAAGTCATTAAAACCATATTACATTGTAGCAATATTACATATAAACATTTATATATTTTAGAACAGAAAAGACTAGAGACAATAAAATGCTAATATTGATCATTACAGATCTTATTTTCTTAAAAAGTGTAAAATAATTTGGGCATAGTACAAATAATGGTATCAGAATTTAAGCATGATGTACTTATTTTAAACATATTAAATAATATAAATATGGTTCCTTAAGAAAGTTTACATTTACATAAGTATATAAAAACTGGATAGAGATTTCAATGGACTAAATTAGAAATGCCTAACAAATATAATTCTTACTCATATGTTTATAAACCTAAACAATGGTAATTCATAATTATAATTTGGAAGGACTAACATTTCCTATTTGTGCAAAAGCTTAAAATATTTTTTAAAACTGAATCTTCAGTGATATTAAAATCTCAGTTTTATAATAATTCCAAATATATATGTGTGTGTGTATGTGTGTGTATATATGTATGTATGTATGTGTGTATATATATATGTATGTGTGTGTGTGTGTGTGTGTGCGTGTATATAAAGTGAGCTTACATTCTGCCAGCTTCTGCTTTTCTTCTAAGTTACCATGTTCTGTCGCTGATATTGTGGTACAGGAGAGTTGGAAAGAAAAAAAAGGGGGAATTATTCTTATTATAATACTTTGTATTTTTATATGTACATATACAATGTATTATCACACATATTATTGAGATTAGTAAAATTATGCTCAACTTTTTCAAAAGCAGTTTGATGTTTTGGATATTTTCATTTCATAGAGGTATTTTCTAAATTTGCAGTGAAAAGGCTTATGTAGCACAACAGGTGGGCCAATATCCTGAGCTTACAATCTCATCAGATAGGGAAGCGAACTGCGATAGAGCCCAGAACAGACGCTGTTTCAGTCTGTCATCAGAACCATGAAGTCAGCCTATTAACCACCAAGCTAAACACACAGGATGCCCACACAAGCCTCACTTCAACAGAGACTAAACCAGGAAGTAACTCTAGCTAGAAAGACCTTTTGGCCCATCATGAAACTTCTGGGATTAACAGGATTAATCAGATAAAGAAAATTGATCATTCACTCAGAAATGCCTATTTCAGATATCAGGTGAGGATCCAGGAGGCCAGCATCAATGGGACTCATGCATTAACAATGCCCTCTACTGGGACACTGATAAATAAACGTGAATAGACTGTCCAGTTTTCAGTCTGATCAGAAATAAAATAAAAATTTTCATGCTCTTCTACAGCATTTTCTCATATTTCTTTATTTTATATAGAATAGATATCAACCTCAGCACTTTTCTAAAAAATTGAGGTAACTTTTCTTAAAATCCTAGAATTTATCAAAGGTCATAAAAACAGTTTTTAATGGTCACTATTATGTAGTTTAGAATATTTAACTTATAAAAATTAGTTGAGTAGAATAGGTACTTTACCTGGTGGCTCTTTCTTGTCATAATACTGGTATATCCCGATATCTCTATCTATAGAAAGGAACAAATAACGTTAGATTATGGTAGAAAGTTCTGGAGAATAAGAAGCTAAACCATACTACATGCAGGGTGGGAGTATAAGGCAGGGAGGAGGGCAGAAATCTCTTTATGTTGCTAGAAATAAAGTAGTTCAAAAGTATCTGAACATGTAGGGATATGCAGGAACTAGAAAGTTTATCAATCCAATTAGAAAAGATTTACACAAAACTAGAATGGCATGGGGACAGGAGTAGTAAAGAACTGAAATCAAGGAAGACCACCTTTTTCTTTCACACTTCTGGATATTTTTCACAGGGCTCTACCAAAAGAAACTGCCACTAAGCAATGCCAAATGAAATCAGTCGATGGAAGAAAATGCCCTAACTGTTGGATTCTGAGCTGTGGCTTTCTTTTCTATTTAGCTTAAGTCTAGTATGGTGTTTGGTGGGGAATGTGCAGGAAAGAAAGAGAGGATTAGAGTAAGGTATGGATAAAATATCTGAAGCTCATTTAGACTCAATAAACCTTCCAAACCCATTCAAATCCGGATGCTCTGCTGGGGCTACAAAAGAAGCAAAGCTAGGCTTCCTAGATGTTGAAAGTGATTTAATCAAGGAATCTGTTCTTGCAATTTAATTTCGGGAGAACAAAATAACTGTGTCCATTTTCTTCCTATCTGTGAATAGTTAAATATTTCTTTCTTTGAAGTAACATTTCTTTCCTTCTGTGCAAAATAATTCTGGTTACTAACAAAAGGATACAACTGTTTCTAAAGAAGTGGGAGCAGTATAGGCTGCCCCCTAGTGATTGACGTGCTCCAAACTTTCTCATACTGATGAAACTTCAAAAAAACACATTACAGCTATAATTAACTTTTCAAAAAGTTTTCAAAATAGTCAAGCATGTGTACGTACTGACGCTCTATTCATTCATTCATGCTATTAATTTGGACATATAATGTTAAAGAATGCAGTCTATTTCTATTCGATTGAAAATATCTAATAAAGAGTGATTGGGAAAGGTCATGAGTAGGACTCTGAAGGTACTGATAATATTTTATTTCTTGACCTGGGTGATGATTTTATGGGTGTGTTCACTTTTTGACAGTTCAAAACATGCCCTTATAATTTTTATAATTTTCAATACATATGTTTCAATACACTTTATTTAAAAAAGATTTTTTTTTTTAAGTATAAGAACCATAGGCATTATATATTCTGGCAATATCCTCTATTTTAATATTTTATCATTCCATGCATCCAAATATTTATAACTCTAGATTAGCACATGAAGATCATAAGGGACCCTAAATTATGTGCACAAGTCTGATCTCCTTTATCTGTCCTGAAGTGGGGCTGATAAAATTCAAGCAGGGCAAGAAGGTATCCGCATAAGAGGACCTACCCCACATGGAGTGTCAGAGCCTAAGCCAAATGAGGAAGCTGTCTATGCAAACAGTTGGCCTGACATGGTGTCTTAGAATAAATAATATATTTAAAGTTTAATGAGGAAGAGGATATTTACATAATTTCAAGGTATTTCCCTACCAAATACTAAGTAATTCCAAAGGAGAAAGTAACTTTGCAGTGGAGAAGCCTAGGAGACACTATCTTAATCAAATAATCTCGAACATCAACAGTAAAGACACAAAATGAAATTGTGTACCACCCAATAGAGAACAGAGAAGCACTTCTAGGATATTCCCACCAGACATGCATAATATGAACTTAATTGTGAGGAGTCTTCAAAAGCGCTAAGGTTACAAAAGTTTAAACTAAATAAAAATTAAAAAGATAAAAGATTGGTTTCAGAATGAAAGAGACTAAAGAGATATGATGACTAAATGCAACATGTGATTCTAAACAAGATCCCTGGCTTAAAAAAGACACTGGTGGGACAACTGGTGAAACTCTGAGTATTAGATGGCAGTTCTACTATCATTGTTAATGTCTCGATTTTGATGGTTATATGGTGGTGATGCAGGGCACCTCCTTTCTATAGGAAACACACTAATGCATTTGAGAGTGGTGAGGCATCAAGTCTGCAACTTACTCTCAAATGGTTCAAGAAAAAAATCTCCTGTACAGAAAAGTCTTCTGTAAGTTTGCAATTGTTTCAAATTAGAATGACTATAATAAAAAAAAATAATAATAAAAAATAAAAACAAGAAATAAGCATTGGCAAGGATGTGCAGAAAGGGAACCTTTGTGGGAATGTAATTATTGGTGGGAATGTTAAAAAGTACATGAAAAAAAGTACGGAGTATGCACATGAATAGGGCCTGCCAATTGGTGGACTTCACTGATCAGCGAGGCACCACAATGTTTCTTTCACTCAAGGATCTCCCCAAATGTCAGCGTGAACAGGTCTTCTCTCTGGGGCCATGTAGTCATTCCAGAGAGGCCTCCCTCAAGCTCTTTCTTAGAAAGTGTACAAGAGGTTACAACATTCTCAGAACCAAGTGGGATTAAGAGGATCTCATCTATCAGTATGTAGGCTTTCATTTCATCCCTGTTT
Organism: Pteropus alecto; assembly: GCF_000325575.1. Taxonomy (NCBI): domain Eukaryota; kingdom Metazoa; phylum Chordata; class Mammalia; order Chiroptera; family Pteropodidae; genus Pteropus; species Pteropus alecto. The sequence continues at coordinate 7,226,237 of NW_006434709.1, read as the reverse complement.
TCAGTTCAGTACCTCTCCATTGTCGTCTTCTACTGGGGCTGGTGTCCCCAAGTTTAGAGCCACCCTAATTAAATATTCCCATAATATGAAAGGTATCTCACTACTTCTTAAGCAGACTTTTAAGTCTCTTTGTTGTCACCCTCATGCTACATCCCCAACTTCTAAAGTATCTTTCTAGAGTTTTGAGACACAAATTGGCTGCTGTCATTGGAATTCTCCTCTGTAAATGTTTGATAGTCAGATTTTTAAGCTTTACTAATTCCTCCATCCCTTCCAACTTCCAAAAATCATCCAACGGCAATTGTCTGCCCTCCTAATCTTTTAGTCCTTGTAGGTTTATTCCTTCTTTATTTTAATTCATTTACTCTCATTTTAGAAGAATTTCAGAAGGGTGCAAATGTGTGTTAAATCCAACTTGTTTAACTGGAAGTTCTATCCTTATAAATTTCAAGCAAGGTAAACAATAAAATTATAATGACATTCATTTGTAATTATATATTTGATATAAAGATATGATACTTTGTGAGGTAAACCATTTTCTTAGTGATGCTAAAGGCATATAAATAAAACTGTTCTCCTAAATATAAGAGTTGCTTTGGATAATCAAAGAAAAAAAGATTTTGTAAAAGAGGTATCCTAACGATATGTACTTTATCCTATAATCCTAATAAGAATTGTTAAAACTTATATTACTTATATTATTACCTTCCTTCAAAAAAATGTAAAATGCAAAGAACAGATATATAATTGTACATCTTAGTTCTATATTTGATATATTATATCAAATAGAAATGCCTTTACCATTAGCTAGCCAGCAAATACTTAAGAATATAAACAATTATTATGAACAATCCCAGCAAAAGATTGAACATGTATGAATCATAAGAGGAAACAAATATTAAGCCAATAAAATTAATTTTCACAACAGAAAATCTAACTCAAGTTGACAAAAACAAGTCAATCAGAGCAATTAAAAGGAATATTTTCCGTTAGTCAATTTTTTTCATTAAGCATAAAGAAAATAATGCAACTCCAGCTGGAGAATCTAGGCTCTACTTTCGGTAGTATTTATTCATATGTTGTAACTTATATTTGAAAAATATTGAAATTAATCCAGAGCTCATTTACCCGCAATGTGTAAGGTATTCTTCAAAGACCACAGGTGCAATTCAGTCAAGCAGAAAGACATCTGATGGCAGAAGGAATCTCTGTCCTGTTTTAAAAATAATTAAAAAGAGGTGCCAATTAATTATCTTCTATTGCCAATAAAACCAAGATCCCTTAGATATAACAGAATCATTTGCCGCTACTGATATTTGAGATATGGTTCATTAGAATAAACACCCTTTAATATTGCCTTGGTTAACCATCCAGAAATAAATGCTAGAAAAAGGACAAATACACTTCTGAGATTTGGTATTGTTATCACATTGAGAAATGTAATAAGAATATACATGAGTTTTCAAAAACATATGTCTGTTTTTTAAAGGTCTGAGTATATTTAGAACTATTTAATATTTAAGCATTTTTAAAAACATTTTTAAGGAAAGGAAACATCTGTTGAGTAGTTATTAAGTACAAACACATTTTGTGGTGTTTTTTATATACAAAGCAAATATTTATGATTTCTCACATACAAATAGGCTAATTAAAGCAAAATTTTCTAGGTAAATAGTATATATTACTATTATAATAAATACATGTACTTAGAAGTAAACTGTGTGAAACCATATTAGCTTTCAAATTAGTTTGTTAATCTGCACATTGTGATAGACCCAGATATTCTACTCTGATTGCATTTGAAAAAAAAAAGTACATACTGTATTTCCTCCCAGCTTTACTAGTAGGGGTTAGTGATGGACATTATTGATACTTCAATTGGTAACCAAGTAGAACCTAATTGGTTTGGACTGACTGGGAGAAGATCAATGTCAATCAGAAAAAAAGTCGACATTTTACAAATATTTGAAAAGCATTTATGTAACTTTCAAATGTTTGCTAGTAAATATATATAGTATCACACTATATGTATACTTTACTGTATATTAGAAATATGTACAGTAAACTACCAACATTTTCTGGAGATCATAAAAGAATTGCTCTTTCCAACAAACTTCTGAATAACAAAAGAAGCTTTAAATATATCTTAAGTTATCTTTTAGATGGAGGAATAAGCCCTCAGCTTCTTTAACATCAGGAGTGACGAAAAATATTAGCCATACTACTCTTATGGGTGATAATCTAAAATAATTTTAGACATAGTACAAAATTCTTTGGCCCTTTCTTCACCTTTATATTTGAACCCCAATGTACTTAACAATCATCAAGAAACAGATGTATGTTCAACTAAGAAGACACAATGTACTATTAAAATGGCAGAGTGAACAATGTGGCAGCATAAAAGAAAGGCCCAAGCCTGCCTGAAACAGTGGGTCTCTAAAAAAAGTTACAGAGAAGTTGTGAAATGTTAGCGGGACCTCAAAGAAATATAGGATTTCACCAGTTAAATGAAGAAGATGAAAATGATGATGATGATAACAACAGACAATACAAAGTACTTACCTCATTACAAGCATTGTTCTAAACATTTTACATGTATTAACTCATTTAATCCTCGTAGCTACTCTTTGTAGTAGTACCATCATTACTGCAATAATGAGGAAAACAAGGCACAGGGAGGTCACATAGCCAGCAGGTAGTGGAGGCAGGCTTTGAATCTAAGCAGACTGGCTCCAGAGTCTGCGCTTGCAACCACAGTGCTCCACTGTATTTGGCTATCCAGAGGTTTGGGAAAGCAAGTACATAATAGTTTGAGTGAGTGAGTGAGTGAGTGAGTGAGTGAGTGAGTGAGTGAGTGAGTAAGTAAGTAAGTGAGTGAGTGAAGGAAGGAAGGAAGGAAGGAAGGAAGGAAGGAAGGAAGGAAGGAAGGAAGGAAGGAAGGAAGGAAGGAAGGAAGTCCAGGGATGGTGGTAAGATCGAGATACATGGCAGAAAGCGACATTATTAAGTTGAAAGAGGGAGAAAAGAAACAGGCTATAATAACAATAGCAAATTTTAGATTGATCTGAATTCATTTTTCCTTGTACTAAAGCACCTCAAAAGGTTAGAGATGAAACAAAGGATCCTTCAAACCCTTGATCTGCCCTACTCTAACCAAAAGCTGGCTGCACATTGTGGCATACACAGGTAGGAGAGCTGTGGACTGTATTACTATGAAAGAGGATGCAGTTCTTTATCAGGTGGAAGCAAGGAAAAAGAGATATTAAGCAAATTATGATTTTTCGATTCAATTGAGTATTATCTTTCAGAGTTGTTCCCTGAGGAGTGACTCTAGTGAGGCTGCTGTTATTCAGAATATTTCCAAAGCTCTGTTCTTTGAAAATGTTTTCAGTTAGCTTTATGAGGCTTATTTCAGAATTTTTACTTTATAGTTATACTTTTAAAAACTAAAATATTTACAGTATTAGATTATATAAACTGCACCTTTCTCATTTGGATAGGTAAGGTCTGGAATGTTTGTTTAAAGAATTAGTTAATGAATTAAGTAAATATTTATTTTGCACTGATTAAGCTTATTGTGTGGACTGCAGACTCTTAAGTCCTTATGCTAACTTCTCAGCTTACTAGCTAACTTGGACAAATTACTTAACTTCTCTACTTCTAAGTTACTCCAGCTATAAAACGGGTATAATAAAGGTCCTACTTCAGGACTGTATTTTTTTTTTTTTTTTTGCCTTTCAATATCACATTGGAACATTGTTTAATTTTTTTTATTAAGTTTATTGATGTAACATTGGTTAATACAATTATATAATTTTCAGATGTACATTATAATTTGACATCTGTATATTCTATAGTGTGTTTACCACCCAAAGTCCAGTTTCCTTCAGCTACCATATATTCGATCCCTTTACTCACTTCACCCTCTCCCTAACGCCCTACATTTGACCCCCTTTACCCTGTCTACCTTCCCTCTCAGGACTGTATTGAGGGTACCATTATTCAATTACCTTATTGTTGCCATTGTTGATGCTGCTGCTACTATTACTCAATATATCTAGCACTATGCAAATTTACATTAAAAAAAACAAAAAAGAAATATGATCTCTCGCTTTATATAGTTATTCAAGGTGAAATGAATGAATGGTTATTAAGCATAATATAGGGATTTTTAGAAAGGAAAAATATCTGTATGTGAAGTTTCTATATAAAAAAAGTATTTGAATTAGGACATACAAATGAGTTGTTAATATTTCACTGAGATAGGGAAGAAAAGATGTGATGAAACAGGTGCATATTTCCTCTGATATTGGGAAATGAAAGTCTCAACTTCTAGACTATACTAGAAAATAAAAATTCAAATTCCTCAAGGTAATGTTTATCCAAATACCAATATTTAGAATGTATGACAATTTGAGCAAAGACGAAGCTGAAGTTTAGCTGTTAGTAGCTACATAAAAAGGTTATCATGCAAAATTAAATATAGATAAAATTTTATAACTGAAACCAAAAAGGCAATACCTTACTTACATATCAAAAGAAGACTGCGCTTGAAATTTTATTTTTCAGTTTAAGTCAATTCAATAATAATTTGTCAACTTTCTCGATAACGAAAATGGAGAGTGGAGTATAATTTTCTTTGTAATCCACATTGGCTATTTCTAAGAGGCAAGAATGTTTTTAACTAGAAAAGCAATAGGTCCACTGCCCATATCTTTACTAAATTTTCAAGTCCTGAAATACTCAGAAATCACACAGTGTTGGGGAAGATAAGCAAAATGAGTTGTGTGGAGAGTTTCAAATGTCAAAGCAAAGCCCTTAACCCCCATGCATTTGAACATAAGAGGAAATTCTGAGAATAGTACAGTGTAGAGTCTATGATCTTGACTTGTCTTCCAACTCAGCACCAAAGGATTCATGTCTGGTTCTAATGGGGGTGGAAGGACTGAGAAAAATGTACAAGCTAGTTTTCTAAATGCTCTGATGTACATGCAATACTGCTCTAGTTTCCACTAAAAAGTAAAGGATAAAAGAGGGCGAATGACTTTGTACTTTATAAAGGACCCCTCTGTGGCCCCACAGGGAACAGGTGGTATAAGGATGGTAAAGTGACTGCAGCGGTGATGCCCAGTAGAAAGTAAGCAGAACTGGTAGCCCTTCAGATTAGTGTACTCACAGTGAGAGCAGTGGTATCCAGACAAAATGGGATCCACACCTAGCAAAAGTAGACATGGTGGCCAAGGAGTAATCCATACACCTGAAGAAATGGCAGCAATAATCAGTTGATAAAGCAGGCCTGCAAGCAGCAGGTAAGGCAAGTGAGAAAATGGCAATGTCCATTAGTAAATGATTGGATTTGTTTATAAACAATGTGACAACTCCTGTGGACTCCCCAAAATATGGGGAGAAGTTAAGGAGTTAAGGAGTAGTTAAGGAGAAGTCTTTGCAGGACACATGCATTATCAGGGGGCAAAAGATAGTCAAATGTGGATTATTCATCATTTTCCACAGAACTTCAAATATCTGCAAGTAATGCCATATAAAATTAAAGAGAATTAATGGAGTAAAACCAAATTTGTAAAAATCTATAATAACAACTAGATGGGCATGGTGGGAAGGGACGGAATCGATATCTTTTTAGTCCTCAAGATGTCTTCATCTCTACACCATGCAGTTTTTCTTAAAGATGCAGACATTTAAGTCTTGCATCTTAAGAATGTCAGCTTTTAAAAAGAATGCTGGTAATTTCCTAGTTTGAGAATCTGCCTGGAGGAAGTAGTCAAGACTGAACTTGTATTATTCAAATATTGTATTAGTGCATAAACAGTTGTTTTGAAAAGGGGAAGAAAAGAATTTCAGAAGAATGCTGGATTCTGACCTTTGTAAAAGGTCATAAAATAGGGAATGCCTAACGAAGTAAGTTGAGAAATGCTGCCCCACTCAGTGCCCTTGTGCATTTCTCTGGGGATAAAACCCAGTGCACATGACATAGAACTAGAATAAAAGTAGCAGCTAAATGGGGGTGGGGGGGTGGGAGGTGGATGAAAGAATGAATTAAAAATATCTCAAACTGTCTTAATATTGAACACTGAATAGGAAAAAGAATTATTCAAATGAAAACAATAGCAAAAGGAAGAACCCAAACAAAAAAAATGCCCCTAAATTTTCAATTATTTTAAAATATCTTTTTAACTTTTACAATTTTTCTGTTTAATTTCATAGGGTAATTGATGACAGGTATAGATATCAGAAGGCCATTCTGAATCTAAATTTCCAGTTTCCAAGAGAGAATAAGAAGCATAATTTAATTTTGGCTTTACCTAAATCTAGATGACTTTTTTTTTCTTAAAGGAATAGCGGGGAGAATCTACAATAGCCCAAATTTTGAAGACAGAGAGATAAGAGGATCCTAGAGAGCCCATTTTACTTTATATTTACATCCTCAAAAAGTTTAGTCTTCTATCCCAAATAGGTTACCTTACAATAAATATTTATTTGCCTTAAAAATAATTGTTACATATAGACTAAATTTTTAGAAAGTAACAGAAAAATAGGAACAGCTGCACTAAGATACTGTGACTTGTTACACTTTTTCTTCTTTTGAAAACAAAAACTATGTTTTAGAAGTAAAGATAACTTGCCACTAAATAAATTTGCAAAATACTTGCCTTCTCTGGTTTCTGAAGTCAGCTAGTTTGACTACTTTGGGAAGAACAGGAAGCTTGAGGGCAAATAAAACCCTAATGTAAAACATTATGGGAAAGAAAGAATTAACAAAGAGAAGACACTTGTGTAGTTTAACAAAGATAAATGATACTGTGGTACCAACAAGACATGCAAGATGAATGTTTATGAGCAAGATGCCTCAAAGAGCCTAAGTGAATGTTTCTTGGGCATAAGCTTAGAACATATATTGGCTATTTATTATCAAAAGATGTTCTGAGAAACATCTATTTACAAATTCAAAATGTACAAAACTAAAGACAACCAAAGAGCATGAATTTAAGATAAACCCCTAGTCAACTGTATAAGGTTCTAGTCATCGTTAGGTAATTTTCAAGTTACATAAAATATAGTGTATTCCGCAATCATCTTTTATCTAATGGCATCAATAGGGAATTATATTAATACCTGTTAAGCATATGTATGAACATATTTAATCAACATCATGTTATCAGAAATGAATTTTTTTTGAAACATTCAACATTAAACCAAACAATTAAGCAATTATAAAGCTCATGTAAAGGACAGGGCAGTCTCAAAATAAAGAGACTTCAAACTTGGATTGAACCTGTTATAACAGAAGACTGGAGTATTAGGAACACTGGGTTATTTGGACCTCAGAGAGACCTATGATATCTAAATATTAATTAAACATCACAAACATTTTGAACACTTTAGGTGCATAACATTTTACCATGAGTCACAGATACAAAGATTTATAAAGCAGGGTCTCTACTATCAAATAGCTATAATCTAGTGTAATCAATAAAATAACCATATAAACAACAATATGAAGTTTGTAGTAAGTGCTAATTTAGCAACATAAAGGGCTATGAGTGTTCAGCAGATGTTCTAGTTTGATAATAAAGAAGTGCTCTTACAAAGTAGAGGGCATTTGAGGATTGTTAGATTTTGATAAAGGGACAGTTAAAAAGGAGGGGACAATAAACATTAGACGAAGATGCAAGGATTATTTGAGAAATAATAAGCAACTGGTTTGGTACATAAATAGAAGAGATAAATTGGGGAGACACTAAGGAAGTCTTTGAATGCCAAATTTAGGAATTATATCTGTTAAGTAGCTAACTAAAGAGTAGAGGAATATTTGATACAAGTGACCTGTTAGGAAATAAAGTAACAGATAACAACAATATTCAGTAACAAGGACTTGAACTGGGATGGTGGGAGATGGATGTAAATAAATATACAGATTCAAGTGATCTTGTAAATAAAGAATCAACAGCATATGAAGACCAATGAATTGTAGAAGTGAAAGAGAAGGAAGAATCTGGAGTAACCACCAGGGGATGGAGATCTGGTTACTGCACAGATAGTAGCCCTCGCTTCGAACATACCTTCATCATCATGTGCCAGCTAAAAGGGTTCCGGTGTATTCTGTTCAAAATGACTACCTCAGTTACTTAACCCACAACTTAATTTTCCTAGTGCCATCCTGGCTAGTTGGTCTCCTGTTATACTTTAGCCTTGCCTCTCAGTTTGTAACTCTGGATCTTCCTCTTCCTTAAACTGTGCTTTGACTTTTTCACCCTGGCAAAGGACTCAGCAAATACCATTTTTCTTCGCTACACCTGGTTCCCAGGAATCCCTTACCCATATCTGTTCCTACCTGGTATATCCTAGTTTCAAAGGCAGAACCTGGATTAAAACATAAATAGAAACAGGTTCATCTAGAAGAGGAGCAAGTTTTGCTATTGTTGAATTTTAGACTGTGGGAGTTTAAGGTATAAGGGTAGATATGGGTAGAAATGTCTAGCTGGTAGCTAGAAACACAGGAAAGGAGCCTGGACCATATGAAATCTATTGTGGGGTTTTCTAAATAGAAAGGAAAGTTAAAACCACTGAATAAAATCTCAGAAGAAAAATAAGGTCAAGGACAGATATTTTAGTAATTCTCCAATAAAGACAAAATGAAAAAGATTGAGACAATATAGTGTCAAAAATCCCTGGAAGAGAAAATGGTACGTGTGTGTTAAGTGGTTATATAGGGATCAAACTCGCTGTTTCTGAATTTTAATGTAGAGATGACCTCAATATGGTTTAATGAGAAGTAATGTTTTATCTTTAGAAGAGAGTAAGTCTTGTAAAGGTATGGCTTCTACTGCTCTGAATGCTAGGCCCCAACCCAAAATATCTTAATTCTAATTCTGCTGTAATAAATTTACCTTAATCATTTAACCTCTCTGCCTCAATTTCCCCACCTGCAAAAATAGGGATAATGACATTGACCTACATTTGTAAGAGTGATGTAAGGACTCATTAATGTTGTATAATGCTCTGAAGATGAAAAGCGCCGAGCATTATTAGCGGACACTGCACAACTAATTGCCTATAACACTGAAAACTTTACCCTTTAATTTTATTCAAATAGCAGTTATCAAATAAGTGTCTTAGCTCCCTTAGTGACATTTATCTTCAAATATTATTTTTAAATTATTATTTTAAATATATAGATTTTTTTTTTCTGTATCATAAGTGTTACCTCATAGCATATAAAGTTCTAAATCAGAAGTCTAGAACACTTTTTCAAGCTAAATATTAAGTGTAAATATTCGGGACATATTTATTTGATCACCCGTTACAAGTATTCAATAAATGCTAAAAAGTAATACTTAGGAAATTTTAGATTTAGCAGATAACACTCAGCAATTACATGGTAGAAGCAAAATAGAAAAGGACAAAGCAGTATGTTAAAAACACTGTTTATAACGCCCTTATTTTTAAAACAAGCTAGGAAACCTATAAATGTACAAAGAAATGAAGAAAGAAACTTTTTTTTTTAATCATTATAACCAAATGCATGATTTATTTTTGGAAAAAATAATTAAAACTGAGGTTTTTCCAATAAAAGAAAGAAATAACAATAGGAGATCATACCCTGATTATTACACATTAGTTACCACATTCTGTACAATGTGGATGTGTTCAATATGTAGTCAGTGACAATGTGAATGGACATTTGAGATTTAAAAATCAAAAACCACCTGCCATTGCTGTGAATTCATAAAATGTTGAAATAAATACCTGGAAATAAGTAAATTTTAAAAACTGAAGCCTTTGACAGTGTTTATAGATCAATCCAAATGTTTGGTAGAAATAGTACATCAAATTACTTGACATTACTGCTAGTTTCCACTCAATTTCTTCACAATATGGCTGTCTGGTGTTGCATTTGTAAAGATACTTCCTACAACCACATGGGTACCCCAGAAACTATGACAAATCACTTTACAGCAGCCAAGATCATCAACAGAGAATCCTAAATGTCGATAGCGTTCATCTGTTTCAAAAAGAGTGTTGTTTGTGTATGGTCCAAAAAACACCAAACCAGATGATGGGTCAATAAAGTCAGCCCAATAGCCTTCAGCTCAAAGAGCAAAGCACACTACTTTGGCACTTGCAAAGTAAGTTTCCACGCTGTTAATTTCTTGTTCAACAAGTGCATCATTACCCTGGCATTTCTTCTGTGATGGTCCCATTGAAGTGACAATCAAAAGCTTTATTCCTAGGAAGTTGGAATCTCTGATCTTGAGGTCCAAATGGTCTCATAGTTTTGTCAGGCCATATTGTTTGAGAGCATATATTGGGAGGTGCAGTGACCACATGAGGCTCATCAGAACTTGAAGATTCTTCAGTTGAAAAGGCTTTGGCATTGACAACCCTTTTAACTAAAGAGTGCAATCCTGGGAGATAGGAAACCAGTCTGGCTCTGTTACAGAGCACATTGTCCATTTCTAGCACAGAAGGCAGACGTAAAATATTTTATTTTGTAAAGTTATTCCGAGAGCTGTAGCCCAAAGATGGGCGAATTTAGAAGGGCCACCACAGGTGGAAACCATCCATACCAGTCACCACCACCATCTCCAGCAGTCCCAGACCCTGACTCTTCTTGCCATCAAAAAATCAAGAAAGAAACTTTTAAATCCATTAGACACTCCATCTGGTCTTTTGTTTCTTCTTGGATTTAAAATTTTTGTTAGAAGTGTATACATTTTGTTTAAAAAAATACAAACAATATGAAAGTGTTTGATATTAAAACATGCTCCTCTGCCAGCTACTCTCTCTACTCTGAAGGGAGCTACTGCACAGCATGGCTTGTGGCCGACCACTGTGTATACACAGTATGTCCCCACCCATAATGACTTGTTTTGTATTTTTGTAAAGGCAGGATTTTACTATACATACAATTTGCTTTCTTTCACTGAACACCATAGCATAGGTATTCTCTGTTAGAATATACAGATTTGCTTCTTAATAGCTGCAAGGTGTTCCACTGGATAGAGATCACAATTTAATTAACCATTCACCAATGAACAACATTCTGTTTCTACTTTCTGCCTTACAATACTACTACTACTATGAAAATATACACGTACACCATATGTTTTTACTGGTACTGTCAAATGGCCTCCAAGATGACTATACCAGTTTATAACATGAATGCCCTTTCCCTATAACCTCAGTAAAATGAAGCATTATCAAAGTTTTTAATTTTTGCCAATCAGGTAAGTAAAATACAGATTCTTATAGTTTTAAGTTTCATTTTTCTATTTTTAAAGAGATCAAACATTTTTTCATGTATTTTTTAAACATGTATTTTCTAAAATTATCTATTCCTGGTGTTTGCCTACCTTTCCATTGAGTTCTTTATCCCTTTCTTTGTGTATTAATATCCATCCTTTGCTATATATATTGGACATATTTAGTCCTTTAAAAAAATTTTTATCAATTTTTTACATAAGAAAATAAGGGAACGTAGAAGACACAATTTTTCAAAATTGAGTATGACATAACAGAAAGTTCTTTGAACTTAATTCAGCAAGGGCTGTGCAAAGTGCCATAGCCAGAGGGTGGTTCTTCACAGCTGCTAAAAATCCGTCAGATGATGCTATTTCTAGATGGAGCAAAAGGCAACAGATTCCTATGTTCCAAGAGAACTTATGCATTATTCTTATTAAAAGAAGTTAGAAGAGATTCTATACCTAGAAAACAAAGAAGTCCCTTCACTTTTCCAAAATAAATTGTGGCAAAAAAATCTTGTATAGGGCATTGTTCAAACTGTTTAATTCGCTTAAATAGATCTTGTCAATTTAACATTTTCTATATTGTAAGCAGTTTTGATATTTAGACAATTTATCAATGGCTTCTTCATTGTGACCAGCTTCCTTTTCTTTCTACTCATCACATGCAATAAATTAAATTTCACTAATATTTAAAGATCAGTGTTGACCTCTGAATAGTCATTTTGTAGGTTCCTGTTAATATAAACATCTTGTCTGCTGATAGTCATTTTAAATATTTTGCTGAACACAATTTCCATTATTCCAAAGAGACTTGTACCTAGGTGAAGTGTATTTTTCCATGACTTTGCAAAATAACTGCAATGTCTTATATCAGGCATTTTAGGAGGAAAAAGTATGCTTGCATAAGCAAATAACAACAACAATAAAATAATCTTTGAGTACCACCATCTCTGACTCATGTACTCACCTTTCTTATCTTGAAAAATATGGACTTAATTCTTGTTTTTAGGATGTATCTTAATCATAACAATAAAAAGACAAGGAAAACAGAAATGTTGGCCATGTGATCATGATAATTAATTCTAGGTTGTAATTTCATAAATATAGTTTTATGCCACACTTTGATAGAAAGAAATGATTTTGAAGAGAAAATAAATTGAATTTCAGAAATAATTCCTAAAGAACTGAGTTAAAGACAAGAGAACACTGAAAAGCTCTTATCTAAACCAATGCTAACTGCCAAAATAATTTGTCAATTTAGAGATACTGTTTTCAAAAGCATATAAATCAAAGACTGCTGCAAAATGAGCAAGAATTTAAAAAGATAGAGATCCTTTCTCTTCGAATAGGAAAGACAGTGAAAATTTTTCAAGTAGCCTGCAGCTATACCACCTCAACCTTGTCAGATTTCACTTGTCAACACTTTGATGACAGATTGCCACCCCCCTCTAAAAAAACAAACCCTAGTAACTGTTGAAAGAAATGGCTTCTTATAAAAAGGGGAATATTTCATGCAACTTGATAGTTGTATACTTTAAACTCTTTTTTGCCCCCAAAAAAGAGACTTGAAAACTTTTTTCCATAGCTTTTATCAAAACGTAAGAAGCTGAAGAAACCTCCTACTGTGGGGAAGTAAAAGGGGAAAACATTTTTAAAAACCTACTAAATGTGCTTTCTACTCATTATTTCTTTTAATCCTCACAGTAACCTTCTGAAATTACATACTGTGTGTGATGCACATGCACGTGTAGTGTGTGTGAGTGTGTGTGTGTCTGTGTGTGCATAGAATTATTTTTTCTAAGCAAAAAATAGTTTCTCCAAGGAGTGATTTGCCTCCCCTCTCCCATCCTCAAATCAACACTGATAGACTCTGAACCTCTTAATTTACAGATATGAAAACTGAGGTCCAGGGAAGAAATTATTTTGCACAAGTTCAGTCAGTTTGTTAGGGGAACAGTTAGGAGTAAAATTCCTGTCCACAGATTATCTGTGTAGTGCTCTTTCTATTCTACCTCCCTCCGCCTAAATGCTGTGTTAATAGAGCCTTTTCGTTAAGCTTCTGCTTAAGCACCTGAGACAGGTGTCAATTTAGACTTGTATAATTAATCCATGGAGAAAGATACAGACTGAACCTCTTTTCTGGCTAAATTTATTTTGCTTAGAATGCCTTGGAGGAAGTTACTTGAAAGACTATTTAAGGATTATTTTTAATTAGTATATCAATAGCTTGTAAGTAAACTGATGTATCTAAAACATCTGATTTAAAATAGTACTTCTTAAGCACTAATAATCTTTATACTATTTGCTTAGCAAACTTTACAAGTAATATAAAAATAAGCTCCAAAATGAACCATTCATGTTTTATGGCTGATTATTAAATAAATTAATGTCTTCCTTTTAAGTTACTGTATTATATGAGAGAAGCTTTATTTGTTCTGACTACCATCATTTGGTAGTGGCTCTCATTATGTTCTCCACCACTCAGTCTCTATGACAAGTTCTTAATGAAATGTAAAAAACCCTAAATACAATTTATAAGAATTCTGCAGTGAATCCTTTTATATTGTGATTGGATCTTCCTTCATACTTTCTTCCCTGATTGGTTATTTTCACCTTTACTAATGGTTTGTCACAGCATTATCACTTACATAATACTTTTAGTATTTTGTTTCAGTGATTGAATGGAGAACTAAAGTAGGTAACTCAGGAAAAAAAAACAGCCTTTCCTTATTGAAATGAAAGCCTGTGAATAACTACTAAAGTCCTCTGAGAAGGGATCAATTTCACTTTAATATATTTAACACAGGTATACATGATCACAGCTTAAAATATTAATAATTCCCTAATGCAGTAGGAAATTATTACCTGATATTTAAAAATCAGTGGAATAAAACAAGGAAGATCCTAGATTTATGATCATGTGTTGCCCTAAAGCCCACACAAATAACAAAAATGTTCCCTATGCTTTTAAAATTATACTCTATATTACTCTACTCAGCAAAGGTATCATTTAAAATTGAAAGACAGATGAAGAGCTTCCTAGACAAGAAAAAGTTAACAGAGTTTATCACCACTAAACCAGTATTACAAATCTTAAAGCGTCTTCTTTAAGAAGATAAAAAAAAGATAAAAAAGATAAAAAATATTAATAATAAAATGACAATAACTACATATCTATCAACAATGACTTTAAGTGTAAATGGATTAAACATTCCAAACAAAAGACATAGGGTAGCTGAATGGATAAGAAAACAAAGCCCTTACATATCGTGCCTACAAGAGACTCACTTCATATCAAAAGACACATACAGACTAAAAGTAAAGGGATGGAAAAGGATATTTCATGAAAACGCAAATAAACAAAAAAGCTGGGGTAGTAATACTAATATCAGACAAAATAGACTTTAAAACAAATGCTATAACAAGAGACAAAGAAGGATCCAGTAATTCTACTTCTGAGTATTTATCCAAAGAAACCCAAAACACTAATTCGAAAAGACATATATCCATATGTTCACTGCAGCATTATTTTTAAAAGCCAAGATATGGAGGCAACCTGGGTCAATGAAAGAATAGATCAAGAGATGGTATATACATACAATGGAATATTACTCAGCCACAAAATAGAGTGAGATATTGCCACCTGCAACTTATTGTGCTGAATGAAGTCAGAAAGACAAATGCCATATGATTTCATCTACATGTGAAATCTAAAGAACAAAAATAAATGAACAAACTCACAGATATAGAGAACATGGCTGCCAGATGGGAGGGGGTTGGTGGGATGGTTGAAAAAGGAGATGGGATTAAGAAGTATAAATGGGTAATTACAGAATAATCATGGAGATATAAAGTATAGCATAAGAAATACAGTCGATACTATTGTAATAACTATTTATGGTGTTGGATGGGTACTAGATTTATCAAGATCACCTTATAAGTTATATAAATGTCTAATCACTATGTTGTACACCTGAAACTAATATAATTATATGTCAATTGTAATTGAAAAACTAAAAAATTATTTTAAAAAATAAAAGGTTTAATACTGTTACAGACCAATGGTCAATTCCTGAAAACTACATTTGTGTTGTGTGTTAACTTTCTATATCTAAATCATTGATTATGCCAATGAGGAAATACGTACAATTTGCCTTTAGAAATTGTATTTACTTCTTTCTAAACCTCAGCAAGTTTGGAAAATCTCCAACATTTTAGTGTTACTCATTTTATGTCTGATCAAGGAGAGAGAAGAAAGTTTTCAGCTAATTTATGTTGAGTGTTTTATATGCATTTTCTCAGACTTTACAAAAACCATATAATGTAGTATTTCCCTATTTTATAAAAGAAGAAAACAATGGAGTTATACTTTTAACACCAATTTGTCTAATTCCAAAACCCATCATTTTGTCACTACATGCTTCTTTCATTGTAAAGTATTGTGCCAACTATGTGCATGAGCCTCCTGAGATTTAGATCCACCAACTCCAGGCCAGCTTTCAGATAACTGCAATCTGCTGAGAAATTGGCCCACTGCATTTCTG
>NW_006434709.1:7139774-7210411 GCF_000325575.1 Pteropus alecto | reverse complement strand
CTACAACCTCATGAGAGATCCTGTGTCAAAACTGCCTATATAAGCCGCTCTCAAATATCTGATGTACAGAAACTATGAGGATAATGAATATTTTTTAGAGTTCTGATATTCTTTTATTAAATATATGAGCAATTCATTTTGAATGTGAGCAACTTTTCCAGTCTTACCACCAACTCTTTTCTTTCTCAACAATATGGAGTACACTATGGCTACGCAGAAATGTCTTACCGAAAGACAGGGAGGGGTAGGAGGAAAGAGAGAATGGAAGAGGGATCAAGGATGAAAAAAAAAAAAACCCACCCTTTCAAGTCTTTTCTATTATCAGTCACGACCCTCATGTTCTCTATTCTTTTCTTAGCTCTATTTCCTCTTAAATATATCTCAGTGTTTCTACTTCTTTCCATATCTGTTATTACCACTCTAGTTTAGGCCACCATCTTATTTTACCTAGAGCACTTCAAGAGCCTCCTGACTGGTCTCCCATTTCAACCTTGAGTCTCTAGAATCCATTTCCCATAAAATATGAAAATATTTAAATTTTTAAAGATATTATGCATAATATATATTATTTAATATATTCTTAAATATATAAATTAGATCATTTTACTTATTTGTCTCAAACTCTTCAAAAAGCTTCTCCTTGCATATGTCTTAACATCTTTTCACTACTTTACATACTTCTATGAGTTGGCTCATACCTCTTCTACATAATTTCCCTTCATTCTCTGCAGAAAGACAACCTGGGGTAAAATTGTAAAGAGCCTTGAATAAAATGCAACAAGTCTGAACTTCATCCTATAAGTCAATAGTTTTCAAACTTTTTTTTTTCCTGGCAGAACACTTTTTCTTTAATAAAGTATTGCACTCCAACATATAAAACTTGTAAAAGTAGACATGTTCTGTTTGAAGCAAGGTCCAGGGGCCCATTCCAACCACTAATACAAACAGTTTCCTAGAGCCAAATGGTTACATGGGGTGGGGGTGGGGGGGCCATCATTTCGTTCTCAATTTTTAGTTATATCGCATTGCCTGGATTGATCTGCCATTGCTCAATTTTCTCTCTCACATTTTGTCTTTTAAGTCTAACTCAGAGTATTTTTTGATTTTGTCTCTTAGATTACATTTGTCTATATGTTTTGCTCTTTATGTATACATATATACAAAGATATACTACATATACAAGTATAAACTTTAACAATCATTTTTTAATGTTAAAGATCTCTTTCTCTCATTGCTTCTTTTGGATATTGGTCTGTTCTTGTTCCATTATCTTCTGAAATCTCTCAAAAGTTACTGATTAGAGTATATTTTATATGCTTTTCTGTTGACTTAATGTTTCATCCAAATCAGTTGCCTGTTCATTCTGGGTCTCCTTTTTCCTGCTATTGGTTTTAAGTGTCTAATGATCCTTAGCTATCTATCCATATTTTTAAATGAAGACCTAAATTGATGGGTATACATAGCTGGCTCAGGTTATCTCTATAGCCATAGAGCTGTTTCCTCCATCTAGTCTCTTTCCTACACAGCAGAGCTGACTGCTGACATGTAAGTGCCAAAAGCCACATTAGGATGTGCAGGCTAGCTCACAAAGGCAAGATAAGAAAGCTCCAACAAGCAAAAACATGGTTTTTACTCTGGTAGTATTCGAATGTTAATTTCCCTCCTGGGCAACACTGTCTTTCCTTTCCAGTTTTCCTCTCCTCCACATCTGCAACATAGATAAGTCCTCCCAACACTCCACGTTCTACTCTTTTCTCAAACCCGAGAGCTACATTGGAAGTCTTTCCTAGATAGGTAGTTTACCTTATGTATGATTTTTGAATTTCCCTCTTATATAAGGCACAGACCTTTTAATAATTACCTGACTACCAAGAACTTGAAAGTTGTGAGGCTCTCCTGTCATGCACAGTTGTTTTCAATTTGTGCCATTTTGGGTTATCATTTTCCAGTCTTCTGCTTTCTCTTTCTCAGGAATTCCTCACAATTTCTAATGGCATCACTTCTTTTTGTCCAATATTATTGAGAATTTATCTTTTAGATCCTCTCTCATTTTTAAGAATATGAAAAAGAGAAAAAAGCAGTGGCATCTTTTTAAAAAGTGACTTAGAAAGAGCAAAGGCCCTAGAATATAGGGCCTGTAAATGAAGAGGAAAGATATAGTGGAGTAACAAAGATTAAAGATATCAGAATATTTTGCCACGACCTACTTCTCCAAATTCATTATTTACCACTTTCCTCCTTAGATCACTATACTCCAGAAACATGGGCTTTCTTTTTGTTCCTCAAAAAACATTAAGCTTATTCCTACTTCAGAGTCTTTGTGCTGTTCTTTTATTTGGAAATTGGATACTTCTCATGATTCGAATCTCTGTGCAAATGTCACTTCTTCCTAAAAGTCTTCTCCAACTAGCATTTATGCTACATAAAGCTGCTCTGTAATATTCTCCCACTGTATATAAGTATTAATTCAATAAATATTTGGAAAGAGAAGATATAGCCAATGACACAGTCTCAAAAAAAGTCATCAAAGTTGGAGTGTTAGCTATGAAAAAAAAAAAAGACTTATTTCATGGGAATGATATAAGGATAAAGATTAAGATATGTTTTGAGGTGTTGGGAGACAATTCTCTATAGGTCTCTCATGTTTCTGCAAGAGAGGTACTGACTGAATGCCTTTTTTTCTAGACTATCTTTTCAAGGGTAGCAAACAGCCCTGAAAAAAAAAGATAATGTCTATTATGGAGCAAACGGCAGGCATGTTTACTTTGCATTATAAAAGATTTGGGGTCCCTAAGCTCAGAGTTTCTTTCCTGTAATGCAACCCACTGCATGTGCAGGTATAACAGGTTTGGGGAACCAATGAAAAAATGCTGGTACTCTATTGCTGTAAATAATAAACTGGCCATCTCTGACCAAGGAGTCTCATATTTTCTACCAGTATCCATGAAACTGTGGCAGGCTATCTTTTTAGTTTGCAAGTAAGGTAATATTTCAGATTCTTCATGCTTCTTCATGTGAAACAAGGAGAAAAAATGAGATATTAAAGCTTAGTGATATTTTTTCCTAATGAAAAATGAAGAGAGGTCTTCTGTTGAGTGAAACAGGGAGAATAGTGGGAGGTTTATCATGAGTGGTTTTATCTACAGTCACTGTGAGAAAACGGCAAGAAACTAGAAATGAACACCTGTTTACCCTGTCCCTTTCACCAGCTGACAAATACTGGTGATTATTCTGCCTGATTTATATTAATGTTCTTCCTCGCCATTGCTATAGTTTGATTTGGTCCTGGCCTTCTACTCCTTTCCTAAGTTGTTTCAAATAATCTATCTAAAGAGCCTCTCTTTGACCCAATCCAATCTACTGATAAATTAATCTTTTCAAAGAACAAATCTAATCATATCATTCCTCTCTTTACAACTGAAATTAAACTAATGGCATTACCTTTTGATTTTTTTAATAGTGAAATATATCACACATACTAATAGTAAAATATATCACACATACATGTTAAGTACTATAAGTTAATGAACAATAAAATGAATATCCTCTACCCACAATTGTGCTTAATAAAACACTATCAGTACCTTAAAATCTTAGTCCCCTCCCTAATTGCATCCCTCCCATTCTCTCCTCCAGGGGTGATGTGCACCTTGAATTTTTCAAAATAGATTACTACTTATGTATTCATATCTAAAGAATATATTGCTGATGAATAGATAAGATGTGATATATCCATATAACAAATATTATTCAGCCTTAAAAAGAATGAAATAATTTCTCTATTTTAAATCCTCCCATGGCTTTCTATTGCCAAGAGCATAGAGCTTTAGCACCACAATCAAGGCCTTCATAATCATTTCCCATTACCTTTCTAGTCCCAACTCTAATATAAACCCTAGAACTGTCACTAGCTGACATACAACTTGTTAACTCTATAGTCTTATATTTTCCTACCTTTTATTATGCTGCCCTTTTACCTGGAATATATTTTCCACCACTCAGTAGCTTCTTTAAGCTTTTCAGATGCCACCTCCTCCACGAAGCATTCCTGTTCCCTACTCAGACAGAATCTTCTCATGATCTAAAATCACACAGCACTTTGTCTGTATTTCCTATATAGTATGAATTTTCTACTCTAGTTATATTTCCCTCTAATTGGCTGAAACCTTTTTAATCAGTTTCATCCTTGGGTTTCAGTGACACTGCACTCTCCTCATTTTCCTCCTACCCGTCTCCGGCTGCTGCTTAGTATTCTTCTTCTTATTATTGTTTTCTTCCTTAGTATGGTTCTTCTGTCCATTTCTTAAATATTAGACCCCTCAAGGTCCTACTCAAGATGTTCCTCTCTTCTCTTTATATCCTCCCTATAAAACATCTCACCTACTCCAAGTACTACCTACATGCTGATGACTCTTAGTCACTAGTCCTCATTTCTCCCCTGAGCATCTGCTTTATGTATACAATTTCCGCTGGCCAACTCCACACAGTATTCCACAATAAAGTTCACTGTTTCTAAAACTGAACATGTATTCTTCCCTTTCAGATCCCTCCCATAGTTCCAATCACATTGAATGGAAGCACCATCCACCTAGTTATCTAAGTCAGAAACTTCAGTGTCACCTTCATTACTATTTCTTCTATAAACCTCCACATTCCATCAGTCATAAACACTGTTACTCTTACTAGTTAAATGTTTTATAAACTTACCTAATTCTCTTCACCTCTATTACTATTAAAATAGTCTATGACTCCAATATCTCAATCAATTACTCAAAATCTTCACTTTGTATCCCTGGTTCTAATTTGACTCCTTCTAAATCATTCTCTACACTGCTGCCAGCACAATCTTTCCAAACAGCAATGATAATCATGTCACTTCTCCGAAAAGCCTTAACGAATTCCCATTGCACCAGGATAAAATTACAATAATACACAAGACCATGCATGAAATGATCAATAGCTGTTAACGGCTCCAGCTTCATCTGTGAACATTTAAGTTTTGTAGTCCCATGAATAATGACATGTTCCCTAGCTCCCCTCTGTCTCTGTATATATTATTTCATGGAGGATACACTTAACTATCCCCACTTCTTTCTTCCTTCCAACCCTTTACCTGGCTAACCCTTATACATATTAAGCCTTGGGTGATCCAAAACTATTTCTATGAAGCTTTCTCCAACACCAGGCCCCACTAAGATTTGGTTAGATAGCTAAACCTAATTCCACAACAGGTACTTTCAGAATACCTTTTGCTTTCCCAATCATAGCATTCATCAACTTACATACTTAAATTACCGATTTACTTATCTGTCTCCCCCACAATGCTATAAGTAGCTTGCGTCATGATATGTAATATACTCTTACAGAATATACTAGGTGTTTTATAAATATGTTGTCAAATGAATAAATGAATTTCTTATCTCTGCTAGACAAAAACATAAGTCCCCCAATGGCAAAATGTGAGTTTAATAAATTATAAAAGTACAGCTCAAAGTGCTAGGAAAGAAATCTCAAGAGTCTTACAGTCCAGGCCCTTGTCTTTAAGGAAGTAAAAATACAATAAGCTCCTCAATTATGTATGACCAAATATTTATAAATTGTTAGCAAAATTTTTTAAATAACATGTAAAATTACAAAATTAAATATATAGAATCCTAAACAAGACTTTAAAATGAAAACTGATTCATTACATATGAATTGGTTCATTAATATGCTAGCATAGAAAAATAAAAAACATTGAGAAATGTGACTACCCTGTAGAATTAGGATGTTGTAGCCTAGAGTTTAAAGCTTTCATCATTTTAAAATATTTTAAATCACTTAAAAAAGTTGCTTTTAACAAATTGTTTTCGGTATTCAAAGGGAGAGAAATTCATACAAGCGAGGTTGTCTAGCTATGAAGATGATTTTCATACCCCAACAATTTTAGCATACATTACTAACATAAGTCTGCTTTAAATATACTACATCACCCTGTATATTTTCTTTATAGCTTAATATCAAAACAACTAGTGTCAACATCTCCTTTAAAAACATTCATTCTGTGTATCATTCAAGGAAAATATTTTTAAAGCATATATTATTTTGATGTGTATTTTCAAACTGACAAGAACTCAGTAATTATAAGGGCTTACTTTTTTCTTAAGCAATAAAGCTAGCAAAAAAGATTAAACTAGCCCGAGAGAATATCACTATCTAATGGTGGTTCTAAGAGTCAAAATCCTATCACTTCTAATTAAATAACTTTTTTAAAAAGTAAATTATTTATTCATGGAAATGAGTCACTTTTATTTTGTTCTCAAAACTCACAAGAGGCGAAATGCAAACTAACTGTGGTTAGAACAGATATTTTCAAAACAATACAGTGCTAGTCACTTGAACTCGTGGGCTCGTATCAATTTCTCAGACTTTTCTCAATTTTCCCCTTTGTAATTCCTGAACCCAGTTCTCTTAGAACTGTTAAAGAATATTGTTTCAACATTCATTGCTAAAATATTTAAAAGAAGCCTATTTTAGCAAAAAAATAACATTCGAAGAAAAGTGAAATTTTCCCCAAATATTCAATTAATTTTTTAAAATTTGTATTTTCTTTTAAGAAAGTTAACCCACAATTTACACATATAGAAAACTATTATCTCACTGCAATCTGGCTAATATTCTGACACCTAAAGCCTCCCTTTTCATTTGAAGAAAAAATTGTACAGATATTACAAGGTGAAAGAATTCTTTCACATTGCCAAAGCGTCTATAACAGTTTGACTAAAATGAGTATACTAAATAAGACCTGCTCCAGAAATGTCAAAAAAAATTCTGGTAAAATTTTTATTATTCCAAGTATTATCGAATTAATTTTTAGTAGTATATTTCTTTCTAATAGTTGAACTATTATCTATTGGCAAAGAATTTGAACCAATAATTAAGTGTTGTCATTTGTTTATAGATAGGGATATAAGAGTTGATAAATCATTGCTTGAGTAACTCAGGACACGTTTTATATTTTTTATTTCTTAAATATGCTAACAAATTCATCATCCTACTGGTATTCTAAATAGAAGCAAGGTAGTCTATAAAAAGGTTATGTCCCAGGAGCATTGTAATAAGTATTATTTTGAAAATTTAAATTTAAAAACAACTAGACTTACGTGATGACAGAAAGAAATCTAACTATGGGAGGTGAACACGCAATGTTATATATACATACTTTACTATTAAATTGTACACCTGAAACTTACTGTATTTTATTAACCAATGTCACCATTAAAAAATTTAAAAATAAAAAATAAAAAACTAGAGTTTTAAAAACTATACAGAAACTGTTTTCTGTATCATTATTTAAAGGTGGCTTAAAGATGGTCTGCTTAATTCTATTCAAGTCAGAAACAAGCTTTCTATATTACAAAACAGTATTTAATTTACTAATTATTTTTATAAACAATAGGCATAAATATTTATTTGGCCTCTGTTAACATTCTTATGAAACACCAAAATATTTGTTTTCTTTTTATAACTAAGTTATTTAAACTCCTATAAAGTCAGAGTATTTACATCAGTGCAAACTAATGAATTCAAAGGCGGCACGGAATTCAGAAAATTCGTTACACAAAATGTTCACTTTTAGAGCAGACAATTACGCACACTCTGTTCAGACAGACAGTAAAGAAAGCAGTTTGTTGGTCTAGGAGCTCTCTCTTACAGTTGGCCAAGGAATGGACTTGATGCTTTCAAAAGGCACCCCTAACCTTGTTCAGATATAAAAAAAATGCTACTGATGGACCAAAAAACATGAGAGTTTATTATTATACATGTTAATAATCCTGTCCCTATATGTGACTCCTTATGTTAAATACAAAATACAGAAAGGTAGCAAGCTAGAACTACATCTATTGCATATTTTCCTAATTAAACATTATTAAATTCTATAATTTTGGTTTTTACTTGGTCCCATTTTAATAAGCATTTTAACTTAAATTCTTTATGATTTTTTAAAAACTGTACACAAACAGATCTTACCATCAGAATTTATAATTCAATACAGTAATAAAGTAAGTTATAATTATATATGGTTTAATTTTACTTGATTCTTAATTGTATGTTTAAAAAACTTCAGATACTTTCATTACTATGGTAAAACATATTTACCATAATATCTTTCCTTGTTTTTTCAAAATCACTTACCATTATGAAAAACAGAAGGACAAATATTAAAATATACAGCAAATGTTTCAATTTTGCCTCAGGTGGCATTAAAGCAGCAAATGTTAGGTTTCTGCTCTTTTCTCCCCCACCCGCCCGCCGCCCCATTCTCTGATAAACAAATGCATTATTAAGTGTTTAAAAGTAAGGGTAGAAGAGTTGTGTAAAAGCCAGACTAGTTAGTAACTTCCAACTAATGAGACCACAGACCAACTAGTTTTTTTTTTTTGACATCACTTTTAAATCTCTTTGGGCTAATTTTTTGGTCAGCATGTGAGAATTAGCCACATCAATTTATCCTATGTGTAACTCCCCATTCATCAAACATAAGGCTTACGCAGTTTACCTTTCAAATATCTAAATAAATATGTACATATATAATACAAAATACAAATGTATATATACACATACATGTTTATGCAACAATAATTTTTATACACCACACACACATACACATCTCCACACTCTAGCAGTCTTCTACATAGCTAAGAAGTTGAGTTATAGTTATTAAAAGGATTATCCAAAATAAGTGCCTGCAGAGCAATATCTTGGTCAGGGTCTGAATGAGCTATATATTTAACAGAGCGTGTCAAATGTGAGGATTCCCATTCTTAAGACTATATGTATCACCTAAATGAAACTGTCGGAAGCCTGAATATCGCATTTGAATACTATAGGCCTGGGAAGGGAGCATTTTTTTTCTTCCTGAAGTAAATTTGATGCTTCTGAAAGTCTGACAGATTTAGAAGAAAAAGTATAGCTCTAACTAAATTAAGTATTCACAGAACAAATACTTCAACTGCCAGAGCAATTCAAATTTCCTATCACCAATGTTTCAATCCTCTTTTAAAAGAACGATTTCTGAGGTCAAAGGTTTCTCCCATTTTCATGGCTATTCAGCCTCCTGGCTAATGTAGCTAACATGGGTGTCATTAAATAGTAACAACTGCAAAAATTGATATATCTGCAAGAGCAGTAAGTCATTTTATAAAGGTTGCCAACTACTATAAAAATAGTGATTTTTCAATTCCATAAATTGTTTCTATAACATTTTATCTAAAACTAGCTTGCATGACCCAAATATTAAATCTATATTTTTTCAATAAAATATTAATTATGTGTTACATTCCAAAGTGTCAAAGGGGACTGAAAATGAATTTAAAATGAAAATATATATCCTTAAATAAGCAACGAGCAATGGCCCAACTGTTTGGACTCATAGTAATCCCAAACCATCTTTGATGCATGTGTGTGCCTGTGAGTCTGTGCACACATACACCCTTGTTTCACAGATAGAAGGAAAATGACTCTTACCTTCAAACCTCCCCTGCTAATTACTGATAATAACCTAACTGGTATTATACATTATAAAGAAGCGTGAACATATTCTGAAATAAATGTGTAACATAATTTATTCATAAGTAATGAAATAATAGTACTTCAAAATAGAAATAGCAAAGATTCAAAAGAAAGGTGGTAATCTTGAAGAGGAAATATAAAGTTAGAGGGAAGAGAATTCATAAACCATAAATCTAAATTTCTAAAAGTATAATTTTTGTATAATTTTACATGAAAAATGAGTTTTTAAATAATTTAAACCCTATGTTGTTTCATTACATTAGTAAAATATAAAATCAGTTTTGTTTAACTCTGATAGAGGCTATGATTCAGTTAGAATAACTGTGAATAACAAAAATAACAAAACACATATATAATTTGTGTAATTCTGTCAGTTATGATAGCCTACTGAAGTACTTAAATTGATTCTGATTTTCCCATGATTATAAGTGAATATTTTTAAATGGTAAGATAGCATCATTCTGTGCTTTCAAAATATTGAAAGACATTTAAATATAAATGTATCTTAAACAACATAACTCACTAAATTGCTGGAAGATGTGATTTATTTTTTAATTTCCAGAAAGAACTGTATCTCAAAGTAGAAAAAAAAAAGGAAAAAAAAAAACCTTTCAAATTAAGACTTAAGGCTTTAATTATCTGCATAAAATTTTTTTCTTTTTAATATAAATCGACAATTCTTTTTCATTTCAGACACTAAATCTTCAATTTAATAATTTAATGACTTAAACTTAAATAAGAATGCAAGTTTTTTTTAATGGATAAAAGATGACAAAACATGGCAAAAGGAAAGTTATTTTTCAAGTTTTAACTGATTAATAATCATTTAAGATGAAATATAATATTAGAGGTAATTGCTCAAATTCAACAGCATTTTAGAATGATTTGCAATAGTAGAGGGTAGTCCTGTTTAACTGTAGTCAGAGAGAAAGTTAATATTTAAATATTTATAGAAAACCAAACTGGATTAGTTTTCTGATTTTTGTAGGGTTTTTTTCCTGTAGTTAGTTGAACTTAAAATGCAATACAAACAATATTTGAACTTGAGACCTTTGTATAAATCACTAGGCTCCCATTTAAATCCCAGAATAATTAATAAAAGAGCAAGATTTATCCATTCATTTTAATATTTTAAGAATTCTTATTTCCAAAGAGTTTCCTCAAACGAGAATTTTAATTCCACCCTCCGGCCTTCCAAAAAAAACAAAAAACCCTCCACATACTTCATTATATGGTCCTTGTGCAATTGCACCATCTAGTGTTTACTAGACAATAATCATAGAGATTTAGTAAAGCTATCTAGGTATTCAAAACAAAACGAAACAAAACACAACACTCTATCACCATCATGACATAACCACATTACATCAACCATCCAAACTTTAACTTGTTATCTTCGTTTGACTTATAAAAGTTTACTAGTTTGAGATGCATTAAAATTTTAGATTTTAATTGTGATCTATTTAAATATTCTATATGTGCCCTGAGGTAGGCTCTCAACTCGAAAATACATTTTTCAAATGTGCTCACACTGATTACATATTATTTCAAAATGAGTCACGTTTTAAAATCTAGAATGTGTTTCAAGGTCAAAATTAACAGAAAAATGAAAATGGTGGGTGGCCTCTTCAATGGGCAAAGGCAATGACATACCTTCTCTCTATTCCTTTGTCTTCCTGAAGGCTATAGGATAGGTGCGTGTACCTATTCTCCCACAATCACATTTTAAAGTCTATTTAGCTGTGTATAAAGAAGACATATTACCATAGTTTCCTCTGTAAAAATTATTAGATTTTGTGAAATTAATGTTATTACAATGTTGAGCAATAACTTCTTTAAATGTGCTTCCATTATAAAATACCATAATTATATTAATTTATAATATTAACCTGACATTTAATAATGTACCTGATGATTAGAAGTCATCATTACTGTTCTACATGGTAATAAAGCATAAGTGATAAAAAGTTCACATGAATTACTATAATCGACATTGCCTTTACATATAATTAAAACCAAGCATACCTAAGGTAAGCTGGAGGGAATCAAAGGAAAAGCCAAGTGGAACACAAAGGTACTCTAAGGCCCTTACTTGACAGAACCAATCCTATTCCTTTTCTAGAAGCAGGGAGCCATGTTAGGTTACAAAATTCCCTGGCTGGTAAGTATACCAGTTCTCCAACTTGCCAACCTCCAGTGTTGGAAGCCAGAGAGAGCCAAATACATTTTGGCTTAGAATAGTAGTTAGTGTTAAAGCATAAAAAAGTGAGTGAGTGAGTGAGTGAGTGAGTGTGTGTGTGTGTGTGTGTGTGTGTATGTGTGTGTGTTGGCGGGGGAGGGGAGGGAAGAAGGAGGGGGGAGAAAAAGAGAGACAGACAGACAGACACAGAGAGACAGAGACAGACAGATAGGCAGACAGATGGAGGGCTTCTATCCAAACTGAAAACTACTTCAGGTTCCCTACTTAAACAGCAGAGGTATACAATCAAATCTTTGAATAGTGTCTGTTGCCCTTTCTTTTCCAGCACTAGGTCTCTATTACCATGCATTTTCTTATCTCTTAAGTCCACTCTGTGATAATCTATCCTTTCTTTTGTTTTTGGATATTTCATTTTCCACCTTATTCCTTGCTGACAGGTATGATTTATGTAATTTATTTGTCCAGCCAAACACAGAAACAATCCAAGTGATGTCTTTGATGCCGCAATATTAAGTAGAGCCCAGAACTACCTAGAAACATTCAAGTATTTATGAAACACCTCGTATTCCCTAGAGGCCGAAAGTACACAGGAATATAACATCTCCAAGGCAAAAAATGGACAATGGTCTGTAAAGGTTTGCTCCTCCAGCAACTCTTGTGATATATTCATTAGATTACATTTACTTGTCATGAGAACTGGGATCAGAAAGCTTGAAATCTTAAGTGCTACATTTCAACATAAAAACAAAGCAGAAGTAAACCCACCCAACCTCTCTTACTCCTAGAGGACTCCAAAGTAGGTAGCCTTAGCACTGATGGGTGGCAAAGGATACTATTCCTGAGAAACTGTAGCCTGAAGTCAACCATTGCATAGAATTACAGTTCAAATTCTCTTGACCTGGATATCTGAAGCACTATATGTTTTGAATATAGCCCAAAGTGGTACCAGACTGCTAAGTGACTTCAAAAGCAAAAGCAAACATAATTATTCTTGGAGAAATAAATATAGCCATACCTCATTATATTGCACTATTTAGATATTTTGATTTTTACAAATTGAAGGTAAAACCCTCCACTGGCAAAAAGATCATGACTCACTGAAGGCTCAGATAATTATTAGCATTTTTTAGCAATAAATATTCTTAATTAAGGCATATACCTGGTTTTTTTTAGACATACGCTATTGTATACTTAATAGACTGCAGCATAGTGTAAATCTAATTTTTATATGCACTGAAACCAAAAAATTTGTGTGACTTGCTTTATTGAGATATTTACTTTATTGCAGTGGTCTGGAACCAAACCTGGAATACCTCCGAGGTATACCTGTACACACTTCATTCTAGACCCTAAAGAATTCTCTAAATTAATTTTAAAACATGACATGATGAAACAAAGCATCATGAGCAAGAACCAGCAGAAGCAATAAAAGGCAGAAACAAAGTTAATATGTTGAAATTACGAGGCATAGACTATAAAATAACTATGATTATATTTAAAGAAATAAAAAAACAAAGTAAAAATACTGCAGAGAGCAGGAAATTATTAAAAAACAAAAACTTTAGAGATTTGACAGGGAAGTGAATAAAATACCTAGACATGAAAAACATAACTGAAATTAAAAACTCAATGGAGAATATTAACAACAGATCAAAGAACTGGAAAACATGAAATAATCGAGAATTGGTTTAAAATACTTAAAGTAGTTTAAGAAACTTAGATTATAAATGAGAAGTTCTATGGTATGTCATTCTCACCTAAGAAGAGAGATTGGAGTAGAGGTAAAATTGGAAAAGATATTAAGAAATTTCCAATTGATAAAAAGCAACAATATACAGATTCAAGAAACTCAAAAAGTCCAAAGCAGTGTTTAAAAAGAAAAAAATCACAGTATAGTGACACTGCTTGTATACGACCAAAGACAAAGCCAAGATTTTAAAAGTAGTTAGAAAGATTGGCTTCAAAGAAGCAACAGTTGGTTGATGGCTGACCTGAACAGCCACAAGAGAAACTATATGCTGAAAGAAAAAAACTGTAGACCTAGATATTTGTATTCAGTAGTAATCTTTCAAGAATTAGGGCAATATAAAGATATTTTCAGACAGACAAAAGCTAAAAGAGTCTGGTACCAGCAAACTTTGAGTAAATACAATTCTATGAATATGCTTTAGGCAGGAGAAAAGTAATACCAGATGGGGATTTGAGATTAGCAGACATCTGGTCCTGCCCAAAAGATCCATATTTAGAAAATGGCCCTGGATTCAAATAGTCCATAATGTTTATTTCTACTTTTGGTTTACAAGATTAATAGATAAAATATACTATCATGTTTTAATGGTCCAATAATTGAGTTGTGGCTGTATTGCCAATAATAACCTTTCTTGTCTCAGTAGCCTAGCTAGTAATGGCACATCAAATTAGGTAGGTGGGTTGAGGTTCGAATCTTATAGAAGAGCAGGATTTATATTAACTATGGACCAAATGTCTCCATGGACATTTTGGACAGGACCAAACTTCAAGGACCTGTGGCATGGATCAAATATCTCAATGGACATTTTGGAGATGCAAAAAGGAAAAAAAAAATGAACACAAGTATGAAATCTTATATTAAACCCATAATAATTTGAGGCCTCAAAAAAATAATTGAAATATAAAGCAATATTAACATATAAGCCAGGAGATAAGGAAAAGTAATTCAAAATTTCTAAGGTCCTTTTCTTGTCTGAGCAGAAAACAGAGGTATTAATTGTCTTAGATCTTAAAAAGTAAAGTATGTTTAATTTTAAGGTAACTACTACAGGAACAGAAATTAGTAACTTCCAAACTAGTGAAATGGAATGTTAAGAAAATATCAATCCAACAATAAGATATCACTACACACCTATTAGGATGGTAAAGATCCAAAAACTTTGAAAACACCAAATGTTAGTGAAGATGTGAAACAAGAGCTCTCATTCATTGCTGGTGGGAATACAGCCACTTTGCAAAACAGTTTAGCAGTTTCTTACAAAAGAAAATATATTCTTACTATAATCCAGCAATCACACTCCTTGGTATTTACCCAAACAAAATGAAAACACCTGTCTACACAAAAACCTGCACATGGATGTTTATAGCAGCTTTATTCATAACTGCCAAAACTTAGAAGCAACCAAGATGTCCTTCAGTAGGTGAGTGGATAAACTGTAGCACAATATTACTGTGTGAAAGAAGCCAATTTGAAAAGGCTACATATTTAATGATTCCAACTATATGGCATTCTGGAAAACGCAGAACTATGGAGATAAAAACGGTCAGTGGTTGCTGGGGGCTGGGCAAGAGGAGGAAGGGACAGGCAAAGGAAGCACAGGATTTTTAGGGCAGTGAAACTATTCTGTATGATACATTAACAATAAGTATTTTACATTTGTCAAAACTCATAGAATATACAACACCAAAAGTGAATCCTAATGTAAACTATGGACCTCGGGTGATGATGTGTTAATGTAGGTTTATCAATTGTAACCAATGTACCTTTCTGGTCCAGGAGGCTGTGTTTGTCTTGGGAGCAGTGGATTTATGAGAACTCACTGTACCTTCTGTTCAATTTGCTTTGAATGTAAAACTGCTCTAAAAAATGAAGACTATTTTTAAAAAACAACGCAAAAGAAGGCAAGAAAGGAGAAACAAACAAACAAACAAAAAGAAATAAAAATCACAAAATAAGATAGTAACTATAAACCTGAAAGTATAAGTAATTCCAACAAATGTAAATGGATTAAGTGTTCCAGCTAAAAGATAGAGCCTGTCAGATTGGACTTAAAAAAAAAAAATCAAACGTGAAATTTAAAAGAGATACACATCTAGGAGAGTCCAGTCAAGATGGCAGAGCAGGTAAACGCTGTACTTGCATCTTCCCATGACCTCATTAAAATTACAACTAAACTGTAGAAAAATCGGCCAGGAGAACCATCTGAGAACTACCTCACCATAACTCCTATAACTAAGAATATAAAGAAGAGATCATATCCAGACTGGTAGAAGGAGGGGAAGAGACACGAAACGGGCTGGCCCTGCAACCATGTATGGCAGTTAAGCATCAGAAGGGATATCTCGGCTGCAGAGGTTCCCCCAGAGAAGAAAGGGGTACCAGCCGCACTCCCCAGTAAATTTAATATAAAAATGTAAATGGATTAAATGCTCCAATAAAAAAGATATAGGGTAGCTGAATGGATAAGAAAACAAGACCCATACATATGCTGTCTACAAGAGACCCACTTTAGATCAAGACACACACAGAATGAAAGTAAAGGGATAGAAAAGGTATTTTATGCACATGGAAATGAAAAAAAAAAACTGAGGTAGTAATACTTATGTTAGAAAAAACAGACTTTAAAACAAAGGCTATAAGAGAAAAAGTAGAACATCACATGATGATAAAGGGATCAATCCAACAACAGGACATAAATATAGTAAACATTTATGCACCCAACACAGGAGCATCTAAATATATAAAGCAAATACTGACCAACATAAAGAGAGAGATGAAAAGTAATACAGTCATAGTAGCGGACTGTAACACCCCATTGACAGCAACTAACAAATCTTCCAGCAGAAATTCAACAAGGAAACAGAGGCTTTAAATCACACTAGACCTGGTATTTTTAATTGGTATTGTTAGAGCATTTGACCCCAAAGCAACAGAATATACACTCTTCTCAAGTGCACATGAAACACTGTCCAAGAAAGACCACATGTTAGGCCACAAAACAAGTCTCAATAAGTTTAAGAAGACTGAAATCATATCAAGCGTCTTCTCCACCACAATGGTAAGAAACTAGACATCAATTACAAGAAAAAAAGTGAAAAACACACAAACACATAGAGGCTAAATAACGTTCTACTAAACAATAAATTGGTTAACGATAAGATTAAGGAAGAAATCAAGATACCTTCAGATATATGAAAATGAAAACAGAATGATCCAAAATCTATGGGACACAGTAAAAACAGTCCCAAGAGGGAAATTCATATCAGCACAAGCCTACCTCAAGAAACAAGAAAAATCTCAAATAAACAATATAACCTTACACTAAAGGAACTAGAAAAAGAACAGCAAACAGAGCCCAGAGTAGAGGGGAGGAAATAATAAAGATCAGAGAAGAAATAAACGAAATAGACTCTAAAACAAAATAAAACAAATCAAAGATCAATAAAACCAACAACCATGTCTTTGAACAGATAAATAAAATTCATAAACCTTTAACCAGACTCATCAAGAAGAGAGAGGACCCAAATAAAATAAATTAGAAATGAAAGGGGAGAATGACAGCTACTCCACAGAAATTCAAAGGATTATGAAAAATATATTAGCAATTATATGGCAACAAACTGGACAATCTGGAAGAAACAGATACATTCCTAGAAACATACAATCTTCCAAGACTGAGTCAAGAAGAAACAAAAAATCGGAACCAAGCAATTACTACTAATGAAAACAAATTGGTAATTTAAAAACTCCAACAAATAAAAGATCTGGACCAAATGGCTTCACAGGTGAATTTTACCAAACATCAAAGAAGAATTAACGCCTATTCTTCTCAAATTATTCCAAAAATTCAAGAGAAGAGAAGGCTCCCAAGCTCATTTTACGAGGCCACCATTACCCTAACTCCAAAACCAGACAAAGGCGGTACAAAAAAAGGAAATTATAGACCGATATGCATGATGACTATAAATGGAAAAATCTTCAACAAAATATTAGCAAACTAAATTCAACAAGACATTAAAAAGATCATGCACCATGATCAAGTTTAATTCATTCCTGGGATGCAACATTGGTTCAATCTGCAAATCAATTACTGTTATACACCACATTCACAAATTAAAAGATAAAAATCATATGACTGTCTCAACAGATGCAAAAAAAGTATTTGACAAAATCCAGCATCCATTTATGATAAAAACTCTCAACGATGTGAAAATAGAGGAAACATAACTCAACATAATAAAAGCCACATATGACAAACCCACAGCTAACATCATGCTCAATGGGGAAAAGCTAAAAGCGTTTTCCTTAAGATCAGGAACAAGACAAGGAAGTCCACTTTTGCCACTTTTATATAACATAGTATTGGAAGTCCTAGCCACAGCAATCAGACAAGAAAAAAGAAAGGCATCTAAATTGGAAACAAAGAAGTAAAACCGTGATTATTTGCAGATGACATGATACTATATATAGAGGACCCTAAAGAGTCCACCAAAAAAATGTTAAGATTGTTAAATGAATTCAGTAAAGTAGCAAGATATAAAATTAATATTCAGAAATCAGCTGCATTTTTATATATCAATAACTAACTATCGGAAAGAGAAATTAAGAAAACAATCCCATTTATGACTGCATTGAAAACAAATATATAGGAATAAATTTAACCAAGAAGGTAAAAGGCCTGTACTTAGAAAATAAGTCATTGAAGAAAGAAATTGAAGAAGATACAAATAAATGGAAGCATACACAGTGCTCATGGATAGAAAGAATTAAAATCATTAAAATGTCCCTACTACCCAAAGTAGTCTACAGAGTCAATGCAATTCCTATCAAAATACCAATGGCATTTTTCACAGAACTAGAACAAATAATGCTAAAGTTTATTTGGAACCATAAAAGACCCCGAATACCCACAGCAATCTTGAGAAAGACCAAAGTGGAAGGTATCACGCTACCTGATATCAAACTATACTAGAAGGCTATGGTAATCAAAACAGCATGGTGCTGACCCAAAAACAAATGCATAGATCAATGGAACGGAGAGCCCAGAAATACATCCATCTATATGGTCATTTAATCTATGATAAAGGATGCGGAATATACAATGAGGCAAACCCAGTCTATTCAATAAATGATTTGAGAAAACTAGATAGATAGTAACAAAAAAATGAAACTCGACCACTTTCTTACACCATATATAAGAATAAACTCAAAATAGATTAAAGACTTAAATGTAAGTCCTGAAACTATAAAACTCCTAGAAGAAAACATAGGCATTAAACTCTCTGACAGTGCTCTTAGTAGTATTTTTTCTGATATATCTTCATGGGCATGGGAAACAAAAAATAAATAAATAGGACTACATCAACCTAAAAAGTGTTTGCGCAGCAAAGGAAACCATCTACAACAAAAAAA
Organism: Pteropus alecto; assembly: GCF_000325575.1. NCBI lineage: Eukaryota > Metazoa > Chordata > Mammalia > Chiroptera > Pteropodidae > Pteropus > Pteropus alecto. The sequence goes on along the minus strand of NW_006434709.1, from coordinate 7,191,497 downwards.
AAGACAACCTACTGAATGAGAGAAGATATTTGCATATGATACATCTGATAAGACGTTAATATCCAAAATTTGTAAAGAACTCATACAACACAACACACACACACAAAATAAACAATCCAATTCCAGGTCACTAATTATCAGAGAAATGAGAATTAAAACCACAATGAGATATCACCTCAGACCTGTCAGAATGGCTATCATCAATAAATCAAAAAGCAAGTGTTGGCAAGAATGTGGAGAAAAGGGAACCCTCATGCATTGTTGGTGAGATTGCAAATTGGTACAGCCACTCTGGAAAACAGTTTGGAGGTTCCTCAAGCAATTAAAAATAAATTACCTTATGATCCAACAATTGCACTTCTTGGTATTTACCTAAGAAAACCAAAACACTAATTTGAAAAGATATATGTACCCCTATGTTCACTGCAGTGCTATTTATAATAGCCAAGATATGGAAGCAATCTAAGTGCCCACCAAAAGATGATTGGATAAAGAAGAGGTGATACATATATACAATGGAATTTTACTCAGCCATAAAAAAATGAAATCTTACCATTTTCAATGACAATGGATGGACCTAGAGGGTATTACGCTAAGTGAAATAAGTCAAAGACAAATACTATATGATTTCATTTATATGTAAAATCTAAATTACAAAATAAACAAAATTAAAACAGTCATAGATACAGAGAAGGAACCAGTTGGTGATTGTCAGATGGGAGGGATTTAGGGGGCTGGATGAAAAGGTAGAGGGATTAAGAAGTATAACCTGGTAGTTACAAAATAGTCACAGGGATGTGAAGTAAAGCATATGGAATACAGTCAATAATATTGTAAGAACTATGTATAGTGCCAGGTGGGTACTAGACTAATTGGGGGGAATCACTTCATAAACTATGTAAACGTCTAACTATACTGTACACTTGAAACTAATATAATACTGAATGCCAACTCTAAAATTGAAAAATAAAATATTTTAAAAAATGAAAGAGATACATCTAAAACATAAGAACACAGAAAAATTCAGAGTAAAAAAAGATTTATCATGAAAATACTAACCAAAAGATGCCTGGTGAAGTTACATAAATATCAAAACAAAAAAAAAGACTTTAGGATAAAAAGCATTTCTAGTGATAAAGGGAGTCATTTCATAATCACAGAGGTTCAGTTCTTATCTTCATCTACTACCCCTGAGTAATCTTATCTTCTTTCACAGCTTCAATTTCCATCCATAAAATTAAATATCAAGCACATGCCCAAAGGAAGGTATGCTACCTCCACCTGCTCCAACTCCTGAAATGATAATTCCTGCATAAACTGTTACTAACCAAAGACCGAAACTGAACCCCTCATTTTCACCAAGTAAACCTATCGATATTCCTGTGGTTCCAGTTTTCTTAAACGACACTATCATTAACTTCATTGCTCAAGAAACTTTTTACTCCTTTTCCCTTGCTGCTCACATCAAATCAATCACTATCCATTAAATTCTACTTTGTAAACATCTTTCAAATTGATCTAAATCTTTTCTCTAACACATCAGCATTTATTCAAAAACCAAGACCCTAAAATTCATTATTCCTTACATACAATGCAAACTTTTCCTATTTCCATATAAAAATTTTTCCTATAAATAGGTTAGCTTTTATTTATTTTTATATCCTTCTGTATATGCTTAACTGTGTATGTTTCAAAAAAAGGAAAACAAGACTTCTGGTTAAGATGGTGAAGTAGGTAAACTGAGATTGCCTCCTCCCATAATCACATCAAAAGTACTACTAAATTATAGAACAACTGTCACTGAGAACCACCTGAAGACTAGCTGAGCAGAATTCCTATAACTAAGCACATGAAGAAGCTACATTGAGACTGGTAGAGGAGTGGTAGAGACAAGAAAGGGGCAGGTCCCATACACACAGTATGGCAATTAAGAAACAGGAGGGATACCTCAGCTGATGAGGCCCCCACTAGGTTCCCCAGCCCAAGGCACTCGTGCCAGAAAGAGGAGTTCCCATACATCTGGCTATGAACACCAGTGGGGACTGTGTCCCAGAGAGACAAAGGGCTGTAGGAGACTGAGACAAGCTGCTCTTAAAGGGCTGGCACACAAACACACTCACTCTAAGCTTTAGTGCAAGAGTAGCAGCTCAAAAAGTGCCAGGTACATACTAAATCAACTAACTTCAGGGCAAGGGCTAGAGGAGCAAGAATTGGGCCTAACTCACCTTCCACCCAGCTGGACTAGTGTAGGGGTGGGAGGGTGGGGCAAGTCTGTGCTCTCCATTCACCTGGCTAACATCATCTGCCCCACCCTGGTGATTCTGAGACCCTACCCCACCCAACTCACTCACCCAGCCTGAGCCTCTTCCAGTGGCTCCTCCACAAAAGCAACCTGGCTCGGCTTGTGCTGCACACTCACTCAAAGGACCACAAAGTTCGCAACAGTGGTGGCTGCCCTAGGCATGCACTGCAGACTTTCTCAAAGGTCAACAAATCCCACACAAGTGGCAGCTGCACTCATCATACATTGTAGCCCCTGCCAAGCAGCCCCATGTCTAACCAGTCTCAACTTGCATAATAACTCTCAATGAGTGACCCCAAACCTGGCATAAATGGCAAGTCTTGGCCTATTACTTAACACCAGCTAAGCAGCCACAAGCCAAGCACAAGTGGCAGCCAGCTTTGATTCATACTGAAGGCTCTCCCTAGTGCCTCTAAGCCCAGCAGAAGTGGCAACCAACCACAGATCACTTTGTAGCAAGCCCCAAGCTCTGCAGAAGTGGCAGCTCACCTGCAGAAGCAGGAGCACCAGAGCTCCACCCAAAAGGCTCCAGACACAACACACCCAGTGGCCAGCTTCAGACCACACCAGAGCACCACGCAACCAGCTCCATAAACAACACACCCAAAACTCAGCCTCAGCAGGCACCAGAGCCCTGCTAAAGCAACTCTCTCTCTATGGTATTAGCCCCCACACAGCAGCTCATCCACTGTAGTTGTGGCCAGCCCTCACAGCCATTCAGGGTCAACCCTACCCATGACATGCCACCAGCAATCAAGGCCTAATTACAGCGAGAGGGCATGCACAACCCACATAAAGGACACCTCTGGAGCACCCAGTTTAGGTGACCAGGGTGACTGTACCACAGAGTCTCACAGGACACCTTCTACTTAAGGCCAATTTGTCAAGACTCAGAGATGTAGCAGATCTACCTAATACACAGAAACAAACATGGGAAATCAGCCAACATGAGACAAAGAAACATATTCCCAATAAAAGAATAGGGCAAAACTCAAGAAAAAGAACAAAATGAAATGGAAGCAAGTAATTCACCAGATACAGAGTTCAAAACACTAGTTATAAAGATGTCCAATGAACTTGGGAGAACAGATGAACTCAGTGAGAACTTCTACAAAGAGATAAAAAAAAAAAAAAAAGAACGTAAAAAAAGAAAATAGAAAACACAAAAAACAATTAGAACCAAAAAAACACGATAACTGAAATGAAGAATACACTAGAGAGAAACAATGGCAGATTAGATGAAGCAGAGGATTAAATCAGTGATCTGAAAGACAAGGTAGAGGAAAATACCCAATCAGAACACCAAAAAGAAAAAAGAACTTTTAAAAAATGACAACAGTTTAAGGGACCTCTGGGACAACATCAAGTGTACCAATATTAACATCATAGGGGTCCCAAAAGGAGAAGAGAAAGAGATAGAAAAAGATTGAAAACCTATTTGAAAAAATGACTGAAAACTTCCCTAACTGGGTGAAGGAAATAGACTTACAAGTTCAGGAAGCGCAGAGAGTCCCAAACAATCTGAACCCAAAGAGGCCCAAACCGAGACACATCATAATTAAAATGCAAACGTTAAAGACAAAGAGAGAATATTAAAAACAGCAAGTGCTCTCCATTAACTCAGCGAACATCTCTGGAGTGCAATGAAATGAAAATTAGATTTTTCTAAATGTGTCTAATTCTATAGATTTGATTTGGGAACTATGTAAGGATTATAAATTACAAAATGCAATTAAATAAAAATGAAGGGGAAAAGCCAACCTTAAAAAAACAAACTAAAATGAAATTCAACCACACGGAAAATTATTTCAAGTGGCTCTAAAGCACAACAATTTGCTATTCATTCCTAATGAAATATCCTAAGGGAGGGAAAGGGGAGAAATGCCAAGAAATTACTGTTTGGGGTAATCATATTGCTAGTAATGATACTGTTATTCTAAAACCATACCTGTTTTAGTTTAAGTTTAAATAATTATGTTGATACCACTTAAAACCAAAAATTTCAACATGAGAAGAGATATACAAGTAAAATCAAACAAGTAAAAACCCTGTATTACTGAATTTGAATAAAAAATATCGGTATGAACTCATGATGTATTTTCCTCCTAAAAAATACATATTTCCTATCTTTTTCCATTAAGAAGGCCCAAAAGTAATGACCAATCCAATAGTGGGCCCTCTTAGTACCCAAATTGTGGCCTCTACATATACATTTCCAAAAGAACCAAAGAGGTCTCTTTGAAGAAAATGCTGGCACCAGGTCTGGAACAGAAAATGTACAAGATGATCCTCAAACATCTTGTCATACTAGAAATACAAGGAAGTTCTCAAAGCCTACTGGAATTATGTAGCAAGGACTCAGGAGCCAACTTGAAGGAACTAACACTTTGGAAAACAGCTGGATTGGGCATTATTTCCTAAAATTGAACATTCACATACCATATGGCCCAGCATTGCTACTTATAGGTATACATTTCCTAAAATGTGTACAAAAAATGTCTAAGAATGTACATGTCCTCAAAATACCAAAAACCTGCAAACAACCCAAATGTCTATCACAGGAGACTAAATGAATAAACCCTGAATATTTAAGCAGAATGCTACGTAGCAGATAAAACAAATAAACCACAGTGACATGTAACAATATGGATGAACCTTAGCAATATTAGATGTGAATTCTTGCCAAAGTTATTGCTTTTTTGTTCCCCAACTATGAGTTTACAGACACCTATTACTTTTCAAAAATAATAGCTGAAAGAGAAAAAAATTTTCATAAGGAAGGCTTTGGATATTTAAAAAATCTGACTAATCAAAAACATAAATACTATAATGGCAAGGAATGTTGACCACACTGATCATAGATAACATTAAAGTAATTAAGGCCCAAAATATATTAAAAGCAAAATGGTGGCATATTTTGGTTCCCTGAAATCAAATACACACATGTGAATTATTTGTTCAAATAAAAAAGGTACCCATTTGAAAAGGGTGATATTTTCAAAATCTTCTAGATTTCTAGTTGCTCTTTTTTAACCTATTCCCAACATATTCTTTCCTTCTTTACTTAACCTAGTATACAGTTAAGCACGAATAATTTTTGCTTTCTTTAAAATATTTTATGTAATATATTCTATTAAAAAGGCAAGTACTATATTATATTACCCAAAGAAAATTGTAAAAATTTCTTTCACTAGTATTATATTCAATCTGTGAGTATCTGAGCATCCTTAAATTAAACAGAATATTAAGAAATAACTTCTTTTATAAAAGATAAATTTTCTCCACTCATTTTCTTTTATGCTGTTTTTTCAGTTATTTCCAGAGAAATTTACCTACTCCAATTCATTTTTAAAATTCATTTTAATTTTAAATAAATGCCAGGAAGCAAAATAAAATGCCAATTTTAAAAGATTTATATCCATATTAAGTAACAAGTACTTAACGGATAACTGCATACATTAAAAAGTAATTCCATTTAAAAAACAGCTAGATGCTGTCAGGAAGATTGTGAGATATAAATATAGTATCTCCTCTTTTGGAATTTACAAATTAGTTGAGAAGACACAGACTACAGACATAAATAATAAAACAAAAATGCAGAAGATTTAATAAGAAATGCATGATTAAAGGTCAAAGAAAAGGCAATAACGAACAAGCTATAAGATTACTAAATACAGAGAAATCACCATGGACCAAGAGTGATTAGAAACAGCTTCTGAGAAAAAATGAAACCATGGTGTGCTTTGTCAGATAAGTAACTAAATTCAGAAAAGAATAGAGAGAATCACATGTAATTAGAACCAATGATTTTTTTCAGGGTAAAATAAATACAACTACGTCTGAAGATAATTTCTACAGGGTAGTAAAGTTAAGTTAGAATGATATGTGCCACTAAACTACAGAAGACCATCAATGACAAACTAAGGGGTGTGAATGAAATGTAACCTGTGTGGGCCTAATGGCAGTGAAAGGAAAGCAATCAACAGACTTTCAATGACACTCGGGGAGAAGCAATGAATATTTTAAAAGCTTTCAGTTCCCCTGCATACCACCTTAAGGATGTGAGGTGAGGTTGAGGAGGTGAAGGATGGCTATAAAAATAAGTTTGATATAACTTTACTGTGTTTTCCCAAGCAACAATAAAATGACAAATGAATAACGTGAACTCCCCAACTGTTAAATTCTATTTATGAAATACGATACTACTTATTATTTTGTTCTCTTCAAAGACTAAGTATTTCAAGGTTGTGAGAAGTATTTCCCCCCACCTTTGTACATGTCAGAGCCAGTTATTTTTGCAGCTTTGAACTTGCTCCAAGGTCTGTCATTTGGTTAGGTCAGAGGATAAATGCCTAGGGTGTTTTATCCTCCAGGATACTATTTATCCTTCATGCATCTCTGTTTAAAAATGATTTATATACTTTGGAGTATAGGATATTTTTTTAAGATAAAAAAAAAATTAAAAGTCTCATCAAACCTTGTTATAGTCAAAGCATAATCTTCCACTCATTTATTTTCTATAAATATTCAAACTCATCTTTACATCAATATGATCATTTAAAACTTTTTTCTTGCTACATAGAGCATTCTATGTGAGCTGGATCATAGAGATACTCAAATTTGAAAGGATATTTTTAAAAAACTATACTGTGAAATAATTTAAAACTAACAAAAAGTTGCAAGAATAGTACAAAGAACTCATATACACTCGATCCAGCTTCCCCACTTATTTATGTTACCCTCATTAAGCTTACATTCTCTCATACGCACATATAAGTTCTTTCTGAACCATCTGAAATTAAGTTGCAGACATGATGTCCCACTATTTGTTAATACTTCAGTATATATTTCCTAAAACCAAGGACATTGTCCTAGATAACCACCAAAATCAACAAATTAGTATCAACATGATTTTATTATTTAAACCAGAGACCTAATTCAAATTTTACCCGTTCCTCCAATAACATCCAGGACCCAATCCAGGATCATGTTTTGCATTTCACTGTCATGTGTCTTTCTTCGGTCCTCTTCAGTTTGGAACACTTCCTCAGTATTTCATGGTCTGGGCATTTCTGAAGTATACAAGCTGGTTACTTTATAGAATGTTCCTCAATTTACATTTTTTCTAATATTTCTCTGTGATTAGATGTAGCTTATATATTTTTGGCAAGACCACCACAAAATTGATGCTATGCTCTTCTAGCTTTATTATATCAGGAGGCACACAGTGTTGACCTGTCCTATTACTGGGGCTGGTATATTTCATCACTTGTTTAAGATGGTACTTGCCAAAATTTCCCTCAATAAAGTTAATAAATATCTCATACTTTGAAAAAAGTAATCAATAAGTATTTTGTGGGGAGATATTTTGAAACTTTAAAAAAAATATCTCACTTCTCATCAAACTTTCAATCACTAGTTATAGCATCCATTGATGATTCTGCCTAAATCATTTATTACTATGAGGGATGCCAAAGGTGATTTTCAAATTCCACATTTATCTAGATTTATTAATTGGCATTCTATTATAAGGTAGAGCCTTTCATTTAACCCATTTATTCATTTATTTATATCAGTATGTCCTCATGCACTTCAATTTATTCAATGGGTTCAATCTATCATTTATTTTGATGTTCAATATATCACTGATTTGGCTGGTAGAGCTCCCTCAGCTTGCACCTGTGTGCTTTTAACATGGTTTTATCATTCAATACTTCATTGCTTTCTGGCACAACAGTCATTTCCCTAAGGAGCATGATTCCTTTTAATAGAGAATGCTACTGAGAAACCAAGATCTGGGCACTAGAGTACTCACTGTTACTAGACTGTTATTGCTTCCAGGCACTCAGGGGTCAAGAGTTAGGAAATATACATAGGTAAATAGACACATATACATACACATATATAGTCTACTGCTGGTTCAGTGACTGAAACAATTGCACTTGTAATTCTACTATTAAAATTATCTAAAGAAAAAGGTTTTGATACATATACAACAGTTTACACATGACCTCACAAAAAAAGTCTAAAAAAGAACAGGTGACAGAAGATAAGAAGACCTCCTCTACTGTTCCACTAGTCTGAGAAACTGTCATGCAGAAACTGTCACGCATACAATGCATAACAGGTGCTCTGTCTTGTTGAAAAAGGGTAATTTAATAGAGTAATCACTGCAGTGTGGAAATGAAAAAATTCTAAAGCACTGCTAAGTAAGATTCATCACTGATTATAGTTTCTTCAAAAAGAAAGGGTCAAAAGACACAAAAGGCCACATATTGTATAATCCCATTTATGTGAACCATACAGACTAGGCAAATCCATAGGCACAAAAAGGAGATTAGTTGCCAGGGGCTGGAGGGAAGGGAAAACAAAGAGCAATCACTATGGGATTTCTTTTTGGGGTGATAAAAATGTTCTAAATCAGATAGTGGTGATGGTTGTAAACTTTATGAGTATACCAAGTGCCAATAAACTGTATACTTTAAAAGAGTGAACTGTATATGTGAATTATTTCTCGATAAAAAAGGGAGGGCCAATAATGCAAGCCCTGCTAATAGCACGCCAAATGTTAATTTTTGAAGATTTTTGTATTGCCAAACTTTGAAGCTTTTCTATACACCAAACAGGCAACTAACATGTGACAGACAATACTGCCACATAAGTAGGAAGGTGCTTCATCAGAAAAGGTCATTTTGTCAAGAATATAGTTGGAATTTTTCAATTTTCTCTTCATTAGTTGACAGAAGTGAACTTGGCATGGTAATCTTGTAGCGTCTGAACATGCAGACATGCTTTGGAGTGTCACTGTTCGAATTCCGCAGCCTATGGCTTCTAGAATATTTGATTCAGCAGATGTGCAGTGCATGTTTTTTGGACTCCTTGCCAACACCATTTCAATTTGGGCCACAGTCTCTGCCTTGCTGGCATCTCCCAGATCCAGGCTTGCTGTAAACATAAACTAAGCACAGTGTCCTCGACTTCTTCATCCAGTTGTTAATTAACTGTCTGTGGGGAGCCTCCTTCTTATGATAGGAAGTGAATTTTCTGTCATCATGAATTTGATTTCAGCTAACCAAGAGCACAGTTAACATTTTATTCAATGCTTGCAAGGACTAAAACAAAAAAAGTTAAAATTTTATTATTCAAAATTCATAAAAATATTTGCACATAAAAGAAATTTAAATAATTAAACTTTCAATGATGTTTTTTCCCTAAGTCTGTGGCATTTATACTTCTAAAGTTATTAAAACTTAAACCTGCTCTAAGCTATTAACTTTGGGATACTATTAATTTGTGTAAGATCTCAAATTTAGCCATAGTCATTTAAGAAGAAATAGTAGTTAGGAAATTCAGAAGACTATTGACTACACAAAAACTTGCATGCCCTAAAGAGAGAGATGATTTTCTTTTCCAAAGTAGAATTTGGAAAACAAACAAGAAACATAATAAGTGTTTATGTAGATAATCAATACAAGGGCCTAATTAAAGATGACTTAACTTATTTATTTTAATCTAAAAGTTCAATGAAAGGCATCCTGTGATGCTGAAAGAACTTAGTTAATAGTTATCATTCAAGAGAATCCATTTTTAAAATAAGGTTGGAAAAGTGCCTAAAGATTAGAAAAATTCCACTGGGACACAGAATGTTGAAGGTGGCTAGGACATGAGATTCAGTGATTCTGAAAGTGATACATCCTAGTCTAACTTTTACCTCTACAAAAGTAAAGGGAAAAAATAAAATATGTTACAAAAAAATAGGATACTAGGCAGTACACGTTTTTAAATAGCCTATTCAAGGAAAAAGACAGTTTAGAAAGTCTCTGATGTTTTATGTAACATATCTATTAGGTGGTTATAAACTGGTAATAATTTCATTTCTAAGTGTTATCAATAGATGAGAACTATCCAAATGGAAATAATATATGCTGTTTTTAAGAACTGTTTCTAGGCCCAGTGTTAGCTAAGTATTTTCAGCCATGATGTGGATAATTGGCTGAAATGACCATCAAATATCTAATAAACCAAAAAAAGAAATAACACACCTGGTCAAGGTCTCTTTAAGAACAGCTAAAACAGTCAATAGTATAGTGTTTTTATATAAAAATATAGGACAAAAAGTCAAGAATATGTCCGTCTATATGACAAAAGCAAAATGGGATAGCATTTCTCCTAAGCCTTGAAACCACAAACAGGCTGAATATGGAATGATTATTAAATCCCAAAATATTAAAATTAAAAACTGCAACCCTCAAAGTTTGTAGAAGATTGTTTTAAGACCCCCCCAAAAAAAATTTGTATTGTATTTTTTAATAAGGAACCTATGAACTTGTCATAAATACATGACCAAAAGTACAATTAAGTTCAATAAGGGTTTAAATAAATGTATGGATGACCATTGGTCAGAACCGATAAAAAAAAATAGGCTAAAAATATAAACTTTAAAATACATAGCATTTTAAATAACCTCAGAAAATTAAAGAAATATTCAAATCCCATAGATATGAATTACAGTAAGACATCTACGAGCCACTAAGAAAAAATCTGTGATTCAGCATTGTGTCTACATTCAACTCATTTCTGAATTGCTTACTGTGTCTAACCAGCGCTTTACACATTGTAAAACTTCAAAGATTTTATAAATTAATTACTATTTTGCTAGGCAATCTAAAAGGCAAACAGAAAACCAGTATATAGATAACTAAGAATCCCATATTAGTTAAGCATCTATTTTTAAAAAGCGCTAAATTCTATTATAGATCATACAACTATACAGAAAAGTTGTAAACCTGACTGGGCATATTGGATAAAAAAGTACAAACACAATTTAAAAGTTCACAAAGAAGGTTAATAACCCAAAAACCTGAGTTATCTTTGATACCTCCCTCTCTCTTACCACCCACAGGTATGTATATACAACCATCACTCAGTCTTGTCTATGCTATCTCTGAAATACTTCTAAATATCTAGTTCTCCTCATCTCCACTGCCACCACCTTCCAACTGATCTATATTTAATGCCTTCTCTATGCTATAGGCAGATCCTTTAAGATGTAAAATGAATACTGCCCCTCCCCAACCTCAAATCCACTGAAAATTTCCATCTCTTGTCTTTTTCAGTGTTCCTAACCTTTCTAGCATCAGAGACCAGTGCTCCTATGAGAATCTAATGCCTGATGATCTGAGGTGGAGCTGAGGCGGTGATGCTAGCACTGGGAAGTGGCTGCAAATACAGAGGAAGCTTTGCCCTCGCCCGCCTGCAGCTCACTTTCTGCTGTGAGGCCCAGTTCCTAAGAGGCCATGAACTGGTACAGATCTGTGACCAGGAAATTGGGGATCCCTGCTTTATTTGACCTGTAAGGCCTGGCATGTACCACTTCTAATTTCTCCAATTTCACTGATCACATCTTGCTAAGCTTTATTATGCTCCCTACCTACAACAGAGGAACGACTCCAAATGAGTTCAAAAAGACCTTTCAGAGTCTCTCATATGCCTTAAACCTCAAGTGTCTATACTGTATAACCACTCAGTATAACCCAGGATGTGGTTAAATGATTGGCTCCCCATCCCTCTCTTAGAAGGACCATTTTTCATTACTTTTATCAATACTGAGCAACTAATTAAAACAAACTACAGAAATAACTGGGTGCTGAAACTATAACCACAATTATTTACAATTCTCATTTTCTGATTTTGCTTTTGGCAAAACATGATTGATCTCGTTGACTTAATAGAAATATTATAAATGTGAACTTACAAAAATATCTGTAAATAAAATATCACTTTTGTTTTATACATTGCAATAAAATGAAATTTTTAATTTGTAAAAAAGTTATTTGCTATTTAACCAAAAAAAATAAGTGAAAACATAACTATATCATGTACTGCCAAACAGAAATGGCAGAGGACAAAATCGTGGAGCATTTCTATAAACTTAAAATACACGAGGGATTCAAAAAACACTTATTTCCTTCCCCACTAAACAATAGCCTGATTTTTCTCTCTTCCCCTTAGCCTTCATCTCACCAACTTTCCCCTTGATTTTCCTGGTCCAGGCTATGGGAAGCTCTTGTTTTCAAGTCAGATATGTTGAAAGAAGAGCTGTGAGAGTCAAAGAAGGGCTAAAGGACAAAATAAAGCCAACAGATGAAGAATTTGGGATAAGAATGATCTGCCCCAGGGATTGACCAGAGAGATACATCTAGTTAAGATGATCATTATCAAGTTTACATAGGAGAGAGTGCAGTGTATATATTACACATAGGGAAAATAGAATACCAAAAACATTAGAAATGAGAATTGAAGGTTTCTCTTATTTCATGTTTTAACAAAACTTTAGTTTTATTCATATACTGTACTTTATTTGCAATATGCTAGTCATGAAGCTTAATTCCGGTTTTATTTCCTAAGGAGGTATGATATACTAGTTAGGAGCACAAGTCTAAAGTCAGAAATCCTGAGTTCAAATCTTGGCTCTGCCACTTATTAATCATGAAATCTTGGATAAATTATTTAACAACACCATACTTCACTTTCCTCATGGTAAAATGGAATAATAGCAACTACCCTATTGAGGTTGTTGTAAAGAATAAATGTGACAATACATGTAAAGAGCTTAATACAATGCCTGACACATAGTACTCAACATGTATTAGCTATTATAATTATTATTTACCAGAGTGTTTCAGCATTATTTCAGTACTTTTACAGGCTACTGATATTTTCTACTTACTATTTCAAAGTATCTTATGTTTGATATCTAATCATTTAAATACATTTGTAATTCTTCTTTGAAATCTGGATTCAGCTTTATGCCAGCATATTAAAAACAGCTAACCTCATATTTAACAATACCTCTGCATTAGTTTTTATTGATTTCTCAATGTATAGGATAACAATATACATTCTTAATGTTCAGTCTATTGGGAGTTAATATTGTAATACTTAATGTAAAATGCAGGAAACTTGCAATTCCCCTTCCTCAATATTATGCTATACACATAGCATGTATTACATTCACGTATGCACTTCACAATATAATGTTATATTTTTACCTTAAATAGAAATATATATTTTAAAGAAATTGAGAGAAATAAATATATTTGCCCATATATTTTCCATTTCTGGTGCTCTTCATTCTTCAGAAGATCCAAGTTTCAATCTGATATAATTTCCCTTCAGCCTGAAGAACTAATTCCCTTTAACATTTCTTGCAGTTCCGCTGGCAACAAAATCTCATTTTCATTTATGCAATTTTATTCTCTCTTTCCAAGTGTTGACTCCCCTTCAATTTCTTCCGGTTAATGGTCACTCTCCAGTGCCTTCAGAGAGTTGTGAGGTTTTTGTATTTTGTCCAGAATTTGTAATGGTTTTCTGCAGGATTAGTTCAACACAAGCTACTCCACTATTACTAGAAGCAGCTAATATTTTAAGATGCCAGGAAAGTTTTAAATATTCAAAGGATATTCTTGGACACATGACCACAAGGTAAAAGATGGATTATAATATTTCAAAATGATATATTCATGTTATCACTATTATTCCATAAATTGATTCATGTAGTCTATTAGGTTATAATTCAACTTAAATTATATCAGCCTTGTTTTTATTTTTCCCACAAACAATATATATACTTTACTTTGTCCCATGTAAGTAAACGTGATAATGATCATATGCCTAGTACATAACCATGTACTTGGCTGTTTCTTCTACTAGAGTTTTTTGTTTGTTTGTTTAATAAACAATAGAAACCAACTCCAGTTAACTTTAACAGAAAATAAAGTCATTGCATTAAAATCAAGTAGGCCACTGAATCGATGAAAGCCTAGAGAATTAGGCTCCAGAGGAAACTAAAGGAGGTAAGGTATGATGAGAATTCTAAGCCATATACTCAGATCTCATAGCCCTTAAAACACATTGAATACTCATGCCAACTGTCCACTCTTATGGGAAACTCTCAACTCCACAGCTGCATCATCTAATCTAAGTAATTTAACATCATCACTCTTAAGTGTTAGTGTCTTGTACAGGACTGTCTGGCTCACAGTCTAACTGCCAGGGGTAGATAGTAGAGCCTACCTCACCACATTTAACAGTCCCTCAAAATAAGAAGGGAATGCATCTGTAAGTTAATTCTAATATATTACTATTTATTATAAAATAAAGAGCATAAATGACTGACAAGGGAGCAAACATCAGAGTAAAATCATACAATTGAGGATTTCTAAAAGTAACATGTCATGCTTGTTTCTTTCATAGTTCAGTGCTTCAAATTATTTTGGAGTTAAAGTTATACCCAACTTAAAATCAGATATATAAAGCTCTCATTTATTAAATAAAGCAAGGAGGAATTAATTCCTTTAAAAGAGGATTCTTGCATTTCGAAAGCATTCATTGCTGCATTCTTTCAAATAACTCCATTACAATTAAAATAAGATTAGAATTTCGTTAACCAATGTCACCACAAAGAAAATAATAAATTTAAAAAATAAATAAAATAAGATTAGATTAAAAACCTATTTTCTTCTACTTTCTGAACTAGAACACAGATTTTGACCATTCAACTTTTGCATTTACACCCAGAGCATCATATTATTGATTTCAGATTCACACATTTTGGGGTGTCTGCCTTCAAAGAATTTACTTGACTAAACTGAAATAATTGCGCAGACATGAAACAATTTCTCTCTGGTAACTACTAAAATCAGGCTAATATAAAGTACCAGAGAGGGAACCAGTATTGAACAGGGAAAAAAAATTGTGAAAGACTGAAATTTAATGGGTGTTTTGGCTAGCTTGGCCCATTGTCTGTCATTGACGAGGCTTTTTTTATAACTCTATAGGGAGAGAAGTTAATTTGTAGAAAATTGATAACAAAACAAATGATACACCTGTCTACAGATATGTAAATCGGTCCTGATTATTGTTCATTTCAGCATTCTTTATTTGAAATATAAATATGTGATACTTCAAACCAGTAACAATATCATAATATCATTAATTAATGAGTTAAATAAAATCTTGACTTGTGTTCAATTTACATTTGTATAAAAGTCATGATTATATTCTCTTTTAAAATGTATCTTTTAACAAAAATGGTCTGTTTAGTAGAGGGCTAAAATGAAAAGATAAACATACACAACTGCCACAAATGATTCTATAATACAACCTTAAAAAATAAGGCAAAGGAGAGCTGCTTAGAAGATAACTGCTAGAACTAAATAGACTAAAGATCATTGATAAAATAACTATTTCTCTATATTATATGATAGAAATAGCCTAAAAAAGCATTGGCCTCTACTATAGACACTATGTCTGTCTCTCTCCGCACATGCACACACACATATACTATGTAGTATACTGTACTCTATATATCTTATGCAGTACACAGTATATATAAACATATTACTATACGTATATAGCACGCAGTATGCAAAATGTATACATATGTATATGTACATATATATGCTATAGACACTATAAAAATGAGAACCATCCTACTATTAAATGGATAATCATTCCCACCACACAGAATAAGAATCCAGAAAATAACTATGAATCCTAGACTCCTGCATTTCACCTAGTTGTTTACTACAATGAGGAACTTAACAATTTGGCATCAAGAGTTTATTTTTTTATAGGTGTACAGTTAAGAAATTTTATTTTTCAATTAGACATTGGTTAAATATCTACCTCTAGTTAATAGCTTTCTCATAATCAATTTACAATAATAATAAAATCAGATTTTCACAGCCAGAAAACACCATGTTATTTTTAAAGCCTTCACTATGAGGTAGTTTCACAATTCAGTTTCAAACATTTCTAAAGTAATTTCAAATAATAGTAACCAAAATGCTTTTTAAAATTCCTTGGTAATAAGTTCTATTTGGTATGGTAACAGTTCACTTTAGATGCATATTTCAAACTGTTATATATAATCCTACTTAAAGAGTAATTTCCAAAGTGATATTTCCTGAAGTCAAAAGCCAGACTTCATGTCTCTAGAATAATCTTGCCTTGTAGTAGTTTTAACTTCAGTAAGTCTACATGACCCTTGCAAAGTAGTTCTGGCTGGCCTGGGCTTGTTGTAAATAGTTGGTTGAGTCAGACAGCTTTTTAAATGTCAACATACTTAACAATTCACATGATGTACAAGGAAAGTATTGTATTATAAAATACAGATGCGTTTCCTCTTGTGAAATAAAGTTAATCATTTAGGAAAGTCTACTTAAAGGAAATGGGATAGTTTTATGTTTTCTAAAAAAAAACTGAGAGAGTATCTCATCTCATTTTTCCCTCCCCTGATCCCATTCCGAACATGCCCTCGAGATCAAATGTTTTATGTATGACAGAAAAAGAAACACCATTAAACAATGCAAACCTGCAAAATCTAATAGTCACATAAGCCTGTGAAATTTCAAAAAACTGTTCTATATTTTTAATATTGAAAATAATCAAATAACTTTATGTTAAATACAAACTTTCAAAGCTCCTTAGTATATCCCCTCTAAAATTTTAAACAAATATACTTGATATGAAAAATAGCATTTTATCCAAATATCAAATATACTGAGTATTTGAACAGCAAACACAAACAGACCTAATCCCAATTACAGACTATGTTGTGAAATGTTAATGTATTTAAATTTTTTAATTATACATGGAATTAACTGAAATATTGCACTTTAAACAATTAGTTATTAATATTTCAGTCATGTCAAATAACGAGAACACATGAACAAATGATATTCAATGCAGAAAATTTTCAAAGGCAAATTATAAGTTGTGAGAAGTCTAGTTTGGCTTCTGGAAAATGTTAACTGCTAGTCTACACAGATATTCACAGAAATTTTGAATAGCTCTTTTAAGGAAAATACTAAATGATGATGCTGTAAACACATAAAAGTTTAAGAAAATATACTGAGTAATATTTACACCTCTTAATCAGGCCATATTAATATGGCAGACTTAATTAACAGTCATGGTTTCACAGAATTTTTAGTGAATACAAGGTATTAAATAATTGAAAATCCTTGCCCTAGTTTTACATTGATTTTCAGCATCATCATTATTTAAAATTATCGCAATATTAACAGTCTCAAAATAACACAGGAAGTAAATCACTTAGCTTACATTGCCTACAGAGTAGGGCTTGGTTCTGGAAGGATGAAGAACCAGGATGCAGATATACATTGCCAACTATATCCTCAGTTGCCACTTAGAGAAATTGCCCTCTCCACCAACTCTACTAGAAGGAGAGCTAGCCACAGAATATTCCAATGAAAAGGAGTAATATGTGTTCTGAAAATTATGATTCCAGCTGCTCTTCCATATACCTGAGTGAGCTGAGAATGAGCACCTGACATAGTTTAGAGATTGGTAAGCAAACTATGAGGGGCTTGGTAGAAGCTCTGCCCAAATAACAATGGTGACAACCTCCCAGGCCGGCCTACCTATATCTATCTGTCTGTCTATTCTCTTTCTATTCTCTCACTCTCTGTGCTCTCTCTTTCTCTCTCCCCCTCCATCCCTCCATCTCTCCAGAACTATAGTAGCTACACCAAACAGTTAAGAATAGGAAGAAAACAAAGATTTAAAAGGAAGTCAGGTTATTAGTAGATCTGTGAACTCCTAAGGCTAGATGGACAGTTAGTTAACCAAGAACCCATAACTTTCTGAGACTCTAGAATGGCCTATTAGTCCTATTCTCCATGAAGCTCACATAATTGTTCTATTTATTCTTTTCATGGGAAAGGAGAGTGGGATTGGAATCTCAGTTTGGCTTTTTCCTGGGTTTCCCTGAGGTCTTGCCAAGTGGCTGAAATTTGTCTTTTTATTAATCTGTGTATCCTTACAGTATAGCTTCTCATTACAAAGTATCTGAGGTGATCTCTGTTCCTAAAAAAAATAAGAGTGCTAACTAAAATAATTTGTTTTTATTTTAGCTCATTTCCTCTCATTATGCCAAATTAGAAAAAAGTTATTATCATTTACTTAAAGAAAACCCTTAATTCACTAATGTAATCCACTGAATAACATAAGAAACCACAAGTCTCTACTGCTTAGATAATCAGATAGAGTGATACTGTGATATAATAAGAAATATATATTTGGTCTTCCTCCCTGGTTTCTGACATAAGAACTTCTAAAACCCTTGGAGTTTCCTGAGTGGTAAGAGTGCCTTTGGTATACCAATGAGATGACTCTTCGCTGAGGTGCTCCGAAATAGCTTCAGGATGGGTGCTCATCTCCAGAAAGACCAAAGCATGAAGAGGGTTGAAACTTTCAGCTCCACCCCAGGATCTCCAGGGAAGAAAGAGAAGCTGGAGATTGAGTTAACATTAGCCAGTGATTTAATCAACCAGTCTATATAATGAAGCCTCCATAACAACTCCTAAACTACAGAGTTCGGAAAACTTCCAGGTTTTTGAACACATCAAGGTGTTGGGAGGGTGACACACCCAAAGAAAACATGAAAGTTCCATACCCCTTCCTTCATACCTTTTCCTATGCATCTCTTCCATTTGGCTGTTCCTGGATTGTATCTTTTATAATAAATCAGTGACAGCAAATAAACTGTTTTCTTCAGTTCTGTCAGCCATCCTAGCAAATTACTGAACCTGAGTCAGGGTCACAGAAACCTCTACTTTATAGCCAGTTAGTCAGAAGTATGGGAGAAGAGGCCTGGGCTTATGAGGGCTCTGAAGTAGGGGCAGTCTTGTGGGAGTAAGCCCTTATCCTGCAGGGTCTTGCTAACTCTAGGTAGGGTCAGAATTGAACTGAATTATAGACACCAGTTGGTGTATGAAGAAAAGAGGATAATTTTTTGGTATAGAAAACCCACATATTTGGTGTCAGAAGTGTTGGTAGTAAGAAACAGTATGATAGATAGACAAATAGATGTAGATTAAGAATGGAAAACTTATAGTAGAACGCCATCTAATAAATATTGAAGAAATGACAGAGTTTGAAAAGCATTTTACAATCATAGTAATAACTAAATCAGGGAAACAGCATCAGTAACTACTAAAACTATAGGTTAAAATTTGATGGGAAACAAGATATTAATATACTCTCAAAGTATGTCTCCAATGATTACTTATTAATTACAAAGGGAAAATATGATAATTTTACAATGGAGAAATCTGGTGAACAATACAAATGATTGCAAGTAACTTCACAAATAAAACAAGCTGATGTAATGCCCAGATAAAGCCACATCTCTTACACAGTATTCCTACAAAAATACATAACCTGAATTCAATTAAGAGAAACTTCAAACGAACACAAATTGAGGGACGGTGTACAAAATAACTAGCCTATACACTTCAAAAATGCAATATCATAAAAGAGAGAGCTAATGAACTGTCCCAGACCACAGGAAATTAGAGATTCCTCATATTGGAGAAAAAAATGTTATAGGACATTGAGACAACTGGCAGAAAGTGAACATGAGAGTATATATATAAGAATATATATTTATATCATCCCAGTTCCTGATACAGGGCTCCTAAAACCCTTGTAAATAGGGGTGCTAGGAGAATCTTTTGTTCTAATATTTAGTCTTTGACCCTAGTTCTTGGCAAAGAGCTCCTAAAACTTATAATTTCCTAACAGGTAAGAGCACTAGGAACAAATCTTTTGTTTGAATATTTAGCCTCTGTCCCCAGTTTCTGATACAGGGCTCCTAAATCCCTTGGAATTGTCTAGGTGATATGAGTGTATTTTGTTCTAAATGAGAAAACTCTGGGTGGGCTCCTGTATGGTTTTTGAATGGGGGCTGGTCACCAGAAAGACCAAGCCATGATTAGAAGCTGGGAATTTTCATCTCTTCCTCCCATTCTCTATAGAGGGTAGAGAGACTGGAAATGGAGTTGGTAAACTGATCATGTCTACATGATGAAGACTCCATAAAAATGCCAATACTATGTGGTTCAAAGAGCTTCCAGGTTGCTGACCACATCCACGAACTGGGATGATGATGTATCCCAATTCCACAGAGACAGAAGCTCCTGTGCTGAAGAACCTCCCAGACTTCACCCTATGTATCATTTATTTGGCTGTCCATATTTATCATATCCTTTATTATATAATAAACTAATACACAGAAGTAGGCGATTCCCTGAGTTCTGTGAGCTGTTCTAGCAAATAACTGAATCCAAGGAGGAGGTCATGGGAACTTCCTATTTGTAGCCAAGTGGGACAGAAGTTATGGGTAACCTAAGGACCTAACTCTTGCTTCTGGTATTGAACTAGGAGGCAGACTCATGGGACTAAGCCCTAAAGTTGTGTGATCTGATGTTATCTCCAGGTGGATAGTGTCAGAAGTAAACTGTAAGACACTCAGCTGATGTTGCAGAATTGCTTGGTATGGGCAAGAATTCCCACCATTTGATGACTAGAAATGTCACAAGTGAAGTGCTCTGTATAAGTAGTAAAGGAGAAATACAAGAAAGACTCTGAGTTTTCCCTTCAAAATAGTATGCATAGTATGCATTGATATTACATTTCTGGATTTTATAATTGTATGATGGTTATTGGTAAAAATGTCCTTGTTCTTGGAAAATATTCACTAAAGAATATAGGGGTATAAAACAGCATGATGTCTTCAACTTATTCTCAAATGGTTCAGAAAAAAATAGCATTTAGAGGGGGAGTAGAGAGAAAGAGAAAGAGAACGTGTGTGATAAAGCAGGGATCCCCAACACCAGGCCAAGAACCGGCACTGGTACCAGAGTGGAGCCTGTTAGGAACCAGGCCTCACAGCAGGAGCTGAGTAGCAGGCAAGTGATTAAAGAAGCTTCATCTATATATGCAGCTGCTCCCCAGCACTAGCATCACCACCTCAGTTCCGCCTCAGATCATCAGGCATTAGATTCTCATAGGACTGCAAACTCTGTTATGAACTGCACATGTGAGCGATCTAGGTTGCACATGCCTTATGAGAATCTAATGCCTGATAACCTGAGGTGGAGCTGAGGCTGTGATGTTAGTACTGGGGAATGACTGCAAATACAGATTGACATTAGCACAGAGACCATAATAAATCAACTGCTTGTAGACTCATATCAAAATCCTACCAGTGAATGGCAAGTGATGATTAAGCTGCATCTGATGACAGGCTTTATAGTGGCAAGTGGGTTGATGCACTTCAATTGTACAGTTGCATCTGGTGCCAGGCTGTCAGAATCTGACATTTATTTCAGTCCGTGCATGGCCCCGCCATTATTTTATTTACCACATCTGTCCGCGCTGCATTCCCACACTGCACACTTCTCGGTCACAGTTTTGGTAAGCCCACAAGCTAACTCTAGCCAAAATGAGTAAAAAAACAAACGCCACTGGAGAGCTTATTTGAAAAGGGGGAAAGATCCAATGATAAGACAGCAGAAAACTCCAAGACTTCAACAGAAAGCATGCTGTATTTAAAAGTAAATGCCATGAGTCCTACTTAAATCATGGGTCCATTGCAAGGTGATTCACATTCTCCAAGACCACTTTGTGTAATATGTGGTGACCAGCTATCCAACGAAGCTATGAAATCTTCAAAACTGCTTCACCACATGGAAACCAAGCACCCTGCAATAAAGACAAGCCTTTAGAGTTTTTCAAAAGAAAGAAACATGAACATGAAGAACAGAAGCAATTATTGAAGACTACCACTTCATCAAGTGTCTGCACTGAGAGCGTCATCCTTAGTGGCTAACTGCATTGCTAAAGCTAAGAAGCCCTTTACTATTGTGAAAAGTTGATCCTGCCTGCTGCTAAGGACATGTGTTGTGAACATTTAAGAAAGGCTATAGTTCAAATGGTGGCACATGTTCCTCTGTCTACCACCATAACTAGATGAACTGATAAAACAGCAGAGGATACTGAGGCACAATTATTAGAGAGGATTAATGAGTCACTGTGGTATACAATCCAGGGTGACCAGTCTACTGATATTGACAACAAGGCAACAATGCTTGCTTCTAGGCAATATCTTTTTCAGGAGGATGTGCATGAGGATATGTTATATGTGCTTTTGCTGCCAACCAACACCATAGCTGCAGAACTATTCAAGTCTGTGAATGTACATATCAGGAAACTGAATTGGTCATTTTGTGTCGGTATACGCATGGACAGAGCAGCTGCTGTGACCGGATGACTTTCTGGTTTCACTACTCAGGTCAAAGAAGTTGCTTTGAATGAGAGTCTACACACTATGTCATCCACGGAGAAATGCTGGCTAGCTGAAATCACCTGAACTTAACATTTTCCAGGATGTGATTAAAATGATCAACTACATTAAAGTACGTGCCCTTAACTCACATCTCTTTGCTCAGCTCTGTGAGGAGATGGACACAGAGCACACGTCTTCTTTCATACATAGAAGTGAGATGGCTTTCTAAAGGTAGATCACTGGCCACAGGTTTGGGGTTATGAGAGCCACTCCAGAGATTTTAGAAAAAGAGTCACCACTAGTAGCACATTTCAGTGACACAGAATGGGCTGCAAAACTTGCACTTGTGTGAAATATTCAACCTGCTTAACCAACTCAATCTGTCACTTCAGGGGAGAACAACGACTATGTTCAAGTCAGGAGATAAAGTGGCTGCATTCAAAGCCAAACTGGAATTACGGAGGCAATGAGTGAACATGGGATTTTTGACATGTTTCAAACATTAGCAGAGATTTTGAAAGAGAATGAGCCAGGGCCTTCTTTCTCCCAGCTGGTACATGATCACCAATTGAACATTACTTCCCTACCACAAAAGACCCCCAAACTGGGAAGGAATGGTTCCACAATCTATTTGTGAATAAGTCAGGTGAAACATTTTTGTGTCAAAAGAGAATCAACTGCTTGAGATTGCAAATGACGGTGACCTTAAAAGTATGTTTGAGACAACTTCAAATCTCCACATGTTCTGGATTAAAATCAAGGCAGAATATCCTGAGATTGCCACAAAAGCACTGAAAAGCCTGCTTCCATTTTCAACATCCTAGCTTTGTGAGGTAGAGTTTTCTGCAGTGAAAGCAACCAAACCAAGATTACAGAGTAGACTGGACGTAAGCAACACACTTCGGGTGTCACTGTCTCCCATTACCCACAGATGGGACCAACTAGTTGCAGGAAAACAAGCTCTGGGCTCCTAATGATTCTTCATTATGGTGAGTTATATAATTATTTCATTATGTATTACAATGTAATAATAATAGAAATAAAGTATACAGTAAAGGTAATGCGCTTGAATCATCCTGAAACCATTCCTCCCACCTCCTGGTCCATGGAAAAACTGTCTTCCATGAAACCAGTCCCTGGTGCCAAAAAGTTTGGGGACTGCTAAAGCAACTGTAACAGAATGATAATTGGTAAATCTGGGTGAGAGGACTTAGAGAAGAACTTTGTATTATTCTTATAATTCTTCAGTACATTTAAAAAATAGCTGAACTCGCAAAAAGAGGAGGAGTTCCTGTTTACCAAAAGAAAGTAAGGATTAAAAACAGGACTAGTAGGCATATGAAGCTATGTTAGGAGAGAAAAGGTGTGGTGCAGGATGAGGGACACCAGGAGGAGCCCAGGAAATAACCTGGGTTGAGGAGAAAACATTATAAGATTGGAGAAGACAAGGTGGTTAGAATTCTCTGGAGAGAAGAGAGCCACACACAGAGAGAACTCCAGAGACCTTCATAGGGTCCCCCTTGAGAATCCAACTGAGTACTAACAGTACCTGCATATGAGGAAATTTCATAAGGCCAGAGAAAGAAAGACCAGAAACACTTAAGAGATCAGTGCTTGGCCCGCATATGGGTCACAGAAAAATTTTGTGATTCACAGTAATTGGGTAGAAAATCTGGATAAGTCTTGCCTCAGGAGTGGGGAATTATTGGCCCTAGACTGAGCACTACTTAGATACTACCTAGTAAATCTTAAAAGCAAGTCTTGAAAGTCTCAAACTATTTTCAGGTAACTTAACTGCATCTCAGACTAAGTTTAAAACTTTTTATAGAAAAATAAAAATATCCAACACCCAGAAAGATAATATTTACAGTGTCTGGTATTCAATAAAAAATTACCAAATATCCAACAAAACATAAAATTATAATCAATAAGGGAAAAAGGTCAAAACCAACCCAGCTCTGACAAAAATATTAAGATATTATAATTAAAAGACTAGAACATTAAAACAATTATAATGTATTATATATTCAAAAAATTTAGTAGATATGAAAGATATAAAAAGACCCAGATAAAGCTTCTAGAGATGAAACCTGTAATACATGAGATGAAAAATACAATGGATGAAATTAACAGATTAGCTGTTAGACATAGCAATTAAACTTCGCAACATAAAAACTGGAAAGAAAAAATAATTTAAATAATGAACAGAGAGCATCATTGAAACATGAAAAAAACTACAGCAAGGCATATCATAATCAAATTACTTAAAACCAGTGATAAAAAAGGCACTTAAGTACAAAAGACAACAGCAGGAGACATCGCAAACAAAGCAAATAAAAAGATAGTAGACCATCATCTTTAAAGTACTGAAAGAAAAAACTGTCAGCCCAGTGAAGACGTCTTTCAAAATCAAAGTTAAAAGACTTTTCAGGCATACAAAGCTGAGAAAATATTTCACCATCCATTTCACATTATAATATTTTAGGCAGAAGGAAAATAAATCACCATATTAGAAATGTGGATCTACACAATGAAAGTATTGACAAGGAAAACTATATAAGTATTAGATATTTTTCTCATTATTTACATCTCTTTAAAAGATAACTGTTTAAACAAAAATAATAACAATGTAGTATGCGGCTTATAACATGTGGAAGTAAAATCTAAGACAACCAGAGAGGCAGAAAAAATGGCGTAGATTCATCCCTCTTGCAACCAAATCAAAGTTGTGACAGAAACATGGAACAAACAGCAAGCGAAGTCACCTGGGATCTATATGAACAGGAGCACTTCAACTAGAGAGAGAAGAAAGAAATCACCCTGCAATGGCATAAAGTAGGAGATGGCAAAGACGCAAGGCTGCCTGGTCTCAAGCGGCTGAGTGGGACAGAGGCTATGGCAGCAGCAGCCAGCAGCTGCAGATGCCTTTTAAAAAAACCGTGTCCACGAGGGGACTTTTGTGGTGATGGACACTGTCGCTCTGAGCACCAGCACCAGGTCAGCTGCACAGGGAAGGAAAAGGGCATCAGGAACTTACAGGGGGACACTGAGTTGTTGGAGTGAGGGCCAGCAGCAAGGCTATCTCCCAGCCAGAAGTGCGAGCGGTATCCTCTGTTGAACCCTCCCCACTCCCAGTGTGCAGACTCAGCACCACTATAGCTGAGATGTCATCAAACTGAATAACAGAAGTTGTTCTGCCCAGAGGATTCCCTTAAACTCCACCTCCTCCAACTTACGACCCCACCCAAGCCACATGTAGTTCTGTTCTCGGAGTGCCCCTTGCTGAGAAGTGCCAAGACTCACACTGGTGACAGCTGGCCTCGGTTTCTAGTGTGGCCTCTTAAGGCAACTAGAAGCACAACATCTGCGGATTGCTCGCTGAATCTTAACAGGTGGCCCCAGAGGGGCACAGGCTGGGGCTAAACTTGGCCTGCAGCCGAACTCCTCTTAGGACTGTGCCACTGGACACCTACTTCACAAATCCACACTAATAAGACCAGGAGACTTAGGAGCTTTACTTAGAACATAGAAATAGACACAGAAAGGCAGCCAATATGGGAAGACAAAGAAGCAGAAACCATATGAGAAAACACAACAGAGATCCAAGAATAATGGAGTCAAGCAATCTAACAGAGGCAGAGTTCAAAACACTGGTTAGAAAGATGCTCAATGAACTTACCGGCAGTGTAGATGAACTCAGTGAGAACTTTAACAAATAGATAAAAAAAAAATACAAATTGAAATGGAAATAAAAAGGAACCAGTCAGAAATGAAGAACACATTATCTGAGATGAAGAGTATATTAGAGGGAATAAACAATGGATAAAGAAGAGGATTGAACCACTGATACATAGGTTGGGGAAGCCAAGGACACTCAATTAAAATGGCAAGAAAAAAGAAGCAAGACTATAATAATAATTTAAGGAACATATGGGACACTATTAAATGTATAAGTATCTGTGTCATAGGGGTACCTGAAGGAAAACAAGAAGCTGAAGAGCTATCTGAAGAAATAATGATGGAAAACTTCCCTAATCAGGTGAAGGAAAGAGACATACAACCCCAGGAAGCTCAGAGAGTCCCAAAAAAGATGAACCCAAAGAGGCCCACACCAAGACACATTATAATTAAAATGCCAAAGCTTAAATACAGAGAGAAAATCTTAAAAGCAGCAAGAGAAAAGCAGTTAGTTACCTACCAGGGTGCACTCATAAGACTGGTAGCTGATTTCTCAAAAGAAACTATGCAGGACAGAAGGGCTTGGCACAAAATATTCAACGTGATGAAAACTCAGGATTTACAACCAAGAATACTTCATCCGGCAAAGCTATCATTTAGAGTTGAAGGACAGATAAAAAGCTTCCCAGACAAAAATCAACTAAAGGAATTCAACACCAAACCAGTATCACAGGAAATGTTGGAGGGACTTCTTTAAGAAGAAAAAACATGCATCAAAAATATGAATAAAGAATGGCAATAACTACATTCCTATCAACAAGTACTTCAAATAGAAAAGAATTAAGAGCTCCAATCAAAAGATAGAGTGGCGGAATGGATAAGAAAACAAGACTCCCACATATGCTGCCTACTAAAGACTCACTTAAGATTAAAAGACACACACAGACTAAAAGGAAGGGGATGGAAAAAGATATTGCCTTGATGGACCTAGATGATATTGTGCTGAATAAGTCAGATAAAGACAAATGTCACACAATTCACATATATGTGGAATCTAAAGAACAAAATAAACAATAAAAACAGAAATAAATATTCTCATAGAGAATATTTTGAGAGCTACTAGACGGGAGGGAGGTTGGGGAGATGGTGAAAAAGGACAAAGAGATTAAGAAGTACAAATGGATAGTTACAAAATAGACATGGAGCTATAAAGTGTGCATAAGGAAAACAGTTAATAATATTTTAATAAATATGTAAAGGGGAAGTGTGTACTACATTTAGTAGGGTGATCACTTTGTGAGTTATATAGATCTTTAATCCCTATGCTGTACAACCGAAACTAATATATTATTGTATGCCAACTATAATTTTAAAAATACTCACTGAATTGTACAATGTAAATATGAGCAACTGTCTATTATATTTCAATAAAGCCAGAAAAAAAATTGTGTTAAGAACACTTAATACGATTTTTACTCTCTTAATGAAACTTTAAGTGGCCAATATAGTATAATTGAATATAGGCACAATGTTGTATAGAATTCTATAAATATTCATCTTGCATAACTGAAGCTTTATACCAGTTGAACAACAATTTTCTGTTTTTCTCTCCCTCCAACTCTGGCAACCAACATTCTGCTTTCTGTTTTTATGAGTTTGACTATTTTAAATACCTCATATAAGTGGAATCATGTGATATTTGTTTTTCTGTGATTGGCTTATTTCACTCACATAATATAAAGTCCTTCAGGATCATCTATGTTGTCATATACAGCAGGATTTCCTCTTTTTTAAAGGCTACATAATATTGCATTGTTTGTTTATACTACAATTGTTTATCCATTCATGTGTCAATGAACATTTAGGCTATTTCTATATCTTGGCTATTGTGAATAATCCTGCAATAAATTGTGGTGCATATAAAAAATATATATATGACAACGATAACACAATGGTTCGGAAAAGAGAAGTGGAAATAAGTTATTGAAAGTTCTTACACTATAAGTGATACAATATCACTTGAAGGTAGACGTGGCAAAAGGATGTATGGTATAAATCCTAAAGCAGTTATGAAAATAACAAAACTGTTACCGCTAATAAGCCAACAATGATAAAATGGAATCGAAAGAGGGAACAAAGAACAGATAAGACAAACAGAAAACAAATAGCGAGATGACAAATTTAAACCTAACCTTGAAAACTTGAATGGGATTTGCAAATATGAAAATCCTTCTGTTAGGGTAGAAGATTTATGAGACTTTTATTCTTTTTCAAAGTTGCTGTTCCATAATAAAAGAAAAAGCTCTAAGCCACTATATATGTTTTTTATAAAACATACAAACGAGGTTGATCAGATTATGTATATATTTTAAATACGTAATAAATGCATATTAAAATACATAAATGAATAAAAAAAATACCCATGTACCCATAACATCTTATGAAAAAGCAGATTACTAATACTTTGAAGACTCCAGTATACCCTCTTCTCCTCTCCACCCCAGAGGTTGACAGAATGGATAAAAACACACAGCCCAACTATATGCTGTCTTCAAGAGACTCACTTGAGATCAAAAGACAGTTGAAAGTGAAAGGATAGAAAAAAGATATTCCATGCAAATAGTAACCAAAAGAGAAGAGGGGTCGCTATACTAATATCAGACAAACCAGATTTTAAATCAAAAAAGGTTATAGGACACAAGGAAGGACATTATATGTCAACACAGCAAAAACATAACAATTATATTAACCCACTTAATCACAGACTGTAAAAATATATGAAGCAAAAACTGATAGATCTGAAGAGAGAAATAGACAGTTATACAATATGATTGGAGACTTCAATACCCCTCTGAAAATAATGGATAGAACAATAGAAACCTAAATATAAGACCTAAAACAATAAAACTCATAGGAGAAAACCTTCATGACTTTGAATTTGGCAATGACTTCTTGGATATATACCAAAGGCATGGGTAAAAAAAAAAAAAGTGGACAAATTAGACTTCATAAATATGTTTAAATCTTGTACAGACCACATCAGAGCACCATCCAATCACCTCAACAGCACATGCAAAGGGCAGACTGGGCAGGCACCAGAGCCCTACCCAAAGTGAATCCTATTCCATAGGGTCAGCCCCTGAACAACAGTTTCTCCTCTATAGTCACAGTTAGTCCTCACAACCAATCAGCCTGAGGGTCAATCCCTCCCACTGACATGCAAATGACAAGCAAGGTCCAAATACAAAAGGAGGGCACATACAACCCACACTAGGGGCACACCCGGAGCACCCAGCTCAGGTGATCAGGGAGTCTAAACCACTGGGCTCCACAGGACACCTACTATATAAGGCCACTCTGCTAAGGCCGGAAGACACAGCAGCCCTACCTAATACATAGAAACAAACACAGGGAGGCAGTCAAACTGGGGAGACAAAGAAACATGTCCCAAATAGAACAAATTCCAGAAAAAGAACAAAATGGAGACTAGCAATCTATCAGATTCAGAGTTTAAAACACTGGTTATAAGGATGCTCAGTGATCAGTAAGAAGGTCAACAAAGAGATAGGAAACATTAAAATGGAAATAGAAAACAAAAAATAGTCAGAAATGAACAGCTGAAATAAAGAATACATTACATGGAATCAACAGTAGATAACATGAAGCAGAGATTCAAATCAGTGATTTAGAAGATAAGGTAAAAGAAAACAACCAATCAGAACATCAAAAAGAAAAAATAAATCAAAAATAATGAGGATCGTTTAAGGGGCCTCTGGGACAACATCAAGTGTACCAACGTTGGCATTATAGGGGTACCAGAAGAAGAGAGAGAGCAAGGAATTGAAAATCTATTTAAAGAAAAGATGATGGAAAACTTCTCTAACCTGGTTAAGGAAATAGACATACAAGCCCAGGAAGTACAAAGAGTCCCAAACATGATGAACCGAAAGAGGTCCATACCAAGACATATCGTAATTAAAATGCTGAATTAAAGACAAAAAGAGAATCTTAAAAGCAGCAAGAGAAAAAGCAGCTAGTTACCTATAAGACACACACACACACACACAGAGACTGAAAAGTAAAGGGATGAAAAGATAATTCCTGAAAAAGGAAACAAAAAAACAGATGGGGTAGCAATACTTATACCAGACAAAACAGATTTTAAAATAAAGGCTATAATAATTAACAAGAAATTGAACTTCTGGGTATTTATCCAAAGAAACCCAAAACACTACTTTGAAGGAACTAGGGCATATGTTCATTAAAGCATCATTTACAATAGCTAAAATATAGAGGCAACCTGGGTGTCCACAAATGAATGAATGGATCAAGAAGAGGAGGTACATACATACAATGGAATATTACTCAACCATTAAAAAAAAATGCAATCTTGCCATCTACAACAACATAGATGGACCTAGAGGGTATTGTGCTGAGTAGAGTAAGTCAGACAAAGACAAATGCACAGCGGTTCCCAACCTTTTTGGCACCAAGGACTGGTGCTCCTATGAGAATCTAATGCCTGGTGATCTGAGGTGGAACTGAGATGGTGATGCTAGCGCTGGGGAGCGGCTGCAAATACAAATGAAGCTTTGCTGGCTCACCTGCTGCTCACCTCCTGCTGTGAAGCCCAGTTCCTAATAGACCACAGACTGGTACCGGTAATTTGCCATATAATATCACTTCTATGTGGAATCTAAAGAACAAAATAAATGAACAAAGAAAATAGAAACAAACTCATAAATATAGAGAATATTTTGATGGTTGCCAGATAAAGGAGGTTGAGAGATGGGTAAAAAAGGGAAGAAATTAAGAAGTACAAATCAGTAGTTACATAATAGTCAAGGAGATATAAAGTATAGCATAATGAATACAGTCGATAATATTGTAATAACTATGTATGATGTCAGATGGGTACTAGATTTATCAGGGTGATCACTTTGTAAGTGATCTTAGTACGTGATCACTTAGTAATCACTATGTTGTACAGCTAAAACTAATATAATATTGTATGTTAACTGTAATCGAAGTATAAAAAATTATTTAAAAAAACAAGCAACCCGATCCAAAAATGGGCAAAGGACTTTAATGGACATTTCTCCAAAAAAAGATATATGAATGGCCAATAAGCACATGGAAAGATGTTCACATTCACTAATCATTACGGAAATGCCAATCAAAACTACAATGAAATGCAGCTTATCTCCATGAGGATGGCTACTATAAAAAAAAAAAAAAAAAAGGAAAAAATACAACAGAAATTACAAGTGTTGGCAAGGATATGGAGAAATCAGAACTCTTGTACTATGTTGGTGGGAATATAAAATGGTGCAACCACTAATGGAAAGGAGAATGGCAATACCTCAAAAAATTAAAAATAGAATTATATGTTCCACTTCTAGGTATACACCTAAAACAACTGAAAGCAGGATCTTGAAGTATTTGTACACCTATGTTCATAGCAGCATTATTCACAATACCTAAAATTTGGAAGCAAACCCAGGGTCCATAAACTGATGAATGAATAAGCAAAGTGTAGCATAAAAATACAATGCAACATTATTCAGTTTTTAAAAGAAAAGTAAATTCTGCAATGTTACAACATAGATGAAACTTGAGGATATGCTGAATGAAAGAAAGCAGTCACAAAAAGACAAATCCTATATGATTCCATTTATATGACGTACTAGAGTAGTCGAAATCATAAAGACAGACATTGTGATGGTGGTTGCCAAAGGCTGAGGGGAGGGGAGAATGCAGATTTTATTTAATAAGTATAGAATTTCAGTTTTATAAGATGAAAAGTAATATGAGAATAGATGGTGATGGCTGCACAACAATTTGAAGGTATTTAATACCACTGAACTGTATACTTATGGTTTAGATAGTAAATTTTATGTTATGTATATTTCATCACAGTAAAAAAAGTTATAATAATTTGGTCTCTAATTTGTTGCACAAGTTTTAATCTTGCTTTTTAATGACTATTTTTATTACGCTATTACCTAACATGGCTCTTTATTAATTACCTGGATGTTAAGTAAAACACATTTTTAAATGTGGAGGTACTTAAACTAACAGTAAAGTTATGTTTAGATTACTCTGGTTTTTTTGCTAGTTTCAATGAAAGGGAATCAGTTTACAACAAAATTGTTATATAAAAGAATTTTGAAGTTTAATTGTATTTCGTTAAAGAAAACATCAAGATAACTGATTTTTAACTAGATGTATACAAATTTTATATACACTACAGATAAAATTAATGAGGTTAATTTCATACTGTAAACCTATGAAATTATGAAGCTCCAAAATACGTAAAGTATCAAAAGCCGACATTCGATTTTAAGCATTTGAAACCTAATGTTCCTTTAATAGCTCTGTTGGATGTTGCTAAAATGGTATTTCAAATATTTTCTGTAATTTAAATATCACCTAAATAATGCTGAGCTTGGGAAAAAATGTTAAGAACATCTCCAAATCTAGCATAACAGTTTAATGCTCTATTGTTTGCTACCTTAACAAATGCTTACAATGCATTCAGAAACGAGAGATTCACACTCAAAATAAAATTGTAATGACATATTGTGCTACTTGACATTAGTTATTACCAGAGATGGTTCTCCAAGAAGACAGAGAAGACAACCTGTTATTATAATTGAAAATGTGCTGATATGCCCTCCCCCCAAAATCCACTCTTGCAATGTATATTACCTATGAAAGGTAATTTATAATCAGTGCTGACTTTCATTAATCTAATTTACAAAGGAGAACTAACTATAAAAAGAACAAGGTCCTACACTACCAGACTGATTGTGTGTTTCGATTGGGAGGGGAGATGTGGGCATACATGTTTGTAGCCTTCTTGGAGTATGGCAATGTCCTGTCCCAAAGGACTGCAGTGAGAATTCTGGTTATGAAAACTCTCCATTGGAAAATTCACTGTTATCGAGGACAGAAATCATGAGATTTTAAAAACAATAACAAGGGGGAAAAAAACAAAAAAACTTTTTCTCTAGTAGAATTCATTTGGCAGAATTGTGGGAGGAATTTTTGATCCAGGCTTAGAGTAGAAGGTAAGACATTGAGAAGCTAGGTTTTGAGAATGAATACCTATTCTATGAGAGAAAGATCAACCTGTTTTGCTCTTCAGAGGGAGAGGCAGGAGAGAGAACCAGAAGGAGCATGCTGCATGTTACAGTCATGAAAGTCACCTAGGCACTCTATGCACAATTTTTATTAAGGAATTTAATGCAAGCCACAGGTTTTTTTTTTTTTAGCAAATTATGTAATGAAATATTTATTCCAATTATGTTCAATCTTGACCTTAGAAAATGTTTATTTTCTACTTTCTATTAACAAAATGTAAAATTATATACTAGTCACCAGATCAACTCATTTTTAATTCACTTTCTTCTTTCATTAAATACACAGGCAAAGTTTGATTGTGAGGTTTAATAAGTCTAACAAAATTAATGTATTTATGTCTAACTTGCAGCTCAATAACCATTGAGTTTGCTAACCATTTACTGAAGGAATGCCATACCTTTATCACAGTTTTCACTTTATAAATCAGTTATTTTAGATCTACTTTATATCACTTTATTATAAAGCAATGAGAAATAGCGTATCATGAGCCTAGTAAATTATTTTAAACATTAATATTTTATTATCTCTGCATCATTTTATTGTTTTAATCTCTTTCAAATGTGCTCCATAATTTATTTCTCAGAGATTTTATAATCATCCTCAAAATGACTATTAATGCATTAATTTTAAAATGTTCAATTATTTTTTAATTGAAGAAATTATTTAAATTTTCTTTTTTTCCCTTGTCTACCTCCCCGTCCCCTGTCTTCCCACCCTCTGGCAACCACTAGTCCACTGTCCATGTCCGTGAGTCTCTGTTTGTTTGTCCTGTTCATTTGCTGCTTTTAGGTTTATATCCTACATAAAAGTGATATCATGTGATTTTCAACTTTTTCTATCTGGCTTATTTCACTCAGTATGATTATTTTAAGGTCCATCCATGTTATTGTAAATGGCAGTATTTCATCTCTTCTTATGGCTGAGTAATATTCCATTGTATATATATACCATAGCTTCTTTAGCCAATCATCATAAGACACTTCGGTTGCTTCCATGTCCTGGCCACTGTGAATAATGCTGCTATGAACATCAGTGTGCAAATATCTTCAGATAGGAGTTTTCAAGTCTTTAGGATAAATACCCAATAGAGGGATTAATGGATCAAATGGTAGATCAATTCGTTTTTTGAGAAACCTCCATACTGTTTTCCATAGTGGCTGTACCAATTTGCAGTCCCACCAGCAGTGTATAAGGGTTCCTATTTCTCCGCATTATTTTTTCTGAAAGTAACTGCATCTTACTTGATTGTTTGTCTTCACCAATTAGGTTACATGGTAATATTTTATCCAAAATTGGCAATTCAATGAGCAAATTAGCCACCTCAAGGTTTAACAAAAACATATTTAAAGCATATGATCAGATAAAAGCACTTAATTAAAAATATTGTTTTGGGAAGGGAATACTGAAATATTTCAATTCTTCCTAATATTTTCACAGCACACTGAATTAATTACAGTAACGAAATGAAAGAGAAACTGTTTAATTTTAGGCAAATTTTAGTAAAGCTGTGAATGACTAATGGATAATAAATCCTTTTGTAAGTAAATGGTCTTCAATTCTTTGCTTTCAACTTAATTGGAGAATAGCCTAAATGAGCTACCGGTTAACACATCATTGAAAATTTCTGATAATAGACCACCATGTGCTTTTGTTTTGCAAATGACATGGAAGGAATTCAAAGAGCTCTCATCTTATTTATGTGAATAAGGTTTCTAGGCACTAACATCTATATCTCTGGACAAAAGAATATATTTGAAATTGAATCCAGTCTCATTCTAACTATAAGAAATATTCATCCACAGACATATGAACTAATCAAGGGAGAAAAAGTCCCATCCATTAAAAGATATACTGCCATTAAAATTTTACTTTTAATTTTTAATAATAATCTAAATTTGTAACATTCATTTTGATGAATTGTATACCATTAAGAATTGTAATAATAAAAAGTTCATTGTACTTACAGCCATAAGAGACAGATTTAAAAAACAAAAATTAGTTTCAATTTATAGTCATCTTTTGTGATAGAGGTATAATGATAGTGTGATCATAAAAGGACTTTTAAGCATTAAAATATATTAAAAATTATGTCAGGGAAGTATGTCAGAAGTTTGAAATTAAGGGTGTATAGAAACTTCAACTTCTTAATGTCCAAGAAGAGATGTGTCTATTTTTTAAATGGAT
Organism: Pteropus alecto; assembly: GCF_000325575.1. Classification (NCBI taxonomy): domain Eukaryota; kingdom Metazoa; phylum Chordata; class Mammalia; order Chiroptera; family Pteropodidae; genus Pteropus; species Pteropus alecto. The sequence goes on along the minus strand of NW_006434709.1, from coordinate 7,156,029 downwards.
GATCACAGGAGGATATTTAGATTCCGTTGTGTATTTTTTGAAGAATATAAGTTTTGTCTAAAATTTTAATATAATACATTGAAATCATAACCTTTATAACTGTATAAACATGACACATTTTATATGTTAATTTTTAAATGTGTGAAGGGTTATGTAGTTTTAAAAAAATGGTTAAGATCTTAGTTTCCTAGATGGCAAGAAGAGCTCGAACAAATCAACACCTTTGAAACTAAGCTTCCTAAACTGTAAAATGAAAATATTCATTCTACTTCAAGATTAGATTATATATATGTAATATTATACATATATTCAATATGTATTTACCATATACTGTATGTTCATTATACACATTTATACTTTTTGTAAAATGTAAAACAATATGATTAAATTTATGAGGGCCTAGAAAAATAATATTTCCCTTAATTTTGAGTCCTTTTTATATAAACTAGAGAGATCAAAGAAGACATCACATGACAGGTCCCAGCTGTGAGTCATGAAAACTTGATTCATTTCCAGGAGCTATATTTAAAATTGAACATATAAACAACTAAATTCCCTATGTGTCACAATTCTTTCAAATTAAACTTAGCCAAATATGGGAGAGTACTGCAAAAACAGTGGAAACTGAAGCACTGAAACATTCAAGAAAAGAGCAAGGGACACGGATTTAGAAGCAATGCTATGGAGGGTCAGCCTTACCCAGTCAATTCCATCCTGTGGGGACCATTTGCAACTTATCTTTATAATAAGCATTTTGCAACATAAATTCTAAGGACTGTAGCAAGGTTATGAAACTGGTAAGAGTAATATATGCCCATTTTCTGGGCCTCCATCTACAGTTCTCAGTTCCATTTAAATGCAGCCAACTACTATATATTCCCCAAGCATACTAGATAATAAACACACCATATTAGAAAAGATAATTTTGCTAAGTATATATTTTATAATCTAAACTTGTTCTTAATTCTGCCTAAAAGTTAAGCCTGATAATTTAGCTAAATGATTTGGTAAACAAGTTAATAATAAGCTATTTACCAAAAAATTGATAATGTATAAATTTTTATTAAAGTATCAAATTACATCTGTAAAATTACTGATATACTCAGTATTTCACAACCTCTTCCAATCTTTTCCAATCCATATAATTTACATTTACAAAATTTTTGCTTAGTTTAAAAAGTTTGAAACTGATTAGGTTCAGTTAGCCAAGATTAGTCTTCCAGCTTCCACAATGGCAATTTTAAAGGCATTTTGCTTATATCTATTGTGAGGAAAATATTATGTTGTATTCTATGAGACATATGTAAATATATAAGACATTGTCTCTGAATTCAAGGAAATTATCAGTCTAATAACTGATACAGAAAAGTTGAAAGCATTGTACAGTGACCACCACCTAAATTCTATAATTAACAATTTACTATATAATATTTCCTATTACTCTATTTACATTTTAATTTTTTATGGACATAACTATTCATTCCTCTATACATCCATTAATCTATCCATCTTATAGTTTTAATGCATTTCAAAGAAAGTTGCAGGCATAATTACTTAAGCATATCGTATATCATTAACTAGAGTTTAATAATTTTTACAGATTTTAGATAAAATTTATAAATATGGAATGCACAAATCTTAAGTTGTTTTTTTTTTTTAAAAACAAATGCTTACTTATACTTCTGTAACCCAAATCTCTATCAAGACACAGGATATTACTGCTGCCCAAAAAGTTCCCTCATGCCAATTTCTATTTCTAGTCAATCTCCACCACATTTCCATCTCTAAACGGAACTCCTATTGGTGATTTATTTTCCTACCAGAGGTCAGTTTTGCAGACAATTTTTAAATCCAAAATTTAAAACAAAGAGTGATCATCAGGTTGAGGAATCAAAAAAGACTTCATGTGGATGGACAGATGTATAGATAAATGATAACATAAATAGAGCAAAATGCGGTGTAACTGTAGAAATTAGGTGGTGGGCATATGGGTATGACAGTTATCAATTTATTACCTCAAAGCACCAAATCTACCTTTTTTTTGCCCTGCTTTCTGACACTGGAACTAAACTCTGTCAACATTTCTCCTTTGCCAGCCTAAGAGAGGGCAATGGAATGACTTTGGCAAGGTGATAACTGCAGAGAGACACTTCCCTTCCGGACTTTGGTCCTCCATTATTATTATATTATTATTATTATTCAGTGTGGGAGCCCAGGAGCCCTCCTGAGGAAACAAGTTCCAGCTGTGGCTGCAGGTTCCCCCCGACAATGAGCACTTCTGTAGATCATGCAGCCATGTTAGACACGGCCTTTTTGAAGAGGTCTGAATCCAGGTTTTAGGAAGAAGGGATGTCCCATGGGGTCTTTCTTCTCTATCCTAGAAGTAGAAACCGCTCTACTGTATCTGCTGCTTCTGGGACCCTTAGACTCAGCTTTTTTCCCCTTTCAGTAGTTAACCACCCTTCCCCTTGTTCTAGTTAACAATTCATCATATTGAATTTTCAAGTAATCAGTACAGTTTGGTCTCCTAACTGAACCTAGGCTAATATAAAGGGTATTCACTGTATCCTGGACAATTGAAAACGTTGGGGAAGGGAGGAAAAGAGAAGAAATATATTTTAAAAGATTGGCAAAATGTTAATATTGGTGAAGCTAGATGATGAACAGAGAAAATAAAACTACTATATGTTCATTTTATGTATATTGGAAATTCTGTACTCAAGAGTTAAGAAAAAGAAGAAAGGCTTTATAAAGGTCAAAGCATTTGAAGAGAGTTAGAATAGAGTTTAACAGGCAGGAACAGAGGATGAGATTCCAGTTGAGGAAAAAGCACAAACATGGAGGCTGAAAACTGAAGGACATGTTTGAGCAACAGCAAAAAGGCTGGCTAAAGACATGTAATGCAAATGAATATGTTTGGTGAGATTTTTTTCTCCCTTTTAACCTTCACTCCTGTATTTTAGTTTTTCACATTTAATTGCTTTCACTTTCCCCCTACTCCCCTGTCCTTGCCCCAGCCCATATTTCTACTTACTGACCAAGGCCTATAGTTCTTCCCATTATTCCCTACTTCTTATAAATGATAAATTGATCCATTTCAGAGGCGTTTTGTATGTCTTAATTTTTTTAAATAACAGGCATAATTATATCTATCTTTGGACACATTTACGAGAAAATGTAGATATGTTTGTGCTTATACAGCAGTATTTTTTTAAATTCAAAGCCATAAGCAGTGACATAAAACAAGTTTTCATAATCTCTAGTTAGTAGAGAATAGGAAAAAGCACTAATTGATTTATTATTATTTAATAGCTCCTCTTTCTTTTTATAATCACAAAACAGATCTATATGCAGAGTGAATATATGTGTGTGTGTATGTCAGCACATTATCTCCAGGAAGGGATTTGTAATATTCTTTGTGGGTGGTGAATACAGTTGAACAAATAATAAAAAGAATACCTAATGTTTTCCCCACCCACTAATACATTTAAAGTCTCCTTAAGCCCCTCTCCAGTGACATGTCTCTTCTTTCTTATTTCCTAGAAATGATAATTACTGTGAAATTTGATTTATGAAAAACATGCTTGTTTAATCCAAACCAAAAATATTATAAATTATAAAAACAGCTAGACATTTAAAAGAAAGAACTTATAGAGATAAAGTCATAGAGAACAAATATTTCCAAATAAAACATGTATTACGAAAATTTAGAAAAAGGATATATGACTATAGACCTGTCACCCACACTAAAATATTCAGATACCCCAACTAAGCTCTTCTCTCTCCTAACCCCATTAGTAGGGTCTGAACTTGTCGTTCTCTTTCAAGTCTCTACATATGGCACATGCTACTTAGAATGTGGCAAGGACATAGGTATTCCAGAATAGTAGACAGCAGCAGACAAATATTGTTCAGTGTCACCCAGGCAATGACTCAGCTTTCTCAACCCCTCCACAAGGACGTGGGCTTGCTGATGCTAAGCCTGGTTCAAGATTCAGGACAATGTAATGTTCCTAAACATTCTTTTAAATGAACACTCTGAGACAGTTAATGTGCTTTCTTCCAGAATAAAAAGACAGAGGTTAAGACAATTGGGTTTCTTTCTCACCTGACAGGACCCTTCCTGTGTAGTCAGTATAAGAAACAGCTTCGCTCTCCATAGAGAAGCACAATGGCAAAAGAAATGCCCCATCAAAGATACGTTGCAGCTGTTCCTATTCTAGTTGATGCCTTGCTTCCACTAAATTCTAGCAGCTGTGCAACAGAACTTTCTGTGATGGTGAAAATATTCCATGTTCTGTCATATGTGGTTATTGAGCACTCGAAATGTAACTAGTGTGACTGAGGAATTGGATTTTTAATTTTGTTTAATTTAAATTAAATTTAAATAGGTATGTGAGGCTACAGTCTTGGACAACACAGTTCTAGAGCCTTAAAAAAAAGGAAACTTAAAGAACTTATGTTTGCATGTTGACATAGAAATGGCATTTGAAAACAAGCAATTCATGAATTAGATCACTTAAGGATTAAGTGTAGACAAAAGAATACAGACACTCCAGTGTTCAGAGGTCGGAGACAAGAACTTGCGAGAAACACTGGGGCCAGGGGAGCAACCAGTGTGACATAAGAGGAGAACTAGGAAAGTATGTTGTCTGAGAGCCCTGTGAATAGTGATTCAAGGAGTCGTCATTCAGCTTTGATATTGATAGATCAAGTTGGAAACTAAGGTGTTATATTTCTTTCCCACAATAGCAAACCCTCCAAAACTGAAGAGAGAAAAACTGAAAGATACCACTCGGCACTCATTTACCAATGACAGAGAAAAACCAGAAGTTATACCAATGTTACTTAACATATATATTTCATTTGTATTCATTACATATGTGCTATTCTAGAGTATCACATCTTCCTTTTAACAGCCACATGAAACAAGGTTTCAGAGACCACAGCAATTCTCCAGAGCAGCATTAATTATAAATGAAAACCTCATAAGCTGTTTTACTGGCTGAGGCTGCCTGTAACAATCAGTGTCTTATTCAGCTGCTACGCTCTCCTTAGAAATGCAGGTGTGGAATAATTAAACGCTCAAGATAATTTAAAGAGCAACCAGTTTCCAAAAGAGAATGGGCAAAAGTGTCAACATTCACGGAGGACTTACAGAAAAAGTTAGATCTATGGACTGTGAGCCCCAGGAAGGGAAGGGCTTACCTCCCACAAAGCAGGTGCTCGATATTTTTCATTTAACTTTAAAAGAGCTGCATTTTACAGCGGAGAGGGGACGTAAAGTTCAGAACACTACTCCCTCCAGAACACTATTGCCCCAACACACTGCGCGGAGAAGGGACTGGCGAGCTCGCGGGCATCCGCCTTGTATATCAGCACCGGGTTAGCTAAAAGCAACGCCAGACGGTGCATAACTGCATTCTGGACGCTAAAGTTAAAAGAAAACCCCTCGCCCTCCGGCCCGGGCTCACCTGCCTCCTGAGTAAGACGCGTGGCCTCGCCCTCCTCAGAGGGGGGTCGCCGCAAACCGCTCACCTCTTCACCGGACACAACCTGGGATGGTCCCCTGAATAAAGGAGGACCCGGGAAGGGGCGGCGCGCTGCTCCGTCTTCAGCGTCTCAGAACTGCAGCCGCCAGATTCCTCAGGTATCACCAGCTGCCCGTGCGTGCGCTCGCTCTCCCGCTTCGTCGCTTAGCAACAAGAGAAGCCGACCAGGCTTCCCGACACGTCAATTCCTCCCGCTCCTTCAGTGTGAATCGTAGTTTAAAAGATTTTGTTTCCGGGTCAAGCGGGCCGTGCGCAACGGGAGACGTCTACCTCCCACGTTTACTCTTGGCCCAGGATAAAGTCTCAGTTGCACATGTGGGTTGTATAGCTAAGGGGTTTGACTCTGCTTCGACTGACACACGCCCCTCCTGCCGCCAATTGCTGGGCGCTCTCAGGCAGTCCTTTCCTTCTGTGCCCAAACAATTCGCTTATTGCCCTTCACCATCCGCTTATTGCCCTTCTCCAATCACAGCGGCTCGCCCTCGGGGACTACTTTGCAATCTGCGAGGAGCGCACGGAGAAGGGAGTAAGAGGGCACTAAGACCTCGGGAACTGTAGTTCAACACTTGAAGGAAATGCGTTGGAGATTGCGCCGAGTCAGAGCAGCATAAACTACAATGCCCAGAAGGTGCCGCGGTCGGCAGCCAGAGCCTTTTCTCTCTAATACCGCTCGCCTCCCAGAGTCGGTTCCGCTGTAGAGGTGACCTGACTCTCAGAGGCTCATTTTGCAGGTGCTGAAATTGTCAGCGCGGGTTCCAATCATGGTGAGTGTGGGCCCCTGGATCCTGCCCACCTCTGGCCTTCGCGTCCTTATCTGAGGTTTCTTTCGCTTGAAGGATTTTTGGGTGGCGGTTGTGCAGGGCAATGTCCTTCACGCCCTTTGGAAAGCTCCGACTCATCTGGGGACTGTCGCAGTGACCTAGTAATTGGGAAGGGATTGATTTCTACCTGAGGTATAGGGAGGTGATGGGGGGTTCTTAGAAGGTCTCTAGAGAAATCGCTGTCCTTAGACAGGTGCGATCTCAGTCCTGCTCTATGGCGTGGATACAAAATATGAAGCTGCGTATTTTCTCCAAAGCACGATATTGAGGGGTGGAGGTGGGTCCTAACCTTTTCTTTTTTCTCCTTTTGTGCCCACTGTTTTTAAGGGCTTTTGTCACAAAACCCTTGAAAGCAGAAGGCCCTCGACTGTAATGATAGTGTTTAGCAGATGCTCCAGATTACGATCTACGCTTTCGGGAGATGTGTTTCAGCCATATCTAATTTCACAAAATGTCGTTTAAAACGTGTTCATTGATGTTTAAAACATCTCATTTTGTAATGACAGGACGTGTCGCAGTGACAGCATCAGTAGCCAAATAGCTACTGCAGATATTCTTTACTGATCTGTTCGTTATGAAATCTAGAACCACTACTTTTAAACGTTACACAATGTAACCATCTTGTCTTGAAGCTCTGAATACCTAAATTACCACGTCTTGTGTCTGCTGAAAGGACGAAGGCGGGTTGGTAAGGGAACTCTGTCGCAGGAATGATCTGCAAGCTGTTTGAAGGTGACATGTGACATCAGACTGAGAGAAATTGCTTCAGTACTTGTATTTATAGTTGAGACTATTTTTCCTCCGTTATCTCAAAATACTGAAATGGGTGGGGAGTGTGGGGAAATATTTAAATGGATTGGAAATTTTCCAGAACCTTAAAGACATGTTTTCAAGGCAAGGGGATTACTCTCTCTACCTTTAAAAGGGGGTGAGTGGAAAAGCTAATTCTCATTAATTATTAAACCTAGATTTTCTATTTACTTTGTCAGATAACATAGTCATTTAATGACGGTTTCAGTGGTTCCTGACTTAATAATCTTAGCAAGAAAGCAGAGGTCTTTATTGTCAGAGAACTGCAAACTATAATTTTAGAACTTGATAGGACCTTTTAAAGATCATTTTGACAAATCTCCTTTCAGATCTTAAAATTGAGTTTATTGAAACCCAAAAAGAATGTGATTTGCTCACGGTCACACAACAGTTTGCCCCCAAGGGTCTCACACTTCCCATTTTACCATATTGTGTCATACAGACACTTAACAAGTAATTCTGAAAATTTACTTTTAATAGCTAAGGTTCTGGATGAAGATACAAGCTCATACTGCAAATACAAACTAAACTATGTTATCAGCATTTGTATTACCTGATAGCTTCATTCCTTGCAATTCAGAATATAGGAATTCTAGAATTGGAAGGGAATTTGGAGATTATTTCCTCTAATCTTAAAATATAGCCTTGTGAGGTCAAATATTTTCCTAAGGTCACAGAGAGATCCTGAGCCCCCATTCTTGTGTTGTTTTGCTACACAGTAGATCAAACTAGGCCTCATTCCTGGAAGGTCACTTGGTACCAGATACCACAGAAACATTTATGAAGATGAATCCCTCCAGTCAATTTGCTGAAATTGACAGCAAATTCTCACATGACTCAATTTCCTTGCCTCCTCAGGAGAGTGTGTGAACAATCACTGAGTTAGAAAAGAGCCATCTTTTGTAAGCCCTTCAAAGCAATTTTTTTAAAGGAGCAAATTGTTTGCTTGTGTCTGTCATATAGGCAGGGACAGCAAGAATGAACTGTATGAAGAAATCTGAATGATACTATTTGTCTTTTATATTACAGAAATACATAGAAAGCAAAAAAAAAAAGGAATACATATTATTTCTGTAGAATAACAGAAGGAATACGTGTTATTTCTGTAGAATAACGTAAGGAACACTTAAATTTAAGCTTTGCAATTAAGACTTGAGCACATGCGCAAGATAGATCCTCTATCTGCAGGAAGGTCATTAATGCCCTGCCAAGGGCAACGACATTCCTTCTTTGGTTCTTGGCAGACTGCCCAGATATCTAAGCAAAGAATAGTAACCTGTCTTAACACTGTAATATTGCATTGTAAAAAGTCAGCAGAAATCTCCCACCCTCCTTTTCAACTGCAATGTTGCAAAGAGCAGAAAGAACCAAATACATAGTTTGTTCTTTCCCTTTTCATCATCAAACATTCAGATACTAACTAGGCTTAACTACTACTACACTCTTAACAAGAGGGAATTACCTACTGTGAAAATAAATATATAGAAGGAAACTACTGAGGTGGAATTAGTAGTTGTTCATTAGGTGGCCACAACCCCTTCACTGTGGACTGTGATACTATGAACGCAATTTTTTAGTAGCTAAAATTAATGCCTAAAATTGACTGCATTATTCTGTTATAACCATCTAACTTTCTGGGAGGTTAAGCTTCATAAATAGTGATATTCATTTTCCCCCTCGTTTCTTATCCTAGTTTGCTTTACATTGAAGTAGCATGTGTTTACATTTTTCTTATTTTTATTCAAATTTTGTTGAACACTGCATAGAGCGCAAATTTGGGTCAAAGCTGGACTGCTCTCAGTCCACAGTCTGAAGCATATGCAGGGCGGGGGTAGCATGGTCTAGTAGAGAGTAACTGACATGTAAATAGAAAACCATGAGTTGTAAGAATCATTAGAGAGAAATACTGTGGTGAAAGCAATCTATAAATTATAGTACTTGCTACATACTGTTTAATGCTTTGTATGTTAACTCAATCCTCACAACTACCTTATTTTTTAGGTAGCTGCTATTATCTCCATTTTACTGTGGGGAAACAATATATAGAGGTCAAGTAATTCTTTTACGTTTCCAAGTTTTGGGTAGTAATTTTTTTTACAAGATCCAGCTATTCCTTCAGCAAATATTTGAGCTCCAACTTTGGTCAGGGGATTGTTCAAGGCAGTTGGGAGATACCAATAAATAAAATAGACAAAGCCCCTGTCATTAAGGAGCTTGAATTTTAAAGAAAGAGGGAATAATGTTTTCCTCTAGTCCCTTTTCCTTATGTACTCTACTTCAAGGGAAGAGGGGGGAAAAGACAAAGTTGAAAACGTAAAGGCCATGTTAACAGTAACCACATACAATAACTTTTAGTGTTCTTCGTAAACATAAAGTCTGGGAACATAAATATGTATTAAAAATGGTTTATTTGGGGAATTGTCATATTTTGTACATTTAGAGATATGGCTAGGTCAGGGAGAAACTCCACAGTTTGCTCCTTTTTTTCCACTCCCACTCTGGTCACATCTCTGAGGAAGAAATTGCATATATAGTCTGTTGTTAGATTAGATTCATTTCTCTACAATAATTGACACTTCTTTTGTGAGTGTTTTTTCCTTTGACTTATTGCTAAATGCTGCTGACCTTCAGAGGTTAGGGTTGGAAGGTTAGAAGGCCCCTTTGAGGTCATAATCTCCTTCCATCCCAGGGGCATGACTCCTCTGGATTAGAGAATTCTAAATATAAAGAAATTAAACGTTTCTTTCCCCAGTCAGTTCAGTGGGCCACTTCTCTCATGCAGGGAGCGATAGAGGTGACACAGAGTGGAAGTACATTTACCCAGCATTATCAAAGGAACAGTTCATCTTGATTGAATTTTCTAATTAATTTATACCCATTAAGTTTCCAAACATTTTTGTTTAACTCTTTTTAATAAAAATATTTCTATTTAATTCTCTGAGCTTAATTTATTTTAATGACTTGGAGTCATCACTTTGACTATTAGTTATTTTTGTCCATATGTCTGTATTTTGTTCAGAATCTGCTGAGATCTATAAGGTGACTTCTCTGTTGTATGCTCTTTGTACTTTTCTCTCTTCCTCCCTTTTAAAATTAATTTTCCATTGGAATCGGGTTGTCAACTGTTACTACATGTTGCTGTTACTTAATATTAAAATTTATTTTAATCCAAATGTTATCATTTTCTCATTTTCCTTCCCCTAAAATAGTCTTATTTTTCCTCCATATAGTTGAGTTGAATCATGACTAATAGTTTTATTAAAACTCTCAGGCTCATTATAACTAGAGTCAGGAGTAACCACTGTTACTTCTCTTCTTGGTGTAAAGTATTGAGCAGATGGGAGTGGGCAGATTTGCATAAGAGGATTTGTGAGGTTGTAGTAGCCGCTAGGGTTTGTATCACCATATAATGCATATCAACATTGTTAGGCCTATTTTAGTGGTAAAATAACCTTAAAAAGATGGATAAGATTATGTAAGTAAATCCAGTATAACCGCGAGAGTTAAATAACACTACATAAATATGCAGCCAAAGGACACATGTTCCAGAAGTTGTTTAGTTGGTTTGTGCATGCTGTTTTTACTGGGATAAGTTTGTTTTCTAACTAAGCCACACACAGACTAAAATTTTGCATTAACTTTTAAAGTATGTGGTTGTCTTATACTATAGAGAAACTCCTGAATATCCTTAGGGTAAAACACTTTTTAATAAGATGTTAATGAATCTCTTTCGTTATAGTCTGAACCAATCAGAGTCCTTGTGACTGGAGCAGCTGGTCAAATTGCATATTCACTGCTGTACAGTATTGGAAATGGATCTGTCTTTGGTAAAGACCAGGTAGGGGCAAAGGTCTATAAATCTTAAGTCAAAGTAAGAATACTGTCAATAAAATCCTGCATTTGCAATGAAATTTTTAAATGGTGAAGGAATATGTAATCCCAATAAATGTACTAGGCACACTGCTATAAATGGAAGCTGGTAGCTTATTGATATGCACCCCTCCAGGCATTAAAAATGTTTTGCATATCATGTGTTTAGTTAACTTGGTGCAGCCAGCAGGTATCAGTCAGTGGAAAGTAGTCGCTAAAGTAGTCTTTAGGAGAGTTAGGGAGAGTCATGTGGGAGAGAAAGGTGCTGAATCAGCACTTCCTTATTCATAAATAGTCTTTAGACCCAAAATAGACAGGTAAATATACTTCCCAGTTTGAAGTAGTCACCCCCTATTCCAGCAGATTAATGTACACTAAAATCTTTTTCTAAAGTATTCATTTATCCATTCTCTACCTCCATGCTAGATACTGTACTTACTTTCCATGAACTGAAATCAGATATTTAGCTATTAACAAGACTAGTCTGTGGCATGTCACTTCAATTTGATATTTGTTCCATGTACTCCTTTAAAATTCAGTAATGGTGATTCCTCTTAACTGTGTGTTAGCACACCATTGCTGGTATTATAGCATTCTTTTTTCTAAAAGTGGCATCATCCTAGATATCTGACCTAAAATAATTCTGACTAATGGAAATTATATACAAATATGCATCAAATAAGCAAAAGCTTTATAAAAAGACTTTTTTGTGACTAAATGACAAAACCTACCCTGACGGATGCTGTCCTTCCTATTTATTTGGTAGCCTATAATTCTTGTGCTGTTGGATATCACTCCCATGATGGGTGTCCTGGATGGTGTCCTAATGGAACTACAAGACTGTGCCCTTCCCCTCCTGAAAGGTGAGTTGAGGGGTGGAGGAAAGAGGGATTTTATAGTATTTTATATCTTTTAAAAAATAGATTTTAGATTTTTGTTAACTATATTCTCAATTAGAAGTTATAAAAGTTTTCAGTTTTTGTTTTTTGAACTACAACTACTTGGTAAGATGTATACCAAGAATAAATAAGGATAAAAGCAAGAAATAACTAGTGTGAGGTAAAAGACTATACTTTTGTCCAACATGTTTATATGTAATTTATTTTACTAATTAAGTATAATATTGCACAAGGGTTATACACCTGAGATTGTCTACATTGTATTGTTATTTAAAGTCTATTTAAAGAGTAGGGTCCTGTACTAGAGAATTTTCCAACTCTAAATGATGTCCTCCAGAGCCATATGCTGCCCTAAGACTGGAAATCGGTTGGTCCCTCATATATAATCCCATTCCATCTGCCAGTCATCAGATTGATATGTAGTGTAAATTATCCCAATTATACACTGCATAGTTTGGAAACGCCCACCAGATTGCTGCTAAGAGCCTTGAAGAATCATTGAACTATTAAATAAATGTAAGATAGAAGTCTTCAATTTAATTAAAAGGTTCATTAAAATATTAGGTCAAGTTGTAAACTAATTTAAATATATTTTCTTTTAGCTATTACCTTCATCATAATCTTTTTCTTCTGGTACGGATTTATTTAGTAATACTCTCTTAGAAGTTTGCACAAAGCTAAATATATAACACCCAAGAGAAACCATGCTTAGAGTTCATGTATATGTTTAGTAAACATTTACTAAACATTTACTAGAAGGGGTACTCCATTTAACTCATTTGGTTACACAGTTATGTAAAAGAACTCGTTACCCTGCTTAAACTATTCGGCTGGCTCCCTTTCCTCACCATCTGTTTCCAAATCAACTTCCTCTGTCACTTTTTCTCATTTTTATTCCTTTCTCTGATGAGATCCCTCTGCTCTCTCTAATGGGCCTAGATTACAGTCAGTTTGTCCTTGATCATCTGTGAACATGACAGGGAAGAGAAAGTTCAGAATGTGTGGCTGGGAAAAAGATGGATTTCTTTTTTCTCCAACTGGTGTTCCTTTGTATACCTCTGAGGGGTTCTATTGGCAGCCTGACTGACACAAATTCACTGACCTAAAAATTTACCAATCCTAACGCTCAATCCTGGTTGCCTTAGTCTATTTGGGCTGCTTTGACAAACATACCACAGACTGTGAACAACGGAAGCTTATTTCTCAGTTCTGGAGACTGGAAGTCAGAGTTCAAAGAGCCAGAAATTGGGTGTCTGATGAGAGCCCAATTCCTGGTTCATAGATGATGATCTTCTCACCACGTCCTCACATGGTGAAAGGGATGAGGCAGTCCTCATGACCTAATCACCTGCCAAAGTCCCCACCTCCTAATACCATCAGATTGAGGATCAGGTTTCAACATATAAATTTCATGGGGGGACACAAACATTCCATCTGTAGCACTGGTCGTGGCCTTTTTAATACTCTTAACAAAGGAGAGGAGTGATACATATGTTCTTTAATCAAAAAGCAAGTGGTATGTGTTAATTAGATTAACACTGTACTATGGTGATTAAACTTTGGGCCGACCTGGACTGGAATTACAGCCCCATTACTTTTTGATGGCACCTAGTTTATCTTTAAACTTAGTTGTCTTCATCTGTAAAATATTTTCCAAGATTAAATTTGATAAATTTCTTAGTATTATTTCTGGTACAGAACTCCTCAATAAACATTTTTAATTTGTGATTGATATCTAGACCTTAAAGTAATTATAACTTAAAGGTTAAGTGAATTAGTTTCTCTTGTGTTATCTGTGGTTATTAGCATAACAAATGTTGCCTTGAAAGTCATACCTTGCATCATATCTGATTATAAAAGATAAATATTACAGAATTTTTGAAATTGAGATAATTTTTGAAATAGGAAAAACAAATGTATTGACATTGCTGATGTAATGGTTGTTGAATTCATAGATTGTCTTTCTTTTCTTAGACCCCTTAAACGTTTATCAATGCAATATATAAAAGTAAACATTTGCTACAAAGTGAAGGAGTTACTGGATAGATTCAATATGAAAAAGAGAAAAAAATATGAAAAAGAAAACCTCAGACTTTGGCATTTAAGTATCTCTACATATTTATTGCCATGTTCACAGATGTTATTGCAACAGATAAAGAAGAGGTTGCCTTCAAAGACCTGGATGTGGCTATTCTTGTGGGCTCCATGCCAAGAAGGGATGGCATGGAGAGGAAAGATCTACTGAAAGCAAATGTGAAAATCTTCAAATGCCAGGGTGCAGCCTTGGAGAAATATGCCAAGAAGTCAGTTAAGGTGACTAATACAGTAGTAGTTTTGGGTTTTTCATTATCAGCATTTGATGCTTCTGCTTTTCATCTTTTCTGTGAAAACAAAATTATTTGCCTTCCCCCAACCCCCGACCCAGTTTTGCTTGATTAGCTCTCACTTCTGTGTTTTCCACTTATAGTGTAGAAATCAATATTCAGAGGTGCTTGAAAATATTTCACCTATTACTATGACATGGAAGTTCAATATTAGTTTGTAAACCCACAAGACATAGAACTTTCTGGCCTTTTAATTGTGTGGGAATATTTGTTCAGACATATGGTTTATGTGTGTGATTGTGGAGGGAGATGGCTGTAAGATGCATTCTCAGCAATAGGAGATGGGGGCTTCTGAATGCTCAAATTTTCTCAATCTAGTGGAATTTCGATATGCTTGTCCCTTGAGTTGGTATGACTTCCTGTTCTCTTTATGTTCAAGCTATTTTAGTTTCTAAATTTGTCTTGACATTGCAGTAAAGCTGCCTTTTACCAATTAAATATCAGTGAACTAGAACTTAATTGTCCAGTAAAAGGTTTGCTGGTTAGAGGTTTTACTGATGTTGATACGCTGCTTTCTCCCTATCCTGACTTCAAAGAAAGATAAAAGACTATTTTATAAGATTTTTAAAGTTTCCTATTGTAATATTCTGTCTATTTCATAGACATCTGAACTTTTCCTTTCTGTGGACTTCATTTTAAATGTTAATTTTTATTTTCTGTAATCATTAGTAGGAAATAATATAAATGAGTGGAAATCCACAGATCTCTTAGTAAAAAATTTCAAAATTGTTTGGACTGCTAAAATCCAGGCTGCTTACCCAGTAATCATCCCTAAGCCAAAAGTGTCCTTTCGGGGGTACTATACACTGAAACTGGAGTAGGGGCAAAGATTTTTAATACTTAAAAAAAAGTCAATATATATGTTTTCCGATACTGTATCGTAATCCAGTGTATCCATACCTCCCCCAATTTAAAAAAAAAAAATGCCTGAAATGCTCTCTCCTAAAGACTGACTCAATAGGTATGGAGTGAATGGAATCTGGAAATCTGTACTTTCACAAATATTCCAATTCTTAGGATTAGGCAAGATGAGAAACACTTTTAAGTCATAAAGACAAATCGTCCTAAAGTAAACTGCTCAAGTAGAATTTCTTTCTTGGACTGCTTTTATAAGAAGCAAAATTTTATCAATGAATCAAACTGAGATAGAGCGTTAGATTATTTGCTTTTTATGGCAAGTAGATAAATGTTCTCTCTCTTTTAGCATAAAACAAAATAGAAAGACATGTACCTTAGGTCTTAGACAGTGCTACCTGGAAGGTGATTTGTATACATCATGGTGATTTTATTTAAAAAATGTTTTCAGTAGTCATAGCAAACACTAACAAGGGGAAAATGTTTTTAGAAGGGAGGATGGAAACCTACTGAAAACTACAATGATAAGTATACACAAACTTGATACAAAAGTTACATGTTCCACATTTATCAGTCATATTCTGAGACAGCTTAGTTAATCAGTGTATGGTCTCTTAACTGTTGTGCCTCTGGTTCATCATAGGTTATTGTGGTGGGAAACCCAGCCAATACCAACTGCCTGACTGCCTGCAAGTCGGCACCATCTATCCCCAAGGAGAACTTCAGTTGCTTGACTCGTTTGGATCACAACCGAGCTAAAGCTCAGGTAAGAAAAATGCCTTTTAAAATCTTATGAATGTTCAACTTTTTAAAACCTTTTTCTCTCGCTTTTAAAGTTAGTCTCTTAAGGACCAGGGCTGAACTTCCTACTCAGTTTTCTCAACTATATGTCATTTGCTTACTATAATTAAATATGTTTGTTAATGTTCTCACTGTAGTGACTAAAAAATATTCACTATTATAGATAATTCCTATGATGGTACATAATTTAGTTTATTTTTGTCAGATATATAGGAGATTATAAAATGAAAGACTTCTGCTTTGTTTTGATTAGTTCTGCTTCC
>NW_006434709.1:7106904-7139747 GCF_000325575.1 Pteropus alecto | reverse complement strand
AGCTAAGCAGTCAAACTCAGATTTTTAATTTTATATATAATCTCTTTCAATTTTCTATCTTCTTAATATTGTGCATGTTTCCATAAATTTCACTATTTAGCAGCTAGGTTTTAATTGCCATCAAGTTTTCTTACCCCTTGGAGCCTTAGATAAATATGTCAAGGGGTCAGTGACCAGAGTATTAATAGCTTTTCTAAAAACTTGGAGGCCATGCCACTCATCTGTGTTAGCTTCCTAGGTTTTCTTAGACTTAAACAATCCTGATGCCCTTAGAAGTCATGACAAAGTTCTGTTTCTGGGACATAACCTCTTTCCTTTTCCTTAGTGATTTTCTGGCTTTCCCTCCTTATCAGGTTATCACTGCTAGATAGGTTTATGAGTTTAGTCTTTTTTCTTCTATAAAAGACAACTTTGTTTAGTTTTAAGAAAACGATTTTTACCAACAGATGGTGAAAGGTCTAAGTTGAAAAACCACTGCTATACACTGAGAAGTGATAACTTTTCAGCTTTGTAGTGCCCAGTGAAGAAGGTAATTTACATGCATTAAGCTTCTACTCTAAGTTGGATGCTTTACATGTAATTTATCATTTAATTCTCATAGTATCCATATGAGAAATCTATTACCACTATTTTACAGATAAAAAACCTGAACCCTTAGAAAGGTCAGGGAACCTGCTCAGTCATACAGCTAGGAAATGATGGCACCACCTGTATTTGCCTGACTCCAAACCCTTGCCTGTGTTCTTACATAATGGGATCAAGTGACCTAAATGAACTTAACTTGCTCCATGATCTTGAGAAAGTATATTCAAGCTATAAAATGGGATAATAACTGTACTTAACTCAAAGAGTAATTATATGGATAAAATGAGATAAGATTTATGTTAAGCCCTTATCAGGGTACCTGTCACATTGTAAAACTCAATAAATGTTGGCTGCTATTATTATTACTGACTTGTATTATTATTAAGAAGGATATAACCAAGAGTTGAGAAGAGCCACACCTCAGAAATATCTCCGTAAATATTCCAGTTAATTTAGAAGGTCTTTGATTAACAAGCTTAAATTGCAAATATTTCCTGAGAGGCTTTAGGCTATGGGCTGGATCTTTTTCCCTATTATTAGCCAGAGTCATGGCCAGGAAGGAATGGGGGTTTGTTTGAATGACTGGAGGCAGGAGATTTGGGTACTATAGAACAATTACAATGAAATTAGTGCAGGTGAGTGACATGGCCTCTAATTTGGGTACTATACAACACATACTATTTAACAGTTAAGGAAAAGGTACCTGTTGCAATTGTAGATTCTGGATTGGCAGATGGTTTCTTAATTTAATTGCAAGAGGAAGAAAGAGGTAAAATAACAAACTTCTGTCTTTGCAGTTTCACCTGAGGTCTTGGTGGAGGCAGGTATTGGAAAATTTTGCTTCCAGAAGAAGTACTTACTAAGTGACACTTTATTCCAGTGCCTGAAACAGTTTTCCTTGTAGGGGTGAAAGTCTGAATGAGGAAAGAGGGAAAAAGAAGCTATTTCATCAAACTTCAGGCACATGTTCAGCATGCCAGTCTGGCACAGTGAGAGCTTTTAGGAAGTTTTTGAGGAAGCAGTTTCTTCCTCCTGTAGTTGTTAATCCAGTGGAAAAAATAACAAACCCAAAGGTTAATTTTTCTTACGTAAATGGTTACTAGTCTTACATAATTTGTTCTAGAACTCAGAGGACTCAGCTACCTAGCAACTATTTATCACCTGCAGACCTCCCCTGTGTATTTGCGAACCAGAACTGCATACGTGTCTGCTGTCAAGGCAATTTAAAAATGAAACCAGGTAGCTGGTATCAAGGGAAGAAAATTGCTAGGGCTGGAGAATTAGTCAAAAACTGTTTAATAGATCTATATGCAGACATGAAAGTATCCTCGGGAGCAAGAAACTACTATCCTGGATACATGTTAATTTAGACTAGCTCTGACATGAATGATATTCAGAAACTACATCTGCTGGGTGCAAAGTACTGGCCTTTGCTGGCCAGACAGGAGTGGAGTAGCTCAAGAGGTCAAAAGAATAAGAGGAGGTGGGCAACAGAAGAAAAGAAGTAAGGGAGCCTCCTGTAGGGAGGAGAAGCCTAATAGCAGTGTGTCTTCACTGTACTTTGGAGTGGTCGAAACTGACATTCAGCAGAATTGTGGGTTCTAAATTCTAGGTAATATACATCTTGTGTTATTTGCCCCAGGTACAAATTTTTCTCTACAGTGCCAGCTAAATATAAGTTCTTTCCAAGTCCTTTCAGGTCAGGGCACACAGGAAATTGTACTCATTGCACAGCATACCACTCTACTCCAACCACTAAGCAGGTCAATAGCTGGGTACCACAGAAACCAACTATCCGTCTAATTTGTGAAAATTGATGTGGTAGTTAATAGCCCTAATACTTGCAGAACTCTAGATGAAGCAAAATTTAGATGAGAAGTGATTTAAAATGTCAGAAACCAAGAATTAATTTTTAAGTTAATTATTTTAATCATCATAACTATTTTAGAATTTAAGAAATGAGTTGCAGCTTATTTTAACAGCCATAGTGAAAGTAAAGACAATTCACGTCTTGATGCAGTAAATTTGTGAGATGAGTCAAGTTGTTACAAACATTTTAGGTAATGGCCTTTTCATTTTTATCCTTTTTGTTTGATTGGTTTGTTTTTTATTTTTTATTTTGGAACAACAGATTCAAAAGAAGTTGCAAAAAGCGGTACAGAGAATCTCATGTACCCTTTACCTTCTTTCCCCAGTGGTGCCATTTTACATAAATATAGAGCATTGTCAAAACTAGGAAATACACTAGACTACCCACAACACTTAAGTAGAGTTGCTCAGATTTCTGCAGTTTCTACATTTTTTTGTATTTCTTTATGAATGATTTTTATGTATGACATTTAATCATATATATACAGATTACTATAACCACCATAGTCAAAATATAGAACTGTTCCATCACCCACAGAAGATCCCCTTCCACAGTGCTTTTATTTATGTATGCAAAAGCTGTGGACTCTGGCACAACTTTTTTCCTCCCATTCTTATAATAAGGAAAGAAAAATCACTCACAATGTTACCCTAACACATCAGCTTTTAAAAATTCTTTTCCAAAACATTCCCTTCTGGTTCATCCTAAGTTCTGCTATCTAATTAGGAGCAAATTATACATACAACGAACCATAATGCTTTTTCTGCACATTACCTTATCAGGCAAATAACAAAATAAGCTGATTTTTATTTACATCTTTAAAAACATAACTTTCTAACCCTTTCTGTGGCTACTGTACTATGTAAATTGATGTTCATATGCCCCCCCGCCCCAGGCATGCAGGATCGATCCTAAAGTGATTTCTGAACCTACAGCTAGAGATTGTTATAGCTGTTATAATTTTAGTATTATATACATGTTATATTTAAACTCTTTCTTCAGTTTCCTAATCCGTAACATGAAGGCGGTCATACTTTGGTAATCTGAGTCTCTTCCAACTCCAAAATTTCATATTTAGAATTATTTGAAAATTAGTTAATTTATATATGGTATATAATAAAAATTTCACCTAAATATGGGGAAAGTACCTAAATACCTAATTGCTCAGAATTGCTGAGGAGGCATCTCCAAGTAAGTAACAACAAAGAAACAAAGGTCACATTTATGCATTTCAGCAATATTAACCTCTTGGTTGGTGTTTTATGTTTGATAAAGCCACTGTACTAATAAGTTAATCACAAATTACAGGATGTTCCCTACTCTTAAACATTAACATTCTAATTAAATATTCTACTCTAGAATGTTTCAGGTTCACAGTTTGTTTATACTCTTAAACTGTTTTAGGAAATTACCAAGCAATAAAATTTGCAATTTTATTTTACAAATCAGTATAACTCGTGTTCTCTTGAAGTTTCAGAGGCTGTTTATCTTAAGGGCATTTGTCAAACAGGTCACAATTTGAAATAAAAAGCATTTATCTAATGTATTTATTTTCTATATAACTAGATTGCTCTTAAACTTGGTGTGACTTCTGAGGATGTAAAGAATGTCATTATCTGGGGAAACCATTCCTCAACCCAGTATCCAGATGTCAACCATGCTAAGGTGAAACTGCAGGGAAAGGAAGTTGGTGTTTATGAAGCTCTGAAAGATGACAGCTGGCTCAAAGGAGAATTCATCACAGTAAGAAAAATCTGGGAGCTTTCTTAACAGCCAACCATAAAAACTCTTGAGAGAGACACAACTTTCTGATTTGGGTGTTTTCCAAGGGATAGGGAGAAGGAAGGCCTCATAGAGAGCAGGCTTTTCATAGTTGTCTGATGACTGCATACTTTCTTTGGAAGTCCAACTAATGTAGTCATGATCTTCTCTGTTACATGGTAGTCAAGATTGGTTGTTAAAGTAGAAAAACTTAGAGTGCCCTCCAGTCATCCACTTATCTTTATAAGAGATCCATTTCTTTGCATAAAGTATGGTAAACTTTCTGTGGGGATTTGTAGTTTTCTCTTTCAAAAGGACTGGTGTTTATAACTGAAATGGTCTCGTAAGTCCAACATTGGGTAGTTGCATGATTTTGGAGGGGACATGTTAAGCTGTGATTGCAGCCTTTCACCCCAGTGTCAGCTTGGAATTAGTGAAAATGCTGCTGTCATGATCAAGTAACACTGCTGTCTCTGCCTGCCCCCACCCAGACTGTGCAGCAGCGTGGCGCTTCTGTCATCAAGGCTCGAAAACTATCCAGTGCGATGTCTGCTGCAAAAGCCATCTGTGACCATGTCAGAGACATCTGGTTTGGAACCCCAGAGGTAAGGACTCCGTGGTTTCCACAGGCCACACTTTTATTTTTGTCTTCTGATGCTGTAATGTAAAAATGTGTCAGGTAAGCAGGTTAGGTTAATATCCTAGTTCAGCTGCTTACTAGCTGAGTAACCTTGGGAAAGTTACTTAACCTTTCTGATCTGTTCTGTCATCTTTTACATGGGTTGTAAGAGTTAAATGAGGTGATATATGTAAAAAGTACCTAGCACAACTGGTAGGGGTGACATTTTTCTTCTTAAAACCTGTATTGGGCCATAGTTTCATTATTTATAAAATGAGGATTGGAAGAGTAGAATGAGATAATAAGCATGAAAATTACCCTGTTGTGGAAGTGCCTAGTGATGGTTCCTTGTACAATAATGAAGTTATACACCTAATAATAAAGTGTCACCTATTTTAATTTTGCTAGTTTGTGTGTCAGTTGATTATGTAAACTAATCCCTAAACACCATGAAAATGTAAAAATCGTTATTTTTAGGGTGAGTTCGTGTCCATGGGCATTATCTCTGATGGCAACTCCTATGGTGTTCCTGATGATCTGCTCTACTCATTCCCTGTTACAATCAAGGTGAGATATTTGGGGGTTATTTCTCCATGTCTCCTACTGGAAAAGTAGTTGTGGGTTTTTATTAATAATGGTATAATTTAGTCTAGAAAATTGTTCATTTACTAAATTAGACTTTTTTCTCAGCTATAAAATTGTATGAAGCACAACTTCTGGTCACTGAAAAAGTGAAATTAATCTGAAAAATCAAGATTCAACACTTCCCACTAGACACATTTTCTTATGCCTCTAATGTTGGATACCAACAAATAGTACCTTACTTCCAAATGAAGCAATAGTTCTCAGTATTGTTGCTCTTTATTATAATCAAAGTCATTAGGTTTTTTGTTGCCGATTAATCTTCATTTAAAGATTTTGTTCTAGATTCATTGAGTTTTAAATTCAAATGTTGAGTTTTTAACAAAATTAGCTGTTAAGATCTGGATTTTGATTTGATTTCTTTAGAATCAGACTTTTAAATAGATAGTCTTCTAGATTTAAGTTCAAACTAAGTTGTTGCTGGAGGATTAGTTCTAGTTTAATTGTAAATCTCTTATTTGCAATTATTTTCAAACAGAATAAGACATGGAAGATTGTCGAAGGTCTCCCTATTAATGATTTCTCACGTGAGAAGATGGATCTTACTGCAAAGGAACTGAAAGAAGAAAAAGAAACTGCTTTTGAATTTCTTTCCTCTGCCTGACTAGACAGTCATTTCAATGTTACTAAATGTCCCAGAGCTGAGGAATCTAAATGTCGTCTTTGACTCTAGTACCAAATAATAATAATGCTATACTTAAAGCACTTGTGAAAAATAGCGCATTTTAAAGATTGTGTGCTTCTTGGTACAAATTCGTGACAGTTTATCATCATGATGTTAATGTTGAATTCTAAATAAAATATATATTCAAATGAAGATGACTTAGACTCTAATTATTCCAAATTATTAATAATTATTAGTTATTAAATTATTTATTAGTTATTAAATTATTCATGGGTATGTACCAGTTATTAAATTATTCCAAACATACTCTTCTATTCTCTGCTTGTGACACTGGAACTGGGACACTGCAAACATTTATTGACCAGCTGCCAATGGGTACTGGAGGGAGACTATAAGGTTCGGGAGGAAAAAATAACATGCTCTTCTTGCTCCTCTGTTGGCTTCCTCTATCATTACTTTCTTACCACTTTTTATACAAGCCAAAAAAGAAGAAAACAAATGAGTCAAACATATCTTTAGAAAAGCGATTAATTGGAAGAATGAAGACATGGTAATTTCATATAGAATTTAAAAGAAAATGTTATATGAAGAAAGTATATATGTATAAAAGTTATAAGAACTAGGAGGTACAAGTAGAAGATATAAGTTAAATTAACTCCACAATGTGTTCATCTCTATCATCTATTTGTGTAAACTGACCTATTGTTTGATTCTGTAAATTAACCTTACCAACTCTTTTAAAATCAGGGATCATATAAAAATATATGAAATGGTAATATACTTTGGAGAGACCTGGTAGATTACTTGTAGAAACCAGTAATTTCTCACCTATGCTTTTGAAGCATGGCTTTGTGTTTGAATATTCACTATGCGTAATTATTTCTATGCCATTTCTTTATGCTATTCACTTCTGTCACCTTAATTCAGAGAACAAAGCATTTTATTGCCTCCTCTCTTAATGAACAGAGTCCAGGCCCAGGAAACTGCCATTAAGAAGCATTAAAAATGCTTGTGAAAAGCCCACGCCTTTTAAGAGCATTTTACTAGAACTTGAAAAATGGACACATGGGTAAATTATAGGGAAAAAGACATCACATTTTAAATCAGTAAAGTTGGATTCAAAACTTTCCATAAAAGACAATCTGAATGAAATAAACGTTAGGAGAGAATCAGTCTCTGCAGATTATGACCCTGGTAATAATATTTTCTAAACAGAAAGATGGTGTTTTCTTAATGATAGGGAACCATAAAGGAGGGAAAAATCCCTATACTACTGCCAGTTAAATCATATTATATAAAGTAATACATACTTGGAAAATCAATGAAATAGTGTTACATGAAAACAAAAAGCCCCATCTCCCAAGGATAAACACTTTTGAAAAGTTTTTTAAATCCTTCCAGAAAGAAAAAAATACATGCAAACATATTTATTTTGAGATTTAAAAAATAAAGTGAAGGGATATACAGTGAAATTTCCTTTACTCACCTGACTTCTAGCCACTTGAACCCCACTTTTGTCTGGAAATATTCGGTGTGTACAAAAGTATGTAGATGTGGGTGTGTGTTTGTACTCTTCCCATTTTGTACATAAATTATGAAATACTAAATATATCATTTTGTACTTTGCTTTTTCCCCTCAGTAGTATATCTTAGAGCAATAGTGATATGTATAGAGCTGCCTCATTCATTTGAACAGCTGTGTAGTATTCTGTCAAGTGGCTATATCATATTTTATAACATTTTAATTTCTTTAAAAGTTTTTACTAACGTAAAAATGTTGAACTATTTTTGTAAGTAGGTTATTTTACACATGTTCAAGTGTTTTTGTAGGATAAATTCTTGAAAGCACAGTGGATTTTTTTTTAACACTGTTGAATCTGATTTGTTTTAAAAGCACAGGTTTCTGGATCCTATAGTAATATGTATTTTTAAAACCATTTTAATTTGTTTTCTTCTAAACTCTTCTCCCCTCCCTTTTCTAACATCTTGGTTAAAACCAGCCATAGTATTTCTTAAGGAATGTTGATCACAGACAAAATCTATTAGAAGGTACCCTTTTGGTACATAAACTTAAGAATTTGGTTATGAAAAACAAAAAGCAACAGAAATAGGTTCTTAGTTGTCCCTTTGAAATTAGAATAAGAACTCATGATCTTTGTGACTTTAAACTTTAACAAAACAAAAAACATATCCATGTTTTGGTTTATGAATATTGATTGGTTCTGCACAACCTAAAAGCATTACTGACAAAGAAGGAGTGTGTAGGCTTTGAAGTATTTTCCCATGAATGTCCCCTAATTGGTATCACCAATCGCAGTTCCTCATAATTTAGTGAGTGTCAAACAAACATTTAGTGAATGAATGAGTTCTTGACCATTGCCTTCTAACTCAGGGAGAAATATACTTGTGATCTAGAGCTGATCCCAACCAATAGCCCGGCCTGGATAATTGAATTTTAAACAGAACAGATGTCTTTAAATCCATCCAGTTTCTTCATATTCCCACCACCATTGCTGTGGGCCAGGCTCTCATAATCTCCTCAAAAAGACGACTGCAGTAGAGATGGGAATGAGCTCAGTTTGGAGTCTATGCGCTTCCCTCTCTCCCCAGTCTAATCCAGACTTTGCATCAGAACTATTGGTTAAGGATGATATTTTACTTCCCACTTTTTGCAGAATAGACAAACTCATGCCTGGATTGGGATCCCAACTCTCTTTGTAGGTGTCCCTAAACAGCTTTCTAAGTTTGATTCTTTTAGCTACAAAATGGGGATGATAATTATATCTCCTTCATAAGGTTTTTTGTGAGGATTAAATAGAGAGCATATAGGAAGGCCTGGATTTATTTGTTGGAGTATTTTTCTTTTCTCCTTTTTTTAACTTCCTAGCATCACTTCAATGCCTGTCATAATCTGGCCACAAGTGACACTTCCTAGCCCCATCTTTTATTGTCATCCCCTGACTCCCAGGCACCTTTCACTAGCCACATTAAACTAGTTGGACAGCTATTCTCTTTCATGGTAACAGGCCTCTATTTTGCTGTTTTCTCTGATTTTTAGAATGTTCTGTTTCTCTAGAATGCATTACAAATAGATAGTCAATGTGGAGGAAAATTCCAAGAACCTCTGTCCTACTGTCTTAACATTAATTCTAAGATTAGTTCTCCAGAAGTAGACCTTCAAATAAGGCCTACTTCCAGAATTCAAGTGCATGTGACTTATTTAGGCAACAATCACAGGAGAAGGAAGAGGGAAGAGCAGGGACAGAGAAGAGAAGGAAGCCAAGCAGCAGTGCATCCAGCCAACGAGGCTCCAGCCTGATGCAGTCAGGAACTCCTGCCCTGAAGTGAGGAGTCCGGGACTTTCATATTCCTAAACTTTTCAGTCATGGATTGAGAGTGGAGGTTAATTCCCAAACATCTCCCACTCTCTGTGTTGCCAGCAAAGCAGCCTCTAGCAGCCCAGACCCAATCCCCCAGAAGACAACCCAAGGTGCTGCCTTCTGGAAGCAAAAGAAAATGTAAGGAGGTGGGAATATTGGTGCTAAAATGGGTCTGGGCAGAGCACCACCGTAACTCACTCTACTCACCCATTAACATTACTGACTTCTAAGGAAGCCCAGATGAGCACTATTATTTTAATGCTCAAAGGAAGAGGGCATTAAACCTGGGTTCTGCACAAGATTTTTGCCTGTGTGATTTTCCACTCATGTTACTTTTCATATTTTATGGCTCTGTAAATAAGCTTCTTTATTTCAGTATAGAGCTGAATTCAATGACATTACCTTATTTGGGTTGGCAGCTGCCTCGATATTAATAATATTCTCAGACTTGAGCTGGAGAGGTTCCAGAATAAAGTTCTTAGAATCAATACTCCCCTGCTCATTTATTCAGCAGAGAAATCAGTCTGTGCAAAGCACTGTGTTAGTCCCAGGTACATCGATGATTTCTATCTTCACTTAACATACTATAAATAATGCACTTAAAACTACAATAAATTCTTGTAGAAAATAGTACAATATTAAGAAAATAACAGGAGCAAGAATCCACTAAAATAGCAATGGTGCTTTAAGACCTTCTGTGGGGTTGATATTTAAGGTCTAGACCTACAGAATAAGAGAAAAAGGGAGGATTCCTTCTTTACCCGCAAAGAAAATAATACATGGAAAAGCCCTGAGCCTGGAAAGAGCTCTTCCTCTTCCAGGAAAGAAAAGGGCAATAGGCCTGGAGCAAACTGAGGGATATAGATAAAGGGGTTCAGAATGGAGTTGTGAAGGCAGGCAGGAGCCAGTTCATGTTGGACCCTCACCTTATCCTGATACAAGCTATGAGTTTATTGGGAAACACCTCATCTGCATTTGGACCACCCGGAAACACACATAGTCCACACCTTGAAAAAATGTCTATGAGGAAAAAATGACTGGTAGTTTTCATGGACTGTATTGATACTATTATAGCCATCTCAAGTTTTCATAAGGTTAATAATACCTACCACATGAGATTGTGGTAAAATTATATTAGATAACATTTATACAGTGCTTGACACCTAGTAAGTGAAAAATGAATGTTATTTCCTTTCACTACTTATACTGTGCTTTGTAATCAAAGGAAATCATTTGATCTGTTGCTGAGGTACCAGACTAGTTTGGTGGAAGTTTATAGATTTCTTTAACATGAAAAAGAAAGTCTAATATGCAAATCTGAGTACTTTACATATCCTTTACAGTTTACAATAAGGACTATCAAAAAACTAAACATAATTTTAAGATTCTAATGGCTTTGGTATTGCCAATAATGTTGATTAGTGGACAGTCTTACTTATCTTGAGTGGAAAGAGGCCATAATACTCTTCTTCCTTCCCCTAGTATTATAATGCAAATATGGTAGAAGTATTGTCCGTAAAAGAATGTCCGGACCTAAAGAAAAGTTTTATAAGAGTTTATTTGAGCCAAATTTTTGAGGACATACTCAGAAGCAAGATCTCAATGGCTTGAGAAAATGCCCCAGAGGGTGGCAGTTTTACAGTTCTTTTCATGCATTTAGAATCACCAGAGAAAACGTAGGGAAGGCACATGAAATACATTAGTGGTAGATTAAGGAGGCAAGAGAAAGCAAAGAGAGAAATCTCTAGGAATGAATAAAAAGCAAAATGGAGAAACATATACTTCTTTTACATTGGTGGGCACAGGATAGTCAATAATTAGCATGTATAGTGCATAGAGATGGTGCGGGGAAACAAAGTAACAATGAGGGGTTCTGTGGTCTTGTGCTTTGGTGGTCTTGTGCTCTGGGGCCTGCGGTTTTGCCTTCAAGGGGTTTAGAAAAGAAAATTATTCTGACATTTCAAAGGTATGTTATCCTAGATGCATAAGAAAAATGAACAGGGCTCACTTAAGGTAAAATTGATTTTGCTAAGGGAGCTACAGGCCTGGGATGTGACTACCTGCTATGACCTGCCTCGTTAGGAATTTGTGATTAGACCATCATGTGTGGTTCCTTTGGGTCACTGAGCTTATCAGGACTGATATAGCTTCTTTTTTGTCCACAGTGTAAGACATTACAGTTAAAATTTTCACTGTTTTTAAAGTACTAAAAAACTTTCTTTGTGCCTGTCTACTGTACTCATAACTAGAATGTAAAAACTGTATGTTACATGCTCCTTGACCATCAAGACGATATTGTCAAATATCACAGCTCTCATGACTCTAGATTGTGACAATCTTAAGGAGAGTTAAGAACATGTGTATGAACTTTGTATCTTAAACTAAAGGTCTGCTAGAAATCCTGTTCTTTGGAAATTGAGAAAAATTTCAGTATTTGAGACTAAAGTTCTAGAAAACAAAATGGGCTAATCAAAATCAAATCAGGAAAATTGTCCTTTTATGGAGATATTCGATAAATGTGTTGCTTAATGAATTCCTGGACTTTTTGTGTGAACTTGTGTTGCATGCTGCTTATTTTTAAATTAACAATAATTAAAAGGCCATTAGGTACAAAGCATGGTGCTAGGCTATTAGAAAATATAAGATGTAGATACTGCCCTTGGGTGCTTATAACCAAGTGATATGGACAGAGATCCCTGGAAAAGTAAATAATAAGAGCAGTTAGGGTTCAAAGGGAGGTGATGCTACAAGGCAACATATGATTAGTGGCCAAATGAGTTAATTATACTGAAAATTTCTATGGGAGTCTTGAGGGGGAAGAATCACTTCGGATTGGAGCTTTATAGAGACAGCGACAATTGAACCAAGTCTTGAAGGGTAGGAGGGATGTGGAAAAATGGAGGTGAAGGAGGCGGGCATTTCAAGCCTTGAAATTTCATCTGTAAGTCTTTTTAAAGGAAGCTGTTTGGGTAATTTTGTGGATGATCTGAGCTACCCATGACCTAGCATACTGATATCAGCTTAAAATTCTTCCCTGTTCTTCATTCTTTTTTCTTGTTCCTTAAACATCAGCAGACTGCCATGGTTTGGGGGAAGAGGCCAGTGGTCAAGAAATAAAAGAGAATCAGAGAATAAAGAAAATCCTCCTGGGAAACCTGATAGTGGTTGTATTTAATTTTATATCTCAACATGGATCAGTGTTGAAACAGACCCTCCCAACATACAATTTACAGCCAATTTAAAACCTAATGATTATCCCTCTTCTATCAAGAGTAACACATTTTAAAAAGGGCTGTGGTGCCTATGCCTGGAAAAGTGATCCAAGGGCATGCAAAATTGTCAACTGGAGCTCAAGGGTATTGAAAGAGAAATTGCTCCAGCATGCCCAGTGATCAGTGCCTAGGTGATGAAAGTAGGAGATAATTACTTATCATTTGACAATTGCAGTAAATAGATGCAGAAGAAAAAAATAGGCCTGGCACCTGGGCAATTAAATTCTTAATAACGAATTAGTGATTACACTTGACTGTACTGAATGTGTTGAAGGTACACAATGAAGTCCATTTCTACCTAAGTTGCAGATTGTACCTCCCTTTAAGCTATTAAGTTCAAAGATGCAGTTTCCCCCCAGGA
Source organism: Pteropus alecto (assembly GCF_000325575.1). Classification (NCBI taxonomy): domain Eukaryota; kingdom Metazoa; phylum Chordata; class Mammalia; order Chiroptera; family Pteropodidae; genus Pteropus; species Pteropus alecto. Next base: position 7,126,632 of record NW_006434709.1, on the reverse strand, counting down.
AATCAAGCACCCTCCCCCCACTTTCCCAGTTCTCCACTCCATGCTGGCTGAGTTTTCATTCTCAGCACTTGCTTGAGCATTTTGGAGAATCTTCTTCTCTACAGGACGTTGGTATCTGAGCAGAGAGGAAAATTGTTCCATTTCCAACTCAAAGGTGGTTGTATTTACATAAGCTCCTCTTTCATTTAAATCTGCCTTAATCCTCAAGGATTTAGTAGTTGAAATGCAAAATGAATTTTTTTGATAAATGAAAAAAACCGTAAGAGAAAACAAACAGTACAGAGGAAGAATTTTAACGAATCACCTTTCTTTTTTTATTTTCATGTTGTCTTGCCTAAAAGCAGTGTGATTTCAAGATATTTGTTTGTATTTTCCCAATAGGTTAAAATAAAAAATTTATATATATATACACACATGAAATAAAGGAATGAGGTCATAATTTCATCTCTGTATTGAAAGTGCAATATAATCAATTTAATCTTACTTTCTCATCTCTACATTCAAGATCATTCTGAAAAATTTTGAGTTTGATAGCTGAGTTGAAAGGCAGCTGGTCTACATTATCACTCTAACAAATGCATTAAACCATGGTTAATTATTAGCTGAATAATTGAAAGAGCATGGCCAATGTAGATTTTTTCTCCCCTTAGAGTAATGTGCAAGAATTTATTCTGTATTGTGAACAGCTTCGCTGAAAGTTCTTCAGAATTTCTCCCCTAGTGAGGTTCTAATTGTCTCCAGTTCTGCATCAAAGGAACTGCCAGCATAGCAGAGACAAGGCAAAAGCTCCTGGTTTGCATCAGTTTCTAAACTTATTTGTTTTTCTATTTAATCCAGCCCATTTTTCCTTGAGTATGTTTGGATTCAAATTTTATTTAGTTCTTTTCACTAATATCCTTATCACTAATATCCTTATTTGCATGTATTTTTTTCTTCGTAATAATTTTTTTCTTCTATGGATGCTTTAGGTAAATAAAAAGGGGGCGATTTAACGCCCCTGACAAACTTTGGGGGGGGGGGAATGTGACAACCTCAGTGACCCAAAGTAACCGCAAATGATGGTCTGATCACAAATTCCTAACTGGGCAGGTCATAGCAAGTAGTCACATCCCAGACCTATAGCCGAAAAAGAGCAGACACAGGATGGACTCTCTGACGTTCCCCTATCTATGTGAAAACAGATCATAATTTCCCCTTGTAAAGGTATCCTCTCCCCATACCTTCTGTATCAGGAAAGGAATAACAACATTATCACCAAAGATGAACCAAGAAAGAGTCTACACAAACAAAGCTTACTAACTAGCCCTTCTCTGCCATTAGTTTCCCCCAACTTTGCCTTGCTATAATTTGCCATCCTTGGAAGCTTAAAGTTCTTTTCCTTTTCTTGTCCCTTAATTTTAAATGTATCCACCTTTGCCCAAATGGTACAAAGCCTCCAAGCCTAGCTGTTTGGGGGGGAATTTTCTCTTTTCTCTATGAAGGCTTTAGAGTCACAGAAAACTTGTAACAAATAAATTTATATGTCTTCTCTCCTATTAATCTGTCTGTCGTCAGTTTATTTTACAGATCTAGCTAGAGAACCTAAGAGGATAGAGAAAAATTTTCTTCTCCCACATATACATGTTCATATTAAAGCCAAAATTTTGATAGTGAACACAGCTTCTGACAGATCTCGTTATAATTTCTAAACAGAAAGAACAACAAAGCTCATATTTAAAAATCTTTTTAAAAGGCAAAAATGTCAATTGAGGAAAAATGAAGACAGGGAGATGTTAAAATAAGGAGAGAGATTTCAGTCTAAGATTCAAAAAAAATTTGCAAAGCCTCTGTTTTTTTAGGGAATTAAACACAGTAAGTTTAGGCTCATCTGGTGTACGGGAACTCAGTTTTTCCATACAGAGGACCAACTCTCAATTTAACAACTTGATATGTGACCTAAGGAGGTTGGTAACAATGCAATTTGCAACAGATGCCTACCTTTTTAATAGAAAATCACAGATGTCTGGAAAGAGGGCACATTGAACGGGAATTGGTTTAGCAATCAACTGATAAGTTTGAAAACACCTAATGGCCTGAAAGGTCTCTCCTAAAGAGCCTAAATCCAGGACCAGAACATAGAACACCGCATTTCAGAGCTAGAATCAGCCTCATCATTATCTAGTCAAGTGGTCCCACACTTGGACTCAACTATGAACTTTAAAAAAGCCCTCAGGATTTCCACTTCCTGAAAAGTGGAGTGTATGTTATTTTCTCTGTTCCCACCTCTAAGTATACCTTAAAACCCTGGACATCATATATAAAATAAGGATAAGAAGGCTCTGAAAAGCTGAGAGAAGATGGGAGGCTGGCTAAGGGCTTCAGGATCTCAAGGAATAACAGAGTTGAACATATAGCCCAGAAGCCAGCAACCTGGAAATGCCAAAAGGGGCAGACATAAAAAGAGCTCCTATAGAAGCCTGCTCTCTCTAGCCAAAGGAGCAGCAAGAGGGCAGCCTCGCAAGAGAAGAAACCGCCCAGGCACTCATTGTTCTATTTCAGCCAATGTCACAGAAAAGAATGTGTTCCCACTACAGCTTATACCAGCAAATTCCAAGTGAGGAGCCTAGAATTCTATTCAGGCAATGCTGTAAAGAGATATCCTATCCCTCCAGGACTGGGATGGTATCAGAAAAGGCTGAGTAGGATTCCAGGACTTTTATCCCAACAGGGATGCGCAGTTCATAGCTATCTCCATGATATCGGTGGAGACTACATGAGGAGTCTGAACTTTTACCCCACCAAGCAGAAATGAGGGACCCCTGCTCAGAAAATTACCAGGGACAGAGAGAGAAATTACATAACGGTAAAAGGATCATTTCACCATTTTAAATAGCAAATTAAAATGTATATGCACTGAACAAAAGTGCGGCAAAATATGTGAAGCAAAAACTGATAGAATTAAAAAGGGAGAGATAGGCAAATATACAATTATAGTTGGAGACGTCGTAACATTCCTCTCTCAACAACTGATAGAAAAACTCGATAGAAAATTAGTAAGATATAGAAGAATTCAACAATATCTAACAAGACTCAATTAATATTTAAAAAACACTCTGCCCACAACAGCAGAAAACACATTCTTTTCGAGTATCCTGAATATTTCCAAGATAAATCACATTCTGAGCAATAAAACAGTGCTAAACAAATTTAGAAAAATTGAAATCATACGGAGTATTCTCTGACCACAATGGGATCAAATTAGAAATTAATAATGGAAAGATAACAGAAAATCTCCTAACACTGGAAACAACAAATAAAATAAAACATCAAAAATTATTGGACACAGTTGAAGCAGTGCTGAGGAAAATTTATGACACTAAGTGCACACATTAGAAAGGAGGAAGGGTCTCAAATCAATTATTTAAACTCCAACCTCAAGAACAAGTAGAAAAAGAAGAGGGAGAAAAAGCAAAAGAAAAAAATAATAAAGATAAGAGCAGAAATTAATGAAATTGAAAACAAAAATCAATACAGACAAGCAATGAAACAAAGAACTGGTTCTGTGAAAATATTAATAAAATTAACAAGCCTTGTCATGACTGACAAAGAAAAAACAGAATACACAAATTACTAATATTAATAATGAAACAAGGGCATCACTATAGACTCTGCAGACACCAAAAGAATAAGTGAATACAAAGAACAACTCTACATTCAGAAATTTGACAACTTAGGTGAAATGAACTAATTTGAAAAACACAAACTACCACAACTCATCCAATACAAAATAGATAACTTAAATAACCCTATAACTATTAAGGAGCTTGAATTCATAACTTAAAAGCTTCCAAGATAGAAATATCCAAGCCCAGATAGTTTTACCAGAGAATTCTTAAAAAAAAAAAAAAAAAAGTTAAAAAAAATTAGCATCAATTCTACACAATCTCTTCCAGAAAACAGAAGAGGAGGGAACACTTCTCAATTAATTTTATGAAGCTACTATTACTCTGATAGCAAAGCTAGACAATGACAGAGATAAAAAGAAAGAAAACTACAGACCAATATCTCTCATGAATACAGATGAATACTTCACAAAATATTAATAAACATAGTGCATATTTGAAAAGAAATATACACTATGACTAAGTGAAGTTCATTTTAGGGATATAAGGGTGGTTCAATATTTGAAAATCAATCAATGTATTTTATATTAACAGGCTGAAGAAAAACCACAGTTATATGAAATTATACAGAAAAAGCATTTGTCAAAATTCAACACTCATTCATGATTAAAAACCCTTGGGAAAATAGGAATAAACGGAAACTTTCTTAATTTGATAAAGGGCAAATACGAAAAATCTACAGCTAACATACTCAATGGTGAAAGAATGAATATTTTCTATTGTGGGCCGAATTATGTCCCCTAAATGCATATGTTGAAGTTCTAACCCCTGATGCCTCAGAATTCGATTATATTTGGAGATAGGGCCTGTAAAGAGGTAGTTAGATTAAAATGAGGTTGTTAGGTGAGCCCTAACCTAATCTAACTAATATCATTGTAAATAGAGGCAATTAGGACACATAGAGGGATGTGTATGAACAAGATGACAATGTGAAGAGACAGCGAGAGGCAAGGCCAGCCACATGCAAGTCAAAGAGAGAGGAGTCAAAAAAACCTAACCTGCCGACACTTTGATTTTGGACTTCTAGCCTCCAGAACTATGAGAAAATAAATTTCTGTTGTTTACACTACCCATTTAGTGATATTTTGTTATGGCAACTCTAGAAAACTAATATATATACTTTCCCTCGAAGATCAGGAACAAAGCAAAGATGTCTGTTCTCTTCATCCTAAACACAGTGTTGGAAGTTTTAGCTAGTGCACTAAGACAAGAGAAGGAAATAAAATACATACAGATTGAGAAGGAAGAAATAAAACCACCCTATTTGCAGATGATATGAATGTCTACATAGAAAATCTCAAGGAATCTATAAAAAGTATACTAGAATTAACAAGTCATTTAAGTAAGGTCATAGTGTATAAGGTTAACATATAAAAATTAGTTGTACTTATATATACCAGCAATGAACACATAGACTCCAAAATTAAAAACGTAATACCATTTCTAATCTTGCAAAAAATAAATAAATAAATAAATACTTAAGTGTCAATCTAACTTAGGTATAAATCTAATATAACATTTATAGAACGTTATGTTGAAAACTACACAACGCTGATAAAAGAAACCAAAGATCTAAATAAGTGGATAGACATACTGTGTCATGAATTGAAAGACGTGAAATAGTAAAGACCTCAATTCTCCCTACATTGGTAAACAGATTTAACACAATTCCTATCAAAATTCCATTAAGATTTTTTGTAGATACTGACAAGATTACTCTAAGATTTATGTAGAAAGGCAGAAGAACTAGAATAATAACAAGAATACAGTAAGAGGAAGCATTCTATTTGATTTCAAGACTTACTATGTAGCTACATTAATCAAGACTAAATAGTATTAGTGAGGGGTAAACATATATGTATTTTCATGTATTGCCATTAGGCAACTGCTAGGATCGACTTGATGTTTGGGACTCAACTTCAACATTTAACACTTATTTTTTTTCGTTCTATAGTATTTTTTAAAATTGAGTTATACTTCATGTAACACAAAATTCACCATTTTAAAGTGTATACTTCAGAATATTCATTTTGTACAACAATCACAATTACCTAATGCTGGAATATTTCCATCACCTCCAGAAAGAAACCGCATACCTAATAGCAGTTAGTCCCTATTCTCTATTCCCCCCATCCCTGGTAACCACTAATCTTTCTGTATCTATAGATTTATCTTTTCTGGACATTTCAAATAAATGGACTCATACAATTTGTGATCTTTTGTGTCTGGCTCCTTTCAGTTAGCATAATGTTTTCAAGATTCATCCATTTTATTGCATGTAACAGAATTTTATACCTTTTTATAGCTGAATAATTTTCCATTGTATGCATATGTCACATTTTGTATACTCATTCGTTGATTGACATTTAGGTTTTTTCTCACCTTTTGGCTATAATAAATAGTACTGCTATGAATATTTGTGTACAAGTTTTTATGAAAATATATGTTTTAAATTCTCTCAGATGTATACCTAGGGATGGAATTTCTAGGTCATATGATAGCTCTTTAATTTTCTGAGGAACTGCCAAACTTTATCCATAGAAATACTTGCCCTTCTTAAACACCACTATTCATCAAAATCATTCCCCTGATTAGCCTGTCTAGTAACTATTCTTTTAAAAGAAAAAAAACTGGCATTCTGACTCCCTTTCTCAGAAAGTGTAGAGTCTGGTATGGAAGAGAGCTGACCAGTAGCTACAAGTCTTTGGGAAAGAGAGACAGGACTCAGGGAAGAGTTTGGTTCGGAAACCAAAGAGACAGACCAGACAATGCAACAGATATAGAAGGTTTGGCTAGAGAGGCCCAAACCAAGTCTGAAGCTGTGTAGGAGTCAGGAATGAGATGCAAGGGCAGTAAGAGAGAGAAGCTGGTAGGTGTGATCCAGAGATGCTCCCTAAGACATTGGTATGTGCAGCCAAGACACCAGTGAGGGCTATGGCTTCCTCTGTGTGTCTTGAATGAGATATTGGGGTATCCATTTTGGATGTTACCTCTAAGACCTTTGCTCAAGGTGGAATGGTAATGGAGTTTCACCAAATTTGTTCAGTATAGTTCTCAAACTTTAGCATGAATCAGTCACTTGGAAGGCTTGTTGAAACATATATTGCTGGACCCCATTTCCTAAATTTATGATTCAGTATGTCTGTGCTGGGGCCCAATATTTTGTATTTCTAACAAATTCCCTAGTGATGCTTATGCTGCTGGTGCACAGGCCACACTTTGAGACACTCTGCCTTAGTGAATGGCTTTATACTATTGAAAAGGATTTTGAAGAAGGGAGGTGGTTCCCCTATTACCTTCAGGAACTACCCTTCCAAGTGAATTCAGTCCTGGAGTTTTCCATGTCTACTTTCCTTGCCTTGTATGACCTGCAAATTCATCTTACTTGGCTTTGGGGGAGATAAGTGGAATGTAGGGTCTAAGTATAACTGATAGAGCCGTAAGTAAAAATAGGGAGAAGGGAAGTGAAGTAAGAAGGATCTTGAATTGATGCTTTTACCTCTGATGATGATCCTTACCCAGTCTAAGGATTTCCTGAAGGTCCTTCTTGGTAACCAACAAATAATTCTCTTAGCAACTGACCAGCTGCCAGAATCTCCACAGTGCTGGAGGGTGAGAGAAAGGAACAGGTTCCTTTCCACAGTTCTCATGCATTGAGAGGTGCAATGAAGTGGGCTTGGCAAATTCTATGGTGGAAAGATAAACTATCACAATTTTAGTATTGTTGGTAAGGAGGTGAAGCAATATTAACTATTTTTCAAATATTCTTGCCAAATGTCTTGCCAAGCAGGCGAAAGATGAAGTGCGGGTACTTTGCAGTAGCCCAGTAGATTTAGACTTACTAGGCTTTAGAAATCTCCCTCAAATACCAAGAGATAAACTTGAGACCATCTTCAGATAAGTACAACACTCATGGAGGCAACAGAACAATAATATGGATTCTGGGTTCCTTTCTGACCATGTGGAGCAGATCAGATCTCCCCTGTCAACCTAGACTGCTCATCCTTCTGAATGTTGAGAGAGGCAATAATTCTTTTTTTTTTTTAAGCTACCATACTTTTGAGTCTTTTAATTATAGCCACTTAGTCTGTCCTGGATATGTTATAAATACATACCACTAATATATTTGGGGATAGAAGACATAAGATCATGAAAATAAAGGTGGTGTATAATGAGTGCTAAGTCAGAGGAAGGAGAAATCACTTTGGGCTAGAGATGTCAGAGAAAGCTTCTTGTTTCAGTCAGATTCTCCAGAGAAACAGAACCTATTATATTTATATATATATATATATATACACACACACATATAAGTATTATAATACATAAGAAAAGATAAAAAATACACATATATGTTATAAATATACATAGTTAGACACTTCTTTTAAGGAACTGGCTCAAACAATGTGGGGGCTAACAAGTCTAAAATATATAGAGAGTGAGCTGGCAAGCTGGTAACTCAGGCAGGACTTAATGCTGCAGGACTGAGGTAGAATTTCTTCTCTGGTAAACCTATTTTTACTCTTAAGTCCTTTGATTAATTGGATGAGGCCTACCTATATTATCTTTTCTTAAAGTTAATTGATCATAGGTGTTACAAAGTTAATCTACAAAATAGCTTCACAGCAGCATCTAGATTAGTATTCAATGAAGTAACTACAGCCATGAACTACAGAACTACAGCCATGCCAAGTTGACATGTAAAACTAACCATCACATCTTGTAGGAAGCGGTGTTTGAGCTGAATCTTAGAGAATGGATAAGATTTTAATGAGCACATGGCTTACATCAAGCTGATTCGCACAAGTTTATTGTCTGGCCATGTGTTGCTTAAGGTATAATAACTTTCTTCATGGACATAAACTGCCTAATTTAAGCCTTGGCTCCATATGGAGAAAGAGATTACTTAAACTCATAGTCTGACTCAATCAGTGAGTTAAATGCCGCAATTCTAAGGGGACATTTGTTCAGATAATGCAATATTGAGTTGTACAAGCGGCCTTAATGGTTCTACACATAGACCCTGGCATGACTTTTGCAGAGTTGTGTATGTGAAGTCCTGGCAAGTACAGAACATTATTAGCCCAGTGGAAGTTCTTCTAACACACACACGCACACACACACACACACACACACACACACACGCACACACGCGCACAGAGTTCAGTTAATACTGGAGCTTTGTACATGGCATCCAACAATTTGGATGGCACACTCTCTGGGTGAAGGTGGCTCATAAGATTTGCGCAATTCATGAATTGTGAAATTCAAGTAACTGAACTCCTACTGAGAAACAATAAAGCCCTTGGGTAAAGCAGATGTCAATTCAAAGGTGTGTTTTTGAGAAGAGAAATAAGGATTAATTTGCTTGAAATCAAGACTATCTCTGGGACTACAAATATGCAACTTTGTGAAAGGATTCCACCAGATGGCTCTCCTGTCTGCCTCAAATTCTTCACCATCTTCTGAAATTTATCAGCACTGGAGCTTCATTTCCTTCAATTAAGGCTTGATCACTATTAAAATGTTTTGGACTTTCTGAGAAAAAGATTTTGATACAAAGAAAGGGTAGAGACTGCAGGAACCTGAGGATAAAGGATTACATGTCTAAATTTGAGGCAGAGAAAAATTAGTTGATAGAAACAGACCCAGAAATGACAGATAGGGCGTTTGGAGTTAGTTGATAAGAACTTTAAAAGAACTATCAGAAACGACATAAATAGGTTCATTTTTCTCTATGTGTCTGTGTTCCACATCTCAATTGCCCTAAATAAAGCAACTGCTTCACATTATAACTCTGATTCTGATACTTAGTTAAAACAAAACAAAAAACCCTGTGTATGTTTCAAATGGCTTAAATAGAGTTGCTTTATATATACCCTGTAATAGTGTAAGGAGAATGACCAATATCCAGATAATCTCTGCCCTACACGGTGTCAAAATATATTCCTAGAAAAAGTCCAAGTGATGATTTAATAAAGTCCTTCTGGGATGTGTCAGCTGTTTTGCAGCCATGTACTTTTCTGCTCCATTTCTGTGATGAGGTAATCAGTGCTATGTACTAATTATGCAGAAAAGTCACTTGGATCCAGCAGTGAGAGAAAGTAGTTTTATGAGATGGACAGCACAGAATACAGAAGAGGAAACCTTCAAAACAGAATTGAGTTTTTTGATTGAATTGAGTATTTCATTTAAAAGAAGCCCTTAAAAATGATGCTTATCCTTGTTTATTACAAAATCAAGACACTATGGAAATACATGTAACCTAGTAATTCCCAAAGTCAGGGGTTATCTATGCCTCCTTTAAATTCCCAAATACCAAAATTTGCAACCCCCATCCTGTGTATTGGCAGGAAGTCCAGTTGTTTATTGGGTTCTCTTATATGAGTGTTTCTGGGAATCCTTGGGAAATGCTGACATGTTCTACAGGTCTGAACTGCTTTTTGTTGATCATCTCAGCTGGTTGGCTTGCTCTGGCCCACTGCTTCCCTATTTAGGCCTCCTCTCACTAACTTTAACATTCAGCTGAACTGCTGCTGACAACTTCATCTCAAGTGAATGAGTCTCTGTCAAAAAAAGACTAGGTCTGGCCACACTTGACTGAAAAGTTCAGGATGACAGAAAGAAATCACAATGCTCATGAGAAAAAAAATAAAAGTGGATATAGGAGGCTACATTCTGGTCCCCCAAAAGACACATGCTAAACCTTGGAACCTGTGAATGTTCCCTTATTTAGAAAAAGAGTCCTTATAGATGTGGCTTTAAGTTAAGGATCTTGAAAAGAAGAGTTTATCCTGGATTAAGTGGGCCCTAAATGCAATCACATGTATCCTTATAGGAGAAAGGGAGATTATACTAAAAAACACAGAGAGATGGACACACATAGAAGAGAAGGAGGCAACGTGACCATGCAGACAAAGGTTAAAGTGTTGTACCCATAAGCCAAGGAATGCCTATAGCCACCAGAAGCTGGAAGAGGCAAGGTCCGAATTCTCTCCCAGAGCTCTGGGAAAGAGACCATTTTGATTTTGGACTTCTGGCCTACAGAACTGTGGGAGAATAAATTTATGTCATTTTAAGTCACTCCATTTGTGGTTTGTTACAGCAGCCACAGGAATTATATATACTAGATACAATTGACTATAGACCCATGAGCTTCCACAGTATCCCTTAATGCCACTTCCATCTTCAGTCCTCTGGTCTGTGGCCTCACTGGAGAACCAGCTCAATTCCTCATGGTCTAGCTGGAGTCTAGGACCCCAACTTATTTTATTCTGAAGAATTGAGGAAATCCCTCCATTTTAATAATCCAAGCATTTTAATAATCTCTGCAAATATTCAACTCTGGTTACAATAAAAACAGCAAGAAGATTATAGGAATGTAAATGTCCAAGAGTGAGGGTATTCAGGAAGGATAGAGGGGAGGTAGTGGGAAAAAAACAGAGAAGACGAGAGAAAATGAGATGGAGGAAAGAAGTGATGAGAGCCTACAGTTGTTGAAGACCATCTCCCATCTGTCTGTTATCAACCTATGTCAAGGTCTGAATAATATCTTAGTAACACATTACTATTTTTTTCTAAGTTTAGTAGTTGAGCTTAGTGAGAACCCTTCACATAAGAATATGCTCAAGTACAAATTATTGTTGCAAATATTTTCTTCAACATCACTATAAAGAGCCATTTAACTACATGTATATGATAAATTCCATTTAGTAAAGGAAATCTAAATCTAAATCTAAATTTAAATTAGGAAACTCTGTTACAGTCTCTTATTCCATTCATTCATAGCACTTATCATCATTTGTAATTATATATTCATTTCTATGTGTATGTCACAAATCTCTCCAAAACTTTGTGGCTTAAAAAAACATATATTTATTATCTCACAGTTTCTATGGGTTCTATGAGCACAGCTTAGCTGGGTCTCACGCAAGGCTAAATCAAGATGTCAGCTGAGGATGTCATCTCATTTGAAGACTCGACTGGGGAGGATTTACTTCCAAACTCACTCAACTGATTGTTGGCAAGATTCAGTTCCTCACAGACTAATCAATTGATGTCTCGATTTCTTATAAACAATTAGCTCCTTGTGATGTGGGCCTTTCCATAGAGAATTTCCCAACATGGCAGCAAGAGAGACAGCCAGTAAGAGAGATCCAGCAAGACAGAACTCATAGTCTTCTGTAATCTAATCATGGACATGACATCTTATCACTTTTCCTGTATTCTATTCATTAGAAGCATTAGAAGTGAGTCCTAAGTTCAGCCCACACACAAGGGGAGGAGATTTCACAAGGGCGTGAGTACCAGGAGGTGGGAACTATTGGGGTCATCTTAGAAACCTGCGTATAACAGTAAGTATTTAGTTAATTTCTATCCTCCCACCTCCTCATTTGACTGTAAACTTTTTGGAGGCCAGGACCACATTTATTTGTTCATGTTTATTTTCCTAGCACCAAGTACAATGCATGGCAAAGAGTAGGACTTATTACGTGCTTACTGAAATAACGACAGAATGAACATACTTACTAGCTATAAGTACTGATGTTTGAACACAAAAGGATATTTGTTATTATTTGTGACATGTATTGCTTGAATCATCTTTAAAACACATACACATACACACATTTTCTTTTTGTCACAACTTTCTGTTGTCAACCTAAGTATCTATTCAAATGCAAGATGCCATGAAGATAAACAGCTACACGCTGATGTTGTGTTTTGAAGTATCTGTGAAACAAACAAAAAGGTAGGTGAAGTAATAGAGGCCAAATACTAGACAGGTCAAATGAGTATTGTGGACAGTGGATGCTGTTGAAGAGCCATCACTAAGGCTCTCTTAATGACTCTTGTGCCTTGACAGATCAATAAGACCTTGATGAATGAAAGGTGGTAAGAAGAGCTTCAAGGTGGAGAAAAAAAAATAAAACACCTAGACAAAGACTTGAACATAAAGGTCTATGTGTTGTGCACAGGGATCCATACTAGAAGAGTTGGCAAGGGAAGAGGGTGCCTATAGGAAGAACTTGGAAACAAGGAAGAAGGGAAAGCATAGAATCTTAAAAGGAAGGAATTGGACTGGAGTTTACTGGTCCTATAATCTAATCCTTTCATATTAAATATGGGGGAAACTGAGGCATAAAGAGGACAAATGACTTGCCCTCTATGCCACAACAAGCCAGTAGCAGAGTTGGAAGTATTAGAGTACAAGAAGCATATACTTTAGTGTTAAATAGCTGGATTTGAAATCTAGCTCTGCCACCCATCAGATTGACCTTAGGCAAATAGCTGCTTCATTGAACTTTAGTTTCTTCATCTGTAAAGTGGTAATAATAGTTTTTTGAGGATTTAATTAATTAGTGCTAGGTTTGCCACATGTTCTGCATCTGTATGGATGTATGTGTGTATATGTATATACAAGATATATATTTACTCATATTCTGAAAGGAAATATGAGCTCTCTGGATCAGAGAACTGACCATTTATTACTTACAGAGCATTTTAGTTAGCACTGGTTCCCAAAAGCCCAGTCCCCAGGGTGACACGGCAAATGCCTGATGCAACAACGTTTGTGAAACAGGGTTGCACCACAGGAGAACTTCTAAATTATGAGACTTGGAGATTATATAAGGCTGCTGGCATATCTGCCAATTCTCCTATCAAGATATGGTTAGATAGATAGATAGATAGATAGATAGATAGATAGATAGATAGATAGATAGACAGACAGATAGATAGACAGGTAGATAGATAGATAGATAATTTTTACTCTGTAATGTAAGCAAATGTCTCCAGGAGAGAGGAACAAGTGGCTCCAGGGAAAATAAGTCTCTAAATCTTTCCAGAGCAATATTCTATCTCTAATTTCCTAGGCACATTTCCCATTAAATCATTCTTTAACCAAGTTCACCAGCGCTCTTTGTTCAGAAGGCCCAGATAGTGCAGAAATGTGAAAATATTCGTGGAGAATATTTTCTGCATCCCAACAGTAGGTACCTCCGAAAAGTTAGCTCCTTTCATGAATCCAAAAACAGTACTCTTTACACTATGGCCTCTCCAACCTTTCCCCACAGATGTCACTGTTTTTGAGAGATCAGAGGCTCACTGGCCACTATATATCCCAAGATGAACAGCCCCACTGACTATTTCATATATGTCATATATGCTTCTATTTGGTGATTTCCTGGCGTATAATTCAAAAATCTCTTGGCTGCTTTCTTGGGCTTCTTTCACACATATAATTTCTGCAGATGAGAGATTCTGGAAAACTCTGGTATGTAATGAGATAACATTTTTAACTATTAAATAATAGGTCGCCTATGCCCATCCCCAGCCCTCTCCCAACCTTGGCACCTACACATGGGGATCACTATTTGGGGAAATTTTATTATAAGGCAATCAGAAAACAAAGATGCCGAGTTCTTTAAGAGCTGTGGTTCAGGCTTGAAACAAATATTTGGAAACTACATGATCTTATAAAACAAGTTATACAATGTACTCCTTCCCTGTCCTAGGACTAGATATAGATCGTTGGAAGGGAAAGTAAGAGAAGAGAGCAATAGCGAACACTGCTGTAGGTTGGCTCTCAGCCTGGCCCAGACTGAAGGGGTAGGGAGGAAGCAAAAATAGAATCTCCCATAAAGTGGCAATTGCAGATTACATATGAAAGATGATTAAACCATAGCAACAGAAATGGAGAAAGGACAAAGGCATGTACTTGGGAGGTTTTATGGTTTTATAGATGAGATTTATAAGACTTGGTTGGAGCCCAAAGTGACTTAGATTTCTAAGTTGGGTGTTGTGTGACTAAAATATTTGGAGAAAATAATTGGATGTTGTAATGATGGGACTTTACCTTATATTTTGATAAAAAATATTTGTGACTCTTATGCTATTATAGAACAACTAGAACTGGAATGTTTTAATTTATTATAATTGATGTTGATTTTGTGTACTTGTTGATTTTTTTTTCATGTTTTCAATAGAAACAATTCTTTTCCCCTAGTTTGGAAAGTTGGTAGGACATTTGGCCCCTATATCACCACTCATCTCACATCTAACCCAAGTTATACTGAGGGACATTTGAGCATCTGCTAATTCCATTGAACAGAAAATACAGTTTCAGGAACATTGAGAACATTAAGTCCTTACATTTGGTTATGCACATATTTGTCTTAAGATCATTTTTTAAAATTTAATTTATTTTTAAATTAAATTTATTGGGGTAACATTGGTTAATAACATTATATAATTTTCAGGTGTATAAGATTATAAGTTGACATCTGTGTGCTCTACTGCATGCTCCCCACCTGACGTCTAGTTTCTTTCTGTTACATATATTTCACCTCTTTTACACACTTTTCTCTACTCCCACCCTAGGTCATTTTTAGAATATAGAGATGGAGAGGTCCAGATGGAATTCCAAGTGAGAAGTAGAGGTTAAAGATCTAGGTTTGGATATCATCAGTGTATAAGTGATCATTGGAACCAAAGTTGTATCTATAAAGCTTCTTGGTTACAAACAACAGAAACTAACCCTGACTAGTTTAAGTAGGAAAATAATTTATTAGCAATAATAGGTAGCTTGCAGAATCTCCAGAAGGACAAGATAGCCAAGCTTAGAGACTACATGACACAAAAAAACAAACAAACAAACAAAAAATTCCCAAATCACACTGCAAGGCTGGGCCTTGCCTCTGTAGCTGGTACCACTAATACTGCCAATACGTTGCACCGGACACTATCATCAGCTTCTGCCACTCTGCCTCTGACACAAGGTGCTGCTTCCACTTCTGTCAGAAGAGTCCGTGAAAGGCTTCTTCTTCCTGCACTGGCTCCCAACTGAAATGTGGGTACAGTCGAAATGCTACTAGCTGCACAGTACTAGCTGCAAGGAGGCTGAAAATGTGACTATCAATATGGCTTCTATCACAGGAAGCAGGGCTTCTTATGGTGGGGAGAAGTTAAATGTGCAATGTGGCCAAAAAGACAACAAATGACCACTACAAGAATAGAAGCTGAGATTATGAAAGAGAAGATGTGGAAGTAAGGAGGGAACATAATGACTACAACAAATGTTTATTTGAGCACTTACATATTCAGCACTTTATATATAGAAAATAATTTACTCCTTAGAACTCTCTCAATAGGAACTATTGGTTCGAAGGTGGAGAAACTGAATCAATAGAATGATCAAATACATTGCCTAAGGTCACACAGCAAGGAAGGCTGATTCCAGAACTTGTGTTCTACACTATACTGCTTCTCCATGGAGAAGATGAAGATGAAATTCTAGGAAATATATACATTTAGAGAGTAGACAGAGAAAGCAAAATGGTTTGAGAAGAAATAAATGATCAGAGAGCTGGAGGGACTTCAAGGAGAGTACTCTATTAGAAACTCTGGGATAAAAATGTTTCAAGGAATGATGGTTGTATTAGTTTCCTAGGGCCGCTGTAATAAAGTACCACAAACTGGGTAGCCTAAACAACAGAAATTTATTGTCTCACACTTCTGAAGTTTAGAAGTCTGAGATCAAGGTGTTGGCTGGGTTAGTTCTTTCTGAGGGATGTAAGGCAAGGATCTGTTCCATGCTTCTCTGCCAGCTTCCCGTACTTTGCTGGCAATCTTTGGCATTCCTTGGCTTATAGATGCATCACTCTGATCTCTGCCTTTGCATGGCATTCTCCCTGTATCTCTCTTTTTTAAATTATTTTTTTAATTAATTATTTTTTTTATGGTGACATTAGTTAACAAAATCCAATAAGTTTCAGCTGTACTTTAACAATAAGGCATAGATCCCTGTATCTCTTCATGTAGTTTTCCCTCTTTGTATGTCTGTCTCCAAACTTCTTCCTTTTATAATGACACCAGTCATATTAAATGATGGGCCCACCCTACTCCAGTATGACCTCATCTCAATTAATTATATCTACAATGACCCTACTTCCAACTAAGGTCACATGCTGAGATACAGGTGTTAAAATTTCAACATATAAATTTGGGGATGACACAATTAAATCTATATATAACAGTGGTCAACATACAAATGCTGTAGAAAGATCAAGAAAAATGAAGACTGCGAATCAACTATTAGATTTGGCAACTAGGAATTTGGAGGATTAGGAGGATTTGGTAAGAACAATTTCGGTAGCATGATGCTGGTAGACATAGATTGTAAAAATGCTGACATTGGAAAGGGGCTTAGGGGAGGACATGAAGGGAGTATGCATAGACCGCTCTCCATTAAGTTTGACGAGATAGGAAAGGTACAGTCCTCTATACAGGGAGGCAGACCCTTGTGTAGCCATTAGCAAATACTCAGTGGTACAGACAGAAATTTCATGGTTTCATGTTGTTATTTCCTATGTGTCAAACCAAATCTTTAGAAACTGTGATTTAAAATCAACAACTGGTTTTGAGCAGATATCTGTATAACATGTGGTGGTGTTGCCATAGAGATTGTCACTCTAAGAAATTCAGGGTAATATATTTACACTGAAGCTTCTGTGTTCCAAAATGAAAACATAATTTTAGATACTAAGGACCTTTATATATACCCCTCCTGAATGTTAATGTTATTCAAATGAGTAATAGAACATTTCAGGCACTTTCATTCCTTGAAAATGAAATGCCTTTCCTCTGTCTTGAGATTCTCTTCTAAAATGCAAGAGCTTAAATAACTGCAGATTCAAATAGAGTTTTTGAGCTGTACAGCAGGAGTTAGGATTTAGAAAGCTGATTTCAGTGCCTGCTGTGTTTTCATTTCTCTTTGCTGGGGCCAGTTGCTGTATTTTGGGAACAGAAGCTCTGAAAGCAAAGATGTGTGACTGAGAACATGGAATTGCTTTCCTCTGTATGTTTAAAGCTCCAGTTTGAAAGAAATGCTTTATATCTTTTCAAACTTCCCTACTGTTTTGGTGAATTCATTTCTTACATGATCCTGCGGGACTGAATTTTGTGCTCCTACCTCCAGGCTGAAAATAGTTTAGTCCTGTGTGCTACTGACTCTCAGAGTGTGACCACTGGCTGATGGGGTCTTTTGAAGTTCCTGCTACAGCCAAGTTGCTCTGCGCTGGGCATTTTCCATTTCTTTCTGTTTGTACCCCACCACTTTCATCTGCTTACCATCGTGAGCGTCCACACTGAGCATGTTGGAATTTACCATGCCCCCTACCTCACACAAGTATGTCCACACTCTCCACATTCCACAGCTGTTCTCTGCTGGAGAATCAAGGAAATCGACGTTGGAAGCTTGTCAAATTTCCCATTGATACAGTCCGACAAGTCCACAGTAGAAGGGGACTTAGATAGTCACAAAGCAGATGCTTTTTGTTAAAAAATTTTAGGAAGTTTATTTCATTTGATGAGATAGATACTTGAACTCAAAAAGAAACCATCTCCTAGAAACACCCATAAATATTTATTAAAATTGTGGGCCCCTTTCTTTTTTTTATTAAGTTTTTTACTAAATTTATTGAGGTGACATTAGTTAATAAAATTACATAGGTTTCAAGTATACCCTTCAATAATGTGTTCACCACTCAAAGTCAAATCTCTTTCAGTCACCATATATTTGACCCCTTTTACCCTCATCTACCTTCCTCCTCTCCTTTTTCCCTCTGGTAACCACTAAACTATTGTCGGTGTCTATGATTTTTTGTTTGTCTTGTTTGTTGCTTTCAGTTTTATATCCCACATATGAGTGAAATCATATGGTTCTCAACCTTGTCTGTCTTATTTTGCTTAGCATGATTATCTCAAGATCCATCCATGTTGTCGCAAATGGCAGTATTCATGTTTTCTTATGGCTGAGTAACATTCCATTGTATATGCATACCAATCTTTATCCAATCATCTATTGAAGGGCACTTTGGTTGTTCCCATGTCTTGACCACTGTGAATAATGCTGCAATGAATATCGAGGTTGGGCCCCTATCTTGATTGTAGTGGTGATTTCAGGGGTATATAAATCTATTAAAACTTAACAAATTGTACAATAAATAAGTGCAGCTTATTGTATGTCGATTATACTTCAATAAAGATGTTAAGAAAATATGTGGGCCTGAGCAAATTTATCTTTTTTTTTTTTGCATGGTCTCTCACTGACACTGTTGTATCTCAGAATATGGCCAGTGATGTTCACACACCCATTTATTCACCATGGAGTGAGGCTGGCAAATGGACCTGTCCTTAAAGGCAGAGGTGCTGGGGATTGGCAAGCACTTAACACTGCAAACAAAGTGACTGGAAAAGCCTGAACAAATAATCCAATGGCTTCTGTCTCAGTGGATGGAACATTGAAATGATGTTTTGCTAACATTTAAAGAATAATAGCTGATTGTTTGTAGATTTGGTTGCTTTCCCCCACCCCTGACTCTTCAAGGAGAAGTTAAATTATGCGTATCCAAAAGCAGTTCACAAATTTTCTGGTGTTTCCTCCTTGTTCTGTTTTCTTCTCTTTCTTTCTTTTTCTAGGGCTGCATTACACTTATTTTTCCTCCATGGGTGTTTTTTTGCAGGGTAGGATGGAGAAAAGGGAGGTAAAGGGAAAATATGTAGGAATAAGGTCATGTGATAACCCAGGAAGAAGAGCTTCAGCTAATATTTTGCTAACATCATCTGGATTCCAGCTAGTGATATCAAGTTGTCTTCAAGTTCATCAGGCTTCTTTCCTTTAATATCAAAATACCTCGAGTCCCATGCTGCACAGCTAGAAACCCAGTCTCTTCTTGCATGTTTTTTAGGTCTCTCAAGGGACTGTTCATAACTTTGGACTCCCTCCTACTGCCTGCTCTTCTCTTCCTGATTACTGTTTCTCCAGGATGCTGGACCCTCTCTTTGGTTCTCTGTTCTGAAACTTGGATTCCCTAAGACAGTGAGTGCTCACTTAAGTCTAAATTGTGGTGATTAACAAATATTTTTTAAGGGTTTAGATGGAGGAGGAAGCAACAGATGGGTGGCCATTATGGGTTAAGAACAGGACACAAAGTGAGATGTAGGGTATCTCTGTTCCTAGAGTCTATGGCTACCTTTCCTTTGCAGGGAGTCATTTTCTGTCTCACTATCT
>NW_006434709.1:7064656-7106885 GCF_000325575.1 Pteropus alecto | reverse complement strand
ATGGCTCTGGGGTGGTCTCTCACTCCCTCCTGCAACCCCACTTGCCAGTTGTTAAATAAACTTCTCAAAGATGCATAGGTCAGCAACACATTTGTTCTTTTCTGGTATGAAGTAGATAACAGTGTCCCAATATCTACACTCAGGCAAATATTAACGGGAAAGATTAGATGTTGACTTCTCTGAACTTTACCCCTTTAGAAATCTGGAAGATAAAACTATAAAATCTGGCAGAATATAAACAGCACCTAAAGCCTACACAGTGCAAAATAGTAAAAGCCTAAACACGGATATGTACTTAAGTGCAATCTAAGCAATCTGATTTTTCTACAATGTTTAATTTAAAGAATATATTCTCTTGTCACGCACATTTAAAAAATTCTTTCCTTATTACATACATTTTCTCAAAAGTCCAGTGGTGTGCATGAGTACTCTGGCTTGTCAGGACTCCTGAACTGCACAACTCCAGTGAGCACTTCATGGTCTCTGTGAATAGCTATCCCCAGGAGTCGCCCAGTGCACAACCTGCGTGATAGCACATGAAACTCCTGGTTTGAATTCCTGTCAGCTGCTTACTAGCTATTTGAACTCAGGGAAGCTTTTATCTTCTCTAAGTTTCATATTCCTCAACTGTAAAAAGGGGATGATAATGGTATCTAACTCAGGTAGGATTATATAAGGTAAAGTAATTAAAGGCGTGATAAAAAATATTATTGATAAAAATAACAAATGAATACTAAAGTCCCCATACTCCAAGGTCCCACTTCTCAGATACTCAGCCACAGAGAACACAGTCAGTAGTGGTGGTAAATAAGCACTTGCATAGGGCAGGAGCACATTACAATCACCCAGAGGAACACAGTTTTTCAAAGGCTCTCAATTGATGCAATTTTATGAATCGGCTCCTAGAAAGCCCTTTCAGAGTACCAGCCTTATATGTTACCAGTCTTCCCCATAAAATCTGCTGCAGAACTGGCATCACTGTCTACCTAGTGTTGTCTGCCTGCCTTGGCTCTGCACAGCCCCTTTCTTCTGTTCTCCTGTCCCCAGTGACGGCCCACAATGGGGACTTTCCAAGAACCTTGAATAGAGTTAGGACCCAGGGAAGGTGGGATCATGGGATCTAGTGTAGGGAGTTACAAATACTAGGACCAATTACGTCAGGAAAGGTTGCTTTTGGGTTTTTTTCCCTCCTGCTCTTGAATGTCAGGTCTGGTTCCAGGAAGAGAAGCTACAGAGGCAGCAAAATCACAACGTAACAGGAAGATTATAGGAATGTAAGTGCCCAAGAGTGAGTGTGCGTGCAGAAGGTGGAAAGGAGGTGGTATATAAAACAGGGAAGAAGAGAGAAAATGAGATGGAGAAAAGAAGTGATGACAGCCTACAGTTACTGGAGACCATGTTTCCATCTGCCTTTTATCGACCTATGTCAACATCTGTGATTTGGTCAGAAATGGCATCTGAAGTTATTAATCACACTCACCTTTGGACTGAGTTAACAGTGTAAATAAGGTAATGGGGTGAATCTAAGGCAGAATTATGAGGGCGGAAGAGGAGAGAGAGAGAGACAGAGACAGAGACAGAGAGAGAGGTAAAAAAAAAGGAAAAAGAAAAGACTGGAGAAAAGGAGAGGGATAAAAAAAGGCTAAAAAAAAGTTACTGCTCTTGAGGAAATCAACAGGCATATGGTAATAGTCACCGTTAAGCATAAAGTATTGTGCAGAGAAGGGAGTGAAAGAGGTGAAGCCCATTGCACAGCTGGGACCTTCAATTCTGTCTCCACTCAGGCTCAGTTTCAAGATCTTTTGTGAAATTAAAGTAGTCCCCAGAGTGTTTAGGTGGGCAGTTAGGATCCTCTTCCTTCCGTTGGCATAGTACACTCCTATCCTTGTTACTGCCGTGAGAATGTGCCTATCAGACCTCCAACTACCAGGAAATTGATGGAAGGCCCAGCTCCTGTACTATGAAATTCATCATTAAATTTGTTCCATGCTTCCCATGGGCTGCTCCCAGTCAATGACAGAGTACAGCAGGGATACTAAGACAGGACCACTTCTGGGAGACATGGAAATCTTCCGATGACTACTTTGATTTATTGGACTCCCCAACAGCCTTGCTGAACCTTTCTTAGACTATGGCAGTCTAGGACGCTTCCATGCATCCTTCCTTCCCTCTCTCCTTCTCCCGGAGTCAGACTTGCTTCACGAACTGATGGTTTTCCCAGCAATTTTAGGCTTCCTCCTCATTTTCTTTCACAGGTGGTTCCTCCTAATAAAATCCTTGCATATTTAATCCCAACTTGGTGCCCATCTCCCATACTAATATAATCTCAAAGCACTAGGAGAAATAGGAAGTCCTAGCTCTCACTACTCATCATCCACAATGCAATGTCCTAAATCAATGCTTGTTCAATTGTACTTAGACAATCTTCATCCTGCTCTAGGCATGATGTAAAAGCTTCAGTGGCTTGACAGATTATTCCCATACTTGAATGAAGCAGTTCTGTTTTGTCTGTGGGTACTTTCCCTCTTCAGTCCATCTCTGTGGAAAGGTGGGATATCCATTTTTAAAGGCAAAAGGCTTGATTTTACTCCTCAAATTCCATTAGAAAAAGCCAACTGCAGAAACTTATTGATCTCTATGTTATAAGAGTCTAACATAAGCAAGGTATGAAGTAACTGCTTGACCTTGAATTGCCCCGTCCAAGAGAAGGAGCCTATTTGAAGTGATGAGTGGGAAGCTTTGCTTGTCCAGCCACTCCTACAGATTCTAGACTTTATGATTAGACCCCTAAGAAAGCTAAATACATGTACAGCTCATTTCACACCCACAAAGAAAAATACAAGTTCAGACTAAGGCTATGCTCTCAGTTTTGTTTTGTTTTACTGAGAAGCAGTACTTTAATAAGCTTATAATTTCTATATAAATTAGAACCCATGAACATAATGAACATATCTTTGGGGATGTTGGTGTAAGAATGTTGGGCATAGAAAACATGCAAATCATGGTATTTCCTCTTGTTTCATGAAGTCTACCAAATATATAGTCTTCTAAACAAGAAGGCTTACTTTATTTCCTTGAGAAGCTAAGATTTTCTAATTTTTTTTACTGTGGTAAAATATATAAAACATAAAATTTCCCATTTTAAACTGTACATTTTGGTGACATTTAGTATACTCACAGTGTTGTGCAACCATCACCACTACCTAGTTCCAGAACATTTTCATCACTCCCAAAGGAAACCTTAAGCAATCACTCATCTTTCTCACTTCCTCCCCAGCCCAAGGCAAGCACTAAATTGCTTTCTGTCTTTTTGGATTTGCTTATTTTGGATATTTCATATAAATGGAATCACATGATATATGGCCTTTTGTGTTTGGTTTCTTTCATATAACAAAATATATTCAAAGTTCATCCACATCATTGCACATAATAGTACTTCATTCCTATTTGCAGTTGAAAAATATTCCATCACATGTTCAGTTAATCTTCATTATTTATGGATTCCATATTTGCAAATATTCCTATTTGCTAAAATTTATTTGAACCCTCCAAATTGATACTCACCATGCTTTTGTGAGTATTTATAGACATGCACATGCACAGAGTGGTGAAAATTTTGAATCACCTGACATGCATGTGTCCAGCTAATGTAGAACAAGATGACACTCTGCTTTCCTATTTTAGCTTTCATATTGTAAGTGTCCTTTTCACAGCCTATTTAGTTCCAGGGTTTTTTAAAGCATTTTTGGGCTTTTCATTGGTGATTTCACTGCTTAAAGTGCCCCCCAAGTATAGTGCTGAAATGTTGTGTTCCTAAGTGCAAAAAGTTGTGATACACCTTATGGAGAAAATATGTGTAAGATAAACTTCATTCAGGGATGAGTTATAGTGTTATTGGCCATAAGTTCAATGTTAATGAATGAACAATACATATTAAAGTGTCTTTAAAGAGAAAAACACGTAAGACAAGGTTATGTATTAAACAGCTGAAGAAATGCTGAGGCTTGCAGGAACCTCTGTATTTACTGTACAATAGTTCAGTATTCGCTCACTCCGTATTTGTTGTGACTTTATAGAACATAACTGCCATGAATAATGAGATTTGACTGTATATATCACATTTTGTTTATCCATTCATCAGTTGATGGACATTTGGGTTGCTTTCACTTTTTGGCTATTATGAGTAATGCTGCTATAAAAATTCATGTATAAATTTTTGTTGAACACCAGTTTTTCAGCTTTTGGGGGTTATATAACCAGTTGTCCTCAGTTTTTAATCAGTATGATCCCATAAGAAATTACTGCCTAATGGTGAAGGAGGCTTGGGAAGTAAAAGGTGGAGGAAGAAGACAGTATGCTGAGGACATAGGTTGGGCTCAGCGTGAAAACGGAACTGAGTTTTGAGCTGCAGATTAAATGAGGTGATCAGAAAAAGGCCAGAGACAAGACAAAATCAAAATCAAGAAGGCCAGGCATGGTACCAATCAAAACCAGATAGTTACTTCACATAAGGATCCACCCATAAGGGCCAGGCAGAAGGCAATGGATGGACACAGAGGAGAGCAGATCAGAGCAAGAGGAAGGCAGGAGAAAAAACCTGGATATAGTTCTGGAGTTGTTGGACACAGGTCCTTATGCTCTTTATTTTTTTTTTAATTGAGGTATAACTGACATGTAACATATCGATTGGATATTTGTATATATTGCAAAATTATCACCACAATAAATCTAGTTAAAATCCATCACCATACTAGTTATAATTTTTTTTTTCTTGTAATGAGAACTTTTAAAATGTCTCACTGGTACTCTTGATAGATGCCTGCAACTGCCACTCGAGGCCATTTAGCACAGCTGTAAGAGTGTCACATCTAGAGCCAGGCTTAGCCTGGTATATCAGCCTAGTTATATGCTAATTTTGTCATACTAGATGTGTTATTCAGCTCTTCTGTTTCAATTTTCTCATCTTAAAACATCACCAATAATGGTATTTACCTCATAAAGTAATAAGAATTAAATAAGATAATGAATGTAAATTAATTAGCATAGCACCTAGCATATAATAAATTCTCGATAAATATTTATGTGTGTAAATATTTGTGTTCTGGCTGGAAAGGAGAGGTTAAGGCACCAAATCCACTTGGACAATTGTGCTATATTGAGTCCTTTAAACAAATGTCAGGATGGGATTAGATGTACAAGGGATTAATTGGGAAAACCTCTATGAAGAAAGGATAAAATGAAAGGGAGCAGGAGTAGGTAAGAAGTGCTGTCAGTCTTTCTTTGGATAGAAAGACCTTCAAATGCAGTTCAGTTTTGAGTAAGTTTTGGCCAGGCTGACGGGGAGTCCCTTAGCCAAAGTTGCCTTTTAGAGGAATCTCTCATCAGGTAAGAATGGCCTGACTTGAGTACTTACACTAGGCCCAGTCATTGAATAGGAGCAGCCAGAGGCTGTCAGTCAACTATGCTCTCTACAAAAGGCTCTCTTAATAAGATATCTGAAGAACACATCTCCATGCTCCCTCCCCTCAAACAATAGCCTATCAAAACCCATTATTCATTGACTGAATTTGTTGTGAGGATAAGAGAACACTTTCCACCACGTATCTTTACCTTCTATAGAAAGTTTTATTTGAGAAAGTCCTTCTTCCTGAATAACTCATCAAACTTGGTCCCCACAACAACTACATCCCCAAACACAGAGGTGCTCTGTAAGGGCCTGGCACTCAGCTTCTCCATCTGAGGTAATCTTACCAAACTTTCTTCTAATGCCCCATGAACCTGTCTGTTCCATTTCCAATTTCAGTTGTAGTAGGTTTTGCTTTTCTATCTAGTTTCTGTTAGCTGTGACGTTGGATCTGCTTGAGTTCTTAGGCCTGACTTTTCCTTGAATACTATTCTTGCTTCTCTATTTGTTTCATATCCCCAAAGCCTCAGGCCAGTCCTGCACTATTTCTAATCCCAGCACTGGTTTCCAGAAACGAAACCCACATCAAGTCTCAAGGCCCCAGTGGTTTGAATCCAGTATCTTAAGAAAAACAAATGTTTTCTCCTCATGGATAAAAATAATAATAATGTGATTGGCTTTACATATTTCTTTTTCTCTTTGGCTGCACTAGAATAGGTTAAAACATGTTTTGTTTTATTTTTTTCCCAGATTACTATATAGACTTATATATAGCAATGTAAACCTCTCAGGAGCTTTTGGAAAATTTGACAAAAGTGATTCAAAGTTTATCAGAAGGATCTAATCATTTCTGAAAAAAGAAAAGCTACAGAGGGGACTTCCAGTGGTCTTCCAGTGGTTTAAAATTCACAGAACAGGGGTGCTATAACTGAATTATATTTAGTTCTTGGATTTTCATTTTTCTTGATGGCAGAAAACACTCAATCCTGCCTTTTCATTTTAATTCAGTCAGTTTGGCTTAAAATGTGGTAAAAATTCAAATCAACTCTAAAATCTGAGGCTACCCAACTTCTTGCTAGGCAGGTGTGTGATCTAATTTACACTGAGAGTTTCTCAGATGTCCTGGCATGGAGCAGGTGTATCTTGTTCTTATGCCAGGCTTCGTTAACATGAGAGGATAGCTGGTCCTCATCTGCCCTGGTCTTGGGGTTCTTTTTGAACCCCAATCCAAGCTTCTTTTTGTCCTCTGGATCTCTCATCACTTTTTTACCTCCAGTAGAAGCTCAGGAACTTTCAGTGTCTTCCGGAGCCAGCCTGGAGTATGAGACTGTCAAGCACCTCTTAGGCCCATTGGCCTACACACCTTCTTCAGCGTGGCTCATCCACCACTGAGGCAAAGAGTATCTCAAATCCTGGCTTAAACTCACTAAACTGGAGGCTTCTCTAAGAGTTCTATAGTCTCCTTGGCTAAGGTATCCTCAATGCTTTTGGGGTGTTTTTATCACACACTTTCTTTCTGGGCTTTAACTCTAGATGGGTGGCAGGTATACAGTGAAGAAGGCTCAGGGGATGACTCTGAAGTAAAGACTCTGTCCTTGATTTGATCCTCTCCCTGACTGTTGTTCAAGCTCTTGTTTCCTTTTTTTTTTTTTTCTTTTTTGGTGGGGGAGGAGGGCACACAAAAATGGCTAATGGCTATTATATATTGTTGTGCACACTTTTCTCCTCTGGTTTTTAGTATAAACTATGCTTAGTCCTAAAAGTTTGCTATTTTCTATTTAAATGAAGTGTGCAGTTATAAGAAAACCTTTTTGTCTCAATCATGGATGCACATTAGAATTACCTAAGAAGATTAGAAAAGCTATCAGTTTCCTATAGTTTTAAAAAAATCTACAAAATTTTGCCGAGTGAAGAGTCAATCTCAAGGATACATACTGCATGATTCTATTTTTATAACAATCATGGAGTAACATTTACAGGGATGTACAACAGATTAGTGGTTGCTAGGGTTTAGGGACGGCGAGGACAGAATGAGTGTGGCTATAAAGGGTATCACAGGAAGTGGTGGTATAGTCAAGTATCTCAATTGTGGTAGTGGTTATGGAAGGCTACAGGTGTGAGAAAATTGTACAGAACCACACACACACACACACACACACACACACACACACACACACAAGGCAATTATAACTGGTGAAATCTAAATAAGCTCTGTAGATTGTGCCAATGTCAATTTATTGGTTTTGATATTGTAGTTGTATGGGATATTGGCATTTGGTGGGAGAGCTTTAGAAAAGGGGTACATGGAACTTTCCAGTACATTTCTTTGCAACTTCCTGTGAATCTGTACTTATTTCAAAATGAAAATTAAAAAAAAACTACCCATAAAAAAATCATCACCTCCTTCAGACCAATTGAATCAGATCTCTGCAGCAGAGTCTAGGCACACATATTTTTAAAGCTTCCAATATGCTAATGTGCTTCTAGGATTGAGAACCACCAACTTACAGGGACTGAAGCCACTTTTAATAATTTTAGTACTTTCATTAAGCACTTGTGTTAACTAGGAAACTAGTCTAGTTTCCTCCAGAACAAAAGTAAATCTTCTGTGGAAGAAGATATCATTATCCAGGGTCATAAATTATATCTATATTTTTCAAATTCAATGTCCATCAAGAAGACAATACTTGATCTAAAACTAGAATTGAAAAAAATAGAAACATTCACAGAAGGTCCAGATATTGAAGTTATCAGGTAAAAATTTAAAAATAACTATACTTAATGTCTGTTGATGGATGGATAAATGAAATGTGATATGTATATACAATGGAACCTTATTCAATCCTAAAAAAGAAGGAAATTCTGTCATTTGCAACAACATGAGGTAATCTGAAGGATATTATGCTAAGTGATGGACATATTAATTAACTTAATTATGGAAATCCTTTCATATGTATGTATATCAAATCATAACTTTTAATATATTACAATTTTATTTGTCAATTATGCCTCAATAAAGCTGAAAATAAATAAATGAATAAATAAATAAACCCATGCTTAAAGTAGTTCTACAAACAGAAAAACTACAAAGAAAAAATTTCCTAAGCAGAAAAAAAAGCAAAAGTACTTACACACATCATAGCAAAAGTACTAAAAAAAAAAGACAAATAAAAAAGTCTTAAAATTAAGCAGCCAGAGAATAAAAGACATAAAGAAATAGCAATAAGATTAAACCAACAGCTGGATTTTTAACAGAAAAAATGAAAATCAGAGTAAATGCAGTGATATCTTCAAAATGCTAAAAGAAAATCACTACCAACCTAAATTCTATACTAAATAATGTATTCTTCAGGTATGAAGTAAAATAAGGGCATTATCAGACTATTAGAAGCTTGAGAGAATTTGTGACTAAAGGAAATACAAAAGGGCCAAATGTAATCTGCTATGGTCCACCTCTCTGGCATCCCAACACCCATAGTTATCTTTTCACCTAAATTATATTTCAGTAGGAAGGGTCATTTATTCCCAAGATATCATCCAGGTCTTGCATTCAGCCTGAGTAATTTTTATTTCTCTCAGTCAGGTTCATGAGTGCCTCCGCATGGTGCCATGGAGTTCATCTGCCTTCAATGTTCCCACTCCACAGTGTGTGGAGAAGAAGCAGGATGACTACAATATGAACAGCTGGAGCTGTCAGTGGTCCATGGCACACAAGAATCCTGCTAGGCAGGAATGGGGAGGACTCTCTACATTGACAGTAGAGTCAGTTCTGTGGTTGAACCATCTTTGTCTGTCAATCCTGGTTCTGACTGTTGAGAGAGTCTTACCTTTATCCTCCACAGCCACATATTGTTTGGCCATTGGAGGGCATCCTACACTTGCACAGATTTTATAGCTCATTTCCTATTGATGTGGATTCAGGAGTCTAAGGACTACCTTTAGGGCTGAACAGTCAGTCATCGGTTGTTGACCTACCAGGCCTAGCATTTCTTTGAAACGTCCATGAACCTCCTTAGGAGATTTCTTGTCCAATACCATGTGTGAGTAACCATAGTCAAATGCTTATTTTGATATGGTCTGTAAGTCTGAAGATTTTTTTTTAACCTGTGGGCCTGTGTGCTCTGTTTCTCCCCTCAGCCCTAAACTTCACAGCCACTGCCTTAGGGCACTTTGAATAAATAATTAATTACCCATGGAAAGATACTACCTGTAATCAGAGCTTTTCCTGGGGGGTAGGCCCTTTCCTCTTCTCTCCTGTAAAGAACTTTTAAAGAAAAATGCATAAGAAAGGCCTAGGCTCTAATCTTGTCTCCTGCTAAAGCTTCTCCTTTCTTGTCCTTAGATTAGTTCCTGCATGGGTTATAGAAATTGGCTTTTTTACTCTTACAAAAATCCAAATTGTGGGATTCGCAGGCAATTTAGAGTGCAAGCAGCAGGCAAAGAGCACTTTCCCCAGCAAAGCTGTGTTTTATTCCATCCCTTCTAGACTGGCTACACCTAGGCAAAGTATATCCCTCTTGTAGGACTTCATAAAAAGTGCAAGCATTCTGAATATGGTGTGTGTTGGGGGTGGGAGGCAAGAGGAGAATAATTTGAATGGATCAAACAGTTTAAAAAAAAAAAAAACTATCCAAGGTATTCTGAACAACTTATTCATTTTTGCTCATAGAATTTTCTTCAGCTAAATAAATGTTCTTCACTTAAAAGTATTTTAAAATGTAAGGCCTGAATAACATCACCAAAATGGTGATGCAGGAGACCCCAGCCTCTGCCAACCCCCAAAGATAAACGATTAGCTATTCATGAACAACAATAGCTCTGGGACAGATCTGGAGTCCACTTAAGAAACTTTAGCAAAACAGTGGACTAAAAAACAAACAAACAAACAAACAAACAAAACACAAGAGAATAAGTGCACAAAAAAGAAAGGAATATTGCTTAATTTTGCCTGCATCATCCCATCTCCCAAGTTGGCATTGCTCAGAACTAGGAGGGAACTCCCCAGATAGAAACAGTTCCCCTTGACAGGAGAGAGAGAACAAACTAAGTAACCAGCTTCCTTATCTTTCTGGGGCACCACCCAAGGACCCACTTCGGTTTTACTTCACCCAGAGACCAGCAAAACTCAGATGTATAGACACAGCTAGAAAAAAGGAAGAAAAGCAGGTACTAACTGTATCAACAATGCATCAGGAACAACCACAATTCCCAGTGATCAGCTCAGCAGAGGACCTCAGCAGAAGTCACCACTGAAGAAGCCATCATGTACTCCTCCAGATTTTAACAGTTTTCACCCTAGGACCTGCACTGGCAGCCAGTCCAGGCCTTTGCACCTGTGTGAGTGTAAGAACCCAGTTGAGACCCCCACAGACATGCCACATTGACATGCACACACTCAGGGCTAGCCCCTCTAGCTGTGCACCTGACCACTGCCAACCTGATACCTGTTATCAATCTCCATTGATATATGCACATCCATGGCAAGATCCTGCAGCCACAGAAGTGCATAGTGACTCTATGCCAGGGGAGAATCCAATGATATGTTCAAAGTGCTGAAATGAAAAAAATTGTCAACCAAGAATATCAAGAAAGTTGCCCAGAAATGAAAGCAAGATAAAGACTTTCCCAAACAAACAAAAGCTGACAGAGCTGATCACCACTGGACCTGCCTTACAAGAAATGCTCAAAGGAGTTCTTCAAGCTGAAACAAAAGGATGCTAATTAGATCATGAAAACATGAAAATATACAACACACTGGTAAAAGTAAGTATATAGTCAGTTTCAGAATACTCTAATAATGTAATACAGTGGTGTGTTAATAAGTAACTCTAGTTTAAACATTAAAGAACAAAAGTATTAAAAATAGTGATAGCTATAATAACTTGTTAATGGATACACAATATAAAAAAATGTAAACTGTGACATCAAAAACATAAAATGGGGAAGAGTAAAAGTGTAGAGTTTTTTAATGTAACCAAAGTTAAGTTATCAGTTTAAAATAGTTTGTTATAAAACGTTTCAAAGAAACCTCAGGGTAACCACAAAACAAAAACCTATTGTAGATACATGCAAGATAAAGAGAAGAGAATCAAAGTATAACACTACTGAAAATGATCAATTCAGAAAGGAAAACTTCAGAGAGGAAGAAAGGAACAAAGAATCTATAGAACAGAAATCAATTAACAAGATGGCAATAATAAGTATTTCCTATCGATGATTACTTTAAATGTAAATGGATTAAATGTTCCAATCAAAAGTCATAGAGTGGCTAAATGGATTTTTAAAAAAGATCCTACTATGTGCTGTTTACAAGAGACTGACTTCAGCTTTAAGGACACACAAAGCTCAAAGTGAAGATGTGGAAAAAAGATATTTTATGCAAATTGAAACTAAAAGAAAGCAAGAGTAGCTATACATATAACAAACAAAATAGACTTTAAGTGAAAAATCATAACAAGAGACAAAGAAAGTCATTATATAAGAATAAAGGACTCAATTCATCAAAAGGACATAATAATTGCAAATATATATGTACCCACCATCAGAGCACATAAATATATTAGGCAAATACTAACAGATTTGCAGGAAATAATAGACAAAATACAATAACGGTAGGGGACTTCAACACCCCATTTTCAGCAATGGATAGATCATCCAGACAAAATCAATAAAGGGAATCTTGTGCAAAATGATGACATAGGAGGCTCTTGAACTCCCCACCTCCCATAGACATACCAAATCTACAGCCATATACAGAACAATTCTCTATGAAAGAAATCTAGAAACTAGCTGAGTGACTCCTACATGATGGGTGAACGAGAAAAAACAACAACATCACAACTGGTAGGATAAGCTGAGACACAACCTTACTATAAGCCCCACCCTCCATGTGGCAACACACACCTTGGAGGGAACTCACAACTCCCTGCACCACCCTGAAGAATGAAGGGTTTGGCCCAAATGTTGTACCCACACTTTTAAGACTTTCACCTGAGAGACAGGCTCCCAAAACAGCGAAATCTGAGAACCAAGTCTTTTCTGACTTGCATAAACAGGACTTATAAGGCTGTAGCAAACTAAGAAACAGTTCTTCCTAAGCTTGAATGGACTCACCATGGCTTATACCTCCAGGGCACAGCGTAAAGGCAATAGACTAAAATGCCCAGTCTTTGTGTGAAAGAGGCCTATTTGCTTGTCTTAAAAGCTTCAGCCTGAGTCATACTTCTAATTTAACAGGTATTTAGGGAATGACTGCAATCTTCTCAAGAGACTGGAGAGGCTGGAAGGTACCAACTTTGCGTCTCCCTCCCCAGGGTACCAGTGTCTTCATGAAAGGAACTGTGCACATGTCTGGCACCCCTACTTTTGTTACTGCCACCCAGAGGACACATCCCTTCATTTCCTGGCTCTGGTGGCTAGTGGGGCTTTTGTTCATGAGTTCAATGGAATGGTAGAAAACAAAGTAAGTGTTCTTAATTGGCTATCACTCGGGGGATCAGTTCAGAGGGAGTGGACAGTAATACCCATCTCTCAGTCTTCCCATGAAAGAGGTATATTTGTATATTTTAAAGAAGGTCATTATATAATGATAAAGGGGTCAATCCAACAAGAGGATAAAATATTTGTAAATATTTATGCACTCAACACAGAAGCATGTAAATATAAAAAAGCAAATATTAACAGATCTAAAAGGAGAAATAGATTGCAATACAAAAACAGTAGAGAACTTCAATACCTCACTTTCATCAATGGATAGACCATCCAGACAGAAAATCAGTGAGAATACACCGGACTTAAATGACACATTAGACCAGATAAAGTTAACAAACATTTATAGAACATTCCATCCAGAAGTAACAGAATACACATTCTTTTCAAGAGCACATTGAAAATTATCAAGGAGAGATCATATGTTAGGCCACAAAACAAATCTTAATAAATTTAACAACACTGAAATTACATCAAGCATCTTTTCTGACTACAATGGCATGAAACTAAAAATCATTTACAAGAAGAAAACTGGAAAATTCACAAATATGTGGAAATTAAATAACATATTACTAACCAATCAGTGGGTCAAAGAATAAATCAATCAAAAATATCTTGAGATAAATGAATATGAAAATACAATATATCACAACTTATGGGATACAGCGAAAGTAATTCTTAGAGGGAAATGAAGGAAGTTCATGGGAATAAATGCCTGTATTACGAAACAAGAAAGATCTTACATAAACAACCTACTTCAAGGAACTAGGGAGAAAAAAGAACAAACAAAGCCCAAAGTAAGCAGAAGAAAGAAGATAATAAAGATTAGGACAGAAATAAACGAAATAGAAAATGAAAAAAACAATAGAAAATATTAACAAAACTAAGAGTTGGTCTTTGAAAAGATAATCAAATTTGACAAGCCTTACTTAGATTTACCAAGGAAAGAAGAGAAAAGGCTAAGATAAATAAAATTGGAAAATAAGGAGGAAACATTACAACGTATATCACAGAAATAGAAAGGATCATAAAAGACTTTTATGAATAATTACATGCCAACAAATTGGACAACCCAGAAAAATTCCTTGAAACATATAACCTACCAAGACTAAATCAAGAAGAAATAGATAGCCTCAACAGACCAATAATAAATAAAGAGATTGTAGGAGTAATCGAAAACCTCCCAACAAAAAAAAGTCCAGCACTAGATGGTTCACAGTTGAAATCTACCAAACATATAAAAAAGAATTAAAATAATTCTCTCAAACTCTTCCAAAAAAATTGAAGAAGAGAGAACACTCTCAATTTTATTTTATGAGGCCAGTATTACCATGATACCAAAGCCAGATAAGGATTCTGCAAGAAAAGAAAAGTATAGGCCACTATCTCTGATGAGTATTGATACAAAAATTCCCCCAGAAGTACCAAATTAGGAAACCAAATTCTACAGCACACTAAAAGTATCATATAGTACGACCAAGTAGGATTTATCCCTGAGATGAAAGGATAGTTCAACATATGCAAATCAATAAATGTGATACATCACATTAACAGAATGAAAAACAAAAATCATATGATCATCTCTAAGGTGCAGAAAAAGCATTTGACAAAATTCGATCTCCTTTCATGATAAAAACTCTCAACAAATTGGGTATAGAAGGAACACACCTCAACATAATAAAGGCCATAGCTAATATTATACTCAACAGTGAAAGGTTGAAAGCTTTCTCTCTAAGATTAGGAACAAGACAAAAGTGCCCATTCTCACCACTCCTTTTCAACATAGTATTGGAAGTTCTAGCCAGAACAGTTAGGCAAGAAAAACAAATAATAGGCTTCTAAATTGGAAAGAAAGAGTACAACTTTCTCTATTTTCTGATGATATGATCTTGAATACAGAATACTAAAGACTGCACCAAAAAACAGTTAGAACTAATACATGAATTTAGTAAAGTTTAAGAACATATAATCAACACACAAAAATCAGTTGTATTTCTGTACAGTAATAATGAATTATCCAAAAAAAGAAATTAAAAAAAAATCCCATTAATAACAGCATCAAAGACAAAAAAAATACTCCAGAAATAAATTTAACCAAGGAGGTGAAAGGTCTATAAACTGAAAACTATGGATGTTGATGAAAAAAATTGAAGAAGACACAAATAAATGGAAGGACATCTTGTGTTCATGGATTAGAAATGTTAATATTGTTAAAATGTCCATACTTCCTAAAGCCATAGATCCAATGCAGTCTCTATCAAAATTCCAATGGCATTTTTCACAGAAATAGGGGGGAAAAAATCCAAAAATTTGTATGGAACCACAAAAGACCTTGGAAAGCTAAAGCAATCTTGAGAAAGAACAAATCTGGAGGCATCACACTTCCTGATATCGAACTACATTTTAAAGCTTTAGTAATCAAAACAGTGTGGTACATGCATAAAAACAGACACACGAACCAATGGAACAGAATTGAGAGCCTAAAAATAAATCCACATATATATGGTCAACTAATATCTGACAAGAGATCCAAGAATACTCAATGGGGAAAAGATTGTCTCTTCAATAAATGGTGTTGGGAAAACTAAATAATCATATGCAAAAGAATGAAAGTGGACCCCTATTTTATACTACTCACAAAAATTAATTCAAAATGGCTTAAGGACTTAAACAGAAGACCTTAAGCCATAAAATTCTTAGAAGAAAATATAGGAGAGAAGCTCCTTGACATCAGTTTTGGCAATGGTTTTTTGGAGATGACACCAAAAGTACAAGTAACAAAAGCAAAAATCAATAAGTGAGACTACATAAAACTAAAAAGCTTCTTTGCACAGTAAGAGAAACATTCAACACAATGAAAAGGCAATTAACAGATTGAGAGAAAATATTTGTAAATCATTTATCTGATAAAGAGTTAATTTCTAAAATGTGTAAAGAACTCACACAACTCAATAACAGCAACAACAAAAAAGCCAATTTGATTAAAAAGTGGGCAGAGGACTTGAATAAACATTTTTTCAAAGAGGTATAAATGGCCAACAAGTGCATGAAAAAGTACTCCACATCACTAATCACCAGAAAATGCAATTCAAAATCACCATAAGCTATTACCTCACACTTGTTAGAATGCCTATTATCAAAAAGACAAGAATGTCAGTGTTTGCTATTTTCTCCTTCCTCGACCATGCTTTTGACCATGGAGGTTAAAGAGAGAAGAGAATCAACTCAGCAGCAAGATGGGCTTGCGGGACATCAGCACAAGGCTCTAGAAAGGCTGTTAGTTTTCCTGCTTCCTTCAGCATCACACCTGTCACAAGGTTAGCCCTTTTCAGAAGCAGTTATGAAAGAGGTTTTGTGGTAGTCAGAAGCTGATTTGTTTTATCTCTTCAGTTTTTATTCCAAACAGGAGTAAAAATATCTTATGCAATAATAGCTAACTGATTGAGCACAATAATTGATTGAGCACAGTGCTAAGTGTTTTATATGCATTATACTATTTAATCCTCATGACAAACTTACTGGTAGGTAGAATAAATATTTTCATTATAAGAGTTCATGGTTTCATTCTCAATGATGAATGCACAAGCATGGAAGGATCACCGTAGCTATTAATTCACAAACTGATAATTCTCAAAGCACTGGTTTATTTCATATTCTTAAAATTACGTTTAGAAAATTCTTCAACATCTATTTTCAACTTAATGCAGCTCATAAAAATCTTTATAAGAAATGTATTTGTTTCTGAGCATTTATTTACTTACTTGGTATATATAATATAATACTTTCAGTATTTGCTTAAAGGTTTAAAAGTTTTTTAAAACAATGTAAACATGGTTAAATGATGTGTAAGACTCTGAAGAACTGTAGAGGAAATGCTTATAAAATAATAAAAGAGACCCAAACTAACAGAGAACACTGAAGAATGAAAAGAAAAATCAGATTATGCATCAAGAAGAGCAGAATAACATGAACCTTATCACAGGTAAGTTCCAGGTGAGCGTAACCAAGAATCGATAATCAGCCAGGACAAGCCCTAATCTTAGGGAATGTGAATTCTAAATGTGAGACCACAACATGAAACATCAAGAACAGGACTTAAACACTTTGCAGACATTCACTAGAGGCTATCTTGATGGCAAGGTTTTACCTAACCCTGAAATGAGAACAAGAGCTGTTAATGCAGAGAGCAGTAAAAACTCCAGGGATACTGCTGGAGTCCACTCAGCACTGGCTTTCACATAAAAGACACCACTTTTGCTCCTTGGGTTCTTTCAGTATTTTATCTGAGAAAAACATGACTTTATTTTTCTTGCTATAAAATCAATGAACATCAAAAAAAAAGTAAGTCTTGACCCAACAGTTTCCCATTATTCTCTGTTACTTCTTGGCTCATTCAAAGTTACTCAGTTGTTCAGTGCAATACAAAATAAAGACCTCCAGGAATTCCCAGGTTCTGTTTAACCTTCCTTGCCAAGGGGTCAACTTGATGTTATTAGGTCACTGTACAACACAGAAGCGAAAATGAAAATCATAAAACATCATTACAAGGCTACTAGCACAGACTTTCAAAGAAGACCTAAGACAGATGTGAGCAATATCTTATTACTGTATGTACCTATCATCTTTGCATTCAGAAGGTGGTAGAAACCCCAGAATGAGTGCTTAAAGAGGTCAAGAACGGGAGCATGACTAGGAATCAGGAAGCTTTGGCTGAGTGGAACCAAGAACAAAGGATTGTCAAGAGTTAGACCATCTGT
This sequence comes from Pteropus alecto, assembly GCF_000325575.1. Classification (NCBI taxonomy): domain Eukaryota; kingdom Metazoa; phylum Chordata; class Mammalia; order Chiroptera; family Pteropodidae; genus Pteropus; species Pteropus alecto. The sequence goes on along the minus strand of NW_006434709.1, from coordinate 7,089,236 downwards.
TCCTTTCATTTGTACAGCCTGTTCTACAATGCTCAAAGTACTTTCAAAAGGTTGCTTTTATTAACTTGCAAAACTGTTTCCTGTGGAATAGATGGTAGAGAAAATTATTGTAAAAACATATTTAAAACTATTAAACCCAGATGCAAAAGTTAAATATTATAATTTTACAAACGAGGAAACAGACACAATGAGGTCAAGTGATTTACTTAGAGCTGAGCATTTAACTCCTGTTTAACTTCTGGCTCTTTGCTCTTTTAACACCATCCCAGTACCTCTCTTTCAGGAACAACATTGGCCCTCTGCATTTTGGCAATACACATTAAAAAATATCATGCAGATGTAATAGTCACAGATATGTGTAATATTTATCTGTAATTATCCCATTGCAGAGCCGTCAAAGGCAAAAGATTGGAACTAATGTAACTATCTACCAGAGATGGCAAATTAAATTATAAAAGGAATGTCATGGTGGTAGAAAAAAAATCCACTTATTACAAAAAATTTAGAGTATAGAAACATAATACTGTATATCAGATTGGGGGAAAAAAATCAATGTATATGCATAACCTTAAAATATATTTATTTATGTAGCTCTGTCATAAGCAACAGTAACATCAGCAATAGCATTTTCGCCCACGACCAAATCCTAGCACCCAGATTTTAGTCTCTAAAGCTTTTCTTCATTAAAATGAACCATGATTCTTGGAGTATAGTTGACTTCATAATTTAGGGGCAAGAAACATTATGTTGGGTCTGAAACATCAGGTTGTTGCCAGAAATCAAGGATCAAAGTGTTTAGAGGATGAAAGAAACTAAGAGAGCTTCCCCTAAATGGGCTGTAAACATTTAAACATCCAAAAAGAATTGATAATAACAATAATAATGGTTAATTGGAACAAGTTAAGACTGTAAAAGGCTACGATTTCATAGTGATGCTGAAAGAAATGTTAATTGAAAGTGATAAAAATATAGTTGCTGTACAAATAAGAATAAATATAAAGTTTTGGTTTACTTTGTTACTAATTTTAATAAGTAGACAGGTATTGATCTATACATATTTTTAAGAATTATATACTACAAAGCATATATGTTATTAGCTGGAAGAAATTTATAAAAACTCATTGAGTGAATGAAACAATTCCCCCAAATATAGAATCTACTCATTTTCTAAATGTGATCATTTTTCTCCATTATCCTAGTGCCAAATTGCTCTCATTATTTATATCTGGAAAGATACTTTCTGCAAGGTTTTGTTTGGGTTACAAATTCCTAGCTATATCTTATGGAAAGTACCTGATCTTGTTAGAGCTTGACTTTATCCAGAGAAAAACTTTTATATAGCACATATGAAAAACACACCATTGACCAGCAGATGGCTCCACAGAGCAATAAAAATCACTTGAAACCATTTAAGGTTGTTATGTGTTGGAAATTAGTGCTGGAGACCTTTTTTACACTGTGTGTGTATAAAAACATTTACAATAATAACAAATCTAAATAGTATAAAATAAAATATTTAACTCGCTAAATTAACCTAGGCAAGCTAAATGTTTTGATAAAATTTTAGAAACAAATATTTTACAAGAAGTTCATCATGAAGTTGTTATTGTAAATTTCTACTTCAAAATTCATCCACATAGAGATGCAAAAGTAGTTCAAAACAATTATTAAGAGCAAATTATTGGGAATTGTTTCTTTCAAATACCATCTTCTAAGCAATGTAAACCAAGGATAGGAATATTCAGCAATATTATTTATTATGATCTTAAAATAATACGATGTCTAGAAAAATGAGCATAGCAAAATCTCTTTTACATAAACCTTATCTAAAATTTTATTTAAAAAATACAAAGTAACTAATAAAGACCATAAACTTCAGTCTGAAAAATCTCTCCAGGAATAACTATATATATCCTGACATAACTTAAAGATATATACTAATTTTCCTTAACACGCTCATGTTATTTTATAATCATAGTTTCAGGGATAACAAAAAGTAGCCATTGTTTTCTCTAGATTTTACTTGTAATCCATTCTGTTTCATTCAGTCATTCAAATGGTTAATATTTATTGAGTAATTGTTATGTTCTAAGCAAGCTGTTTTAGGCATTCACATGTTTGCATTTATTTCTCAGAGCAACTCTTTGAAGTAGATACCACTATTGTCTCCATTTTACAGATAAGGAAACTGAGATACAGATTAAATAATTAGTTCAAATTCAGACAGATAACAAGTGGCAAATGCAAACTCTGGTGGTCTTCCGTGCATTCATTCAACAGAAAGTTTTTATTGAGGGGCCATAGAGTATGTACTGCTCTCCTACATGTCATACAAAAGAATGTATGCACAATCCCCATTTCAGGGAGCTATAAACTAGTTAGTGAAGTTAATAATATGTTATATTGGTATGATGCTTTAAAGTTCACAAAAGTATGTTCATATACCCATGAATATTAAATAACTTTAAGAAAACAATGCAGAAAATGGTGTAAGCTGGTATGTAATAAATACCACATTAGTGGTGCAGACAGTAATTTAATAGTACGATCAAGCAAAAGAAAAGATGGCTATGAACTAGACATAGGCAGATATAATTTAATGAAGGTGGTAGATTTTGAGCTAGGCCTGGACAGTAGGGAAGGATTTAGGCTGGCAGGGAAGAAGTGAAGAATGTAGCATTCATCAGTAAACTAACAGAACTATTATTAACATATTTATAAAATAAAAAGGTAGCATTCTGGCAAGGGTACAGAGACATTTACCCAGGAGTCAATAAAGAGACCTGATCAGAAATAACTCAAGGCAGGTGAGGAGGTTGTGGGAGATAAGGTTGGAAAAGTAGGTAGGAATAGACTTTGCAGACCTTTGTATGTTATAGGAATGTTAGAGACTACAAGGGCAGGTAATCAGTAATTGTTAACAGCCCAGCAAATTCCTGGGAGCTTATTTAGCTGCTAAACGTCACTAATGCATTTGCAGGGGACTATTAGAGTTGAAAATACTATTAGAATTGTTAAAGTTTCTGTAATTGTATAAGTTACTTATTGATGAATGGACCTTCAGTAATGTTTATGAAGTTTCCTGAAAATTCCAGAGCTACTTGATTTATATAGCTATACTAATACTGTTTCATAATTTTTTTGCCTCATTTGTGGTGCTTTCATACGATTTGTCTTTGTCCATTTTTAAGTTCTTCTATGCACATATTAGGTCTTTATCATTCTGCCCCCTCTCTCCCCTTGTAACTGGTAACAGTAAAAATTATTAACACAGGAGTAATATATACATATACACACACATACACACACATATATACACATACATACATATATATGATTTTTAAAAGTTTTAGTCTCCATGACAACAAGATAACCAGTCAATATGATCACCTGTGTGAAAAATAATTAGTTAAAAGTGTTGCCTGAAGTCATTTAGAAATGACTGGATCAATACTTAGTAAAGTAATTTAATAAAAAAAATATATTAGTTGGCAACATTGAAGAAAATCCACTAACTTTTGAAAAGATTAGGTGGCCATCCTTTAGAGCAATGGTTCCAAATATGAGTTATTGAGATACTTTATGATCTTTCTCTGTTGAAGAAGCAACTTCCCTCTTTTTTCCCTTTCATCCTCTCTTCAAGTATTTTAGAAGATGTACTTACTGTTTAAATGAAAATATATTGAAATTATTTTTGACTTGAGAATTTTACTCTAAAGTGGGTAACACTCTGGATGTTATGACTTGGAAGCAGGAAATAATTTCATTTTATTACCACCTATCTCTATATACTAGAAATGTGTCAAAACACAAAACATTTAGGACTTGATTTCGTTTACTGACAGAACCTAATTTGTACCAGAATTTCTTCACCTTTAACAGTAGGAAATATAGAAAAATGAGATGGATTCTGAAAAGTTGGTTCAAATCTACCAATTACCTAAGAACCATAGTTGAAATGTACCAGACACATATTAGTTAACACTGTTGGAGAGAGAAAAGAGAAAAATGACCTTTCTGAGGTCAATAACAAATAGATTTTTCTAGTTTAGCCTATGAAACCCAAAGATTAAAAAGGGCAGGAAAAACACTGATTATACTGAGAAGGGTTCAACTTCCACCTAGCTAAAGGTTACAAAGTTCATAAAAAGAGTGAAATAGGAAACAGTTAAGAAAAAAATAAGAAACAAGAACAAAGACAAACAAGAGGTGAAATTTTTAGAAACAGCAACAAATAGAGTTGCAAATTAATACTCAATAAATAAAAGCATAAACAATTTTGACACTATTTATTTTGCTTATCTTATTTCTCCTTTTTTCATTAATATGAATGTGGGAATGAGAAACCAAAAACAACATAAGAGAGATATGAAATGAAGGAGGAATGGAGAAAATGAAAATGTAGAGCACTTGTTTTTTCATTTGTCTTTTACACTTTACTTGCTTAGTTTAATATTTCCTTCTAAGACTATATATCCTTAACATATACCACGATACAAATCCTTTTTTCACTTTCTCATTAAATCAAAGATGATACATATTTAAAAGGTTTAAGATTAGAGTTGCCAGATAAAATACAAGATAATCAGTATATTTGAAATTCAGGTAAGCAATGAATACTATTTTAGTATAAACATGTCCCAAATATTGCATGTGACATACTTATACTAAAAAATTACTTGTCATTTATCTTAAATTCAAATTTAACTGGGCATCCTGTATTTTTATTTGCTAAATTTGGTAGCCCTAAGAAAGAGACACTAGTCTTAACAGAGATGAAGCTCTCTGTGTGTAATCCAGTTTATTAATATAAAATATTAATTTAAAACATTTTATTGGAGCACAATAAAAAGTACACTGATCATGAGTGTATAGTTCATTGAACTTTCACATAATGAACACACCCATGTAACCAGCACCCAGGTCAAAAACTAGAATGCTATCTGCCCCCTAGAAGCTTCTCTCGTACTCCTTACCCCTCAGTAAGTGTAACCACTATCCTGACAGTATAGACTAGTTTTGCCCATTTCACCAATACTATTTATGTCAGTGGCCTCATCCTTGTATTCTAAGAATGTGTCCACCTACTTGGAAGAAACACAGACCCTTGGCACCAGGTTAAATGTCCAGTTGACTGGAGATGGTTGAGGTCAGGAGAGATCACTCCTGCCTCCATGTATTAAATGCATTCTCTAAGCAGTGTATATCCAGAACCCCATGAAGGTAGTAGGTGGGAAGAACCTTTTAGGGAACTTAGGAAATAATACTTTCCACAGGATCTAGGAGATAATAAAGGCAGAAATCCAGAAGTTGTGAGTTTTCCAGGATATGGTAGGTTATGAACTTTTGTCTAGGAGAGGCTAAAGACCAAGCAGGTGGTTTGGTCAGTGATACATTTAACAGAGAGATAGTAAGAACTAGGCATTTGATACACTCCCACATGCACAGCATGGGCTGCCTGTTGGCAGCGTATATCTGCATGTTCATAGCTTTGTTGCATAAGGTTGTTCTATGAAGTCATGTAATACCTCTAAGTTTATAATTTCCTCAATCTGTAGAGAGGATACTGTTTCCATTCTACCAGAATGCATCATAACTATTCCCATAACTAAGAACAAGAGATTAGGACCCAGAAGAAGGCCCCTTCCCCTTCTCCCCAGCATTGTTAGGGAGGGAGGCCATAGGAATTGAGCCTGAAGAGAGAACAGGAGCATCTCTAATAGAACCTTCATATGCTCCGGCTTGGAAAAGATGGAGTACGGAGACTCATTGAGTTCACTGAGTGTCCCCCAAGGCTTCCCTGGAGCAATAGAGCTGAGTCATCCTATGACAGGTTTGATATGAAGAATTAGAAGTTAATGACATGGCTGGCCAGGGACACTTCTCCACTGGAATCTGAGAATAAGATTACTGATGATTCAATATGGGAACGAACATCAGTGGGTGGTGCCATACAGTCTGAATAGTTTCTGAGCAGCAGCCTTCCAGGCAAAAGTGAGTCCTCTCTGTCCTTCCAACCAAGCTCAAAAACAAGAAGGTAAAATATGGTTCTTCCATCTCCCATTATTGTATTTGTTCCCTACCTGATGCATAGTCTGTCCTGTTACAAATGCAATGGAAGAAGGATATCTGTTGCACTATTGTTCATAATACCAAAAAAATAAAACACTCTTAATTATCCAATAATGGGACTCTGATGAAATATATTATGCCACAACTCAAACAATGTAACGCTCTCCAGTCTTTAAAATGACATTGTAAAAGAAAATGTAGTAGTAGACATAGTAGCTATAGCTAGTCCTTAAAGCCCATACTACCTGCCAGGCACCGTTCTAAGTAGTTGGCAAATGTTGACTCACTTAAATATTCACAAAAACTCTGTGAAGCAGGAACCATTATTATCCCCATTTTACTGATGAGGAATCTAAATTACCTATTTCAGTTAAAGGACATGCCCAAGAGACACCCAGGGACGGAGCCAGGAATCAAATCTAGACAGGCTAGCTCCAAAGTCCACACTATTAGATGTTACATAATGACAAAGGAAAATGTTAATCATTTATCACAACGGGGGAGGGGAGGCAGGAGGGGGAAGCAAGCTAAAAAAAAAAAGTTTGAAAAGTATGATTCCAATTCTACGCAACATTTTAAAAATATGACTATACACACAAAGAAAAATTATTGTAAGGATACATGTATTAATAATGAGAAGTCAGAGTTTAGATGAATCTTATTTCCTTCTTTATAATTTTCTAAATTGCTTACATTTTCTGTAATAAATACGACTTTTTTAATGAGGAAAACAATCTTAAGACAAAACATTTTTTTGGGAAGGCAAAATTAGCTCAATAATTGTGACTTTTATTCAAGGCCTTCTGTTGTGAAGCTGTGGAGAGCAGTCACATCCTATGGAAAGCTTTCAAGGGACATGACCAGGTCACATCATGCCAACCATTTTGTCTCAGAGAAAAGTGAGCTTCAAACTCATTAATGCATAAACCCAGTGGAATGTTTAAGCTAGCAGGGACTTTGAGCTTCTTGAATCTAACCCCCTCAGTTAGCAGTTGATAGAGACTGAGGCTGGAGAGGTTACCCATGGACAGTTGGTTAACTGGGAGGCCTTTATTGAAAATGGCATTAGCCTTAGGAAGCAGAACTCCGCAGGAAATTTCACAAGTCATTTTAAATTTAGCCACTGAATATTGTGGCAATAATAAGAACACATGTGAGTCGATTTTTATCTTATTGTGGCCACAGAAGTTTGCTGGGAGAAACCTCTGTGAATGTACAGCAGCAAAGATTTATGCATATAACTTGGGAGAGTTCAAAATGAGCTGTGATGGAGAAGAATCTACTATAGACGATGACATGGACATGTAGTCCTCTTTTCCATTCAGTGTTTCCCTGTTGGTGCCTATGGAGGAAACCCAGAGTTCCTGGACTTCCAGTCCAGTCTGGATTTCCTGAGGGAAGGGTAAATTGAACAACCAAGAGTCCCACCCACCCCCACCCTCTTAAGACATCATGGTGAATCATGTGAGGATAGTGGAGAGAGCTGGCGAACTCTAAGCAATGTGGTTTTTCAGAGCTTGACCTTTGCAATGGCTATTCCCAGGAACAAGGCCAATCAGTGAGTCCTGCCAAGAGAGCAGCCACTCCTAGTAGCTGCTCATCCCAGCTGGGCATCCTCTGGTATCTCTTGCTGATCTCATGGTCTTAGTCCTTTAGCTCACTGATGATGTACTACCTCTAGAGGACAGTTCAAAGCAGGGCTCTTACTGAGTTCTGAAACGGTAATATGTTCCAGATTTTAAAGAAACTATTAAAAATGTTCTGGATTGTATTAATAAAAAAAAACTTATGTTCTTTCATATAATGTCACAATTTTAGCTGCACTTTAGGAACTCTGTGCACAAACCAAATATGTACACAAGTATTTAAACTAAAAGGAACAATGTGATAAGAATTGCAAGAATTTCAAAGAAAAAACAGAGGATTAAAAGGGAAGGTTGTTTTCAGCTGAGATAGGAAACAAAGCATTCTTTGAGGAGCTGGCCCTTCAGCTGGGACTTAAAGATGGGCAGATATAGGAAGGGAGTCAGTGAGAGAGAGATATCCAGAGAGAGGGAAATGTCTGAACAAATGTTTGGAGCTGTGAAAGAGTCATAGCACAGCATAGTAAAAAGTTCTGTTTTCTAGAAAGAGGTGTCCTGTAGCCAAGTCAAGAACTGAGAAAAGAACCATATTTCTACAACTCTAAAATGCCATGATTGCCATCAATAATAAGATGCATTCTGATTTCAGATATATTTTAATTTTTTTAAACATGTCTGTGAATTGATGAAACAGTTAGCCATGGTCATATTATAGAAGGTCTTGAAAATCAGATAAGAATGGTATATGGTAAGGAATGGAGAGCGCTGGAAAGTTTTTGAACGGGGATATAATATTATGCATTATGAAGATTGCTCTAGTTGCTGCAATGAGGCCAAAGTAGGATATGTTGTTTTAGAGCTACTGCATTAGTACAGGCCTTCGTATGGTAGAGGGAATGAAAAGAGCCAGACACAAGAGACATTTCCAAAGAAAAATCAAGTGACTCAACCACACAGACATGGTGAGTGAGAGAAGAGTAAAAGATGAAATCCAGATGGGTAATGAGGAAGAATGTGCCTGTCAAATTTCATGTTTCCAACTTTTTATATTTTCTTGTCTTCATATTTTTCCTTTCCTGATTTTTGCTAGATGGCAGAGTTTTTATTATTCTTTTTCTCCTCTATCTAGTGTTTTAAAAGTTTTGATTCTCATCTTTATATTGTCAATAGTTGCCCTTACAAGTTTAAGCCTACATTTTTATATTAACATTAAAAAATTAACAGCTACTCCATCTCAAAAAATATGAAAGATTTAGCAAAATACTCCCCCCAAATAGAATCAATTTCAAGCTGTCAAAAATATATTAAAACTTGTGCAAGCTTCTACCCTAAGGCCTGCTATGAGTTTGTTTATGGTCCAAGTTATGTTGATTCCTAATAATTCCTAATTACATCTAAATTGTTTTAATTTCTAATACTTCTGTAATTTCTATTTCTCTAAATTTTATTTTAGCTTTAAGAACAATTTTATTGTTCTTAAAATTCTCATGATTGAATTAGCATATTTCCTATTCTTACACTAGATCGCATGCTTCTAGAATAAAGTATACCATTTTAGTTGTTGCACCTTAAATCATAAAGAAATCATAAGAGATACTCAGAAGGAGCAGAGAAATAGAATAAAATGTTTGAAGAGAAAGGGCTGCTGCTGACTAGGGACCAACAAAAATGATTAGGGATTTTAGCTTTAGGAAAGCAATGACTTAGAGGGTATATGGTTAAGGTTTTTAAAATCAAGCAGAAAAGATCAGGTGAATCTACTGATAGAAGAATTCTTACACTAATGTTAGAACCTTTCTTGAAAATTTTAAGACATAAATTTAGAGAAAAAATCTAAAGCTGTTGAGTTTCACAATAGGTATATTGCTAAGTACCTTCTTTTGGCTCTTTAGATCTAATTTTTATCCTTCTCTGCCCTGATCTGGTCCTGGGAGGCTGACCTATGTAGACTGCATCAACAAACGCCCTTGCCCTCTGTCTAGCACTGGATTTGAAGAGTAGGGTGGTGGTGAGAGGCATTGTGGAGGGGAGTGAGGTTTAGGTATTTACTCCCCAGTTTCCTCTCTACCAGGATGTGCAGGGTTGGCTGACTCTATCCACTGAAGGCTACCCACTCCTGTCAGATAGCTCTGGCCAAACTCTTTCTGGGTTCTGAGAAATGCATCCTACCTTTCCCACTTTAGACTTATGGGCAGTAAACACTTCCCATTGTTCCTAACTCCAGATACTTCATTACCCTTGCTGATTTCTATAAACCTTGTCCATACTTGACAAATAGTGCCTTTATTAACTTCCCTCAATCACCTACAACATGGAGTATGTCAGCAGTTTCCATACTCATGCTAGACCCTGACTGACACATTAATGCATCTAAAGATCCCTGTACCTAAAAAATAGTAAGGGTAGAAAATACAAATGTAAAAAAGTGACTATGGATAAAAGAGACTAACCCTAATTTTGGAAAATAGGCCAATGTTATACCATTTTAAGATTATATTATGGGGTCAAGGGGCACCTGTTGAGCTCAATGGTTGAATGGATGTAGGCTTTTTCTTTTAGAGAATGAATGTTCCCACTATCAGTCATCCTGGGGAATGGATAATCCCCATGTAGGAAATAAATGGAAACTATAGACTGTGGAAGAAGGAGTGTCCACCTCTCTCTGGATTAGCGATCTATTTGGCCCTGGACATAGAGGTATGTAGAGGCTTTGAGAAGCCTCACAATGGTAGTGAGCTCTCCCCAGAATAGCAGCAACATCAAGCTTCTGTTTTTGTCAAGATGGCAGCAGAGACAATAGAAGCTCAGAGAGGGCAACAACTAGCATTTGAAATCCTAGAGTAAGGAACCCTCTAGCCCAGAAAGGCATTGTATCTGCATTCTAGCCCCATCAACAAGCAGGAGGTATTATCAGGATGTTTTCTTTGGACCAAGGGAAAAAAGTTCTCTTCCCCAAAGCTGAAGTGGGGCAATAGTAGGCATCAGTGGAGAGAACTGAGCTCATGATAGCAGAACTTTCCTGAAGGTTAAAGAAATGAGTTGAGAAGTCCAGAGGGGTTGCGTGGGAATGCTCTCTTTTAGAGCTTTATCTATAAAGTAGTACAAACAACGTTTCAGATTAGTTGAGAGCACTTTGAGAAAACTAAATTTCCATCAAATGGGCTGCTAGGAGAGAATGCTGACATAATTTTAGTATAAAATGAAACAACTCTCTTGGAGTTGTAGACTGGGAAGCTGGGAATACACAGTTTACAGAAATGGCTTCTAAGGTAAGGTAACCCTATGTCTAGTGAATTGATAGTAGTTTGCTAATGGACGTTGAAAGATATCCTAACCTTTAGAGATTGATACTGGACAAACCAGGCTTCCCTTACACAAAACTGCCTTGGTACTTCTGCTGGGGTTAGAATATAGGATTAGGTGGGTTTTGACAACATTTATGGACTTTTGTTTTCATTGAAGTTCTGCAATTCATTTTCCCTGTACTGAATAGTTCTTGGAGCTTTTACAAGGTTGATGTGATGCCCTGATTCCTATTTTGGTTTAATGAAACTTACAATCTCATTAGGGGTCAAAGCAATTTTAATTAGTCATATGAGCCTTGCACATTACCAGGAGCTTGCCCTCCACTCTGGCAAGAAGGAATGGCTCTGTGTGCCAGCTGAAAGAACATCACCTGACAATCTCTAATATAATGTGGAGCTTGGACTCAGTTTATGTAAGCAGTGAACCCATCCATCATCTAAAAATACTGCTATGAGTTATTAACTTGGATCAGATGCATTTCTCAAGATTTAAAAATATATATCAAGAGTAGAATGATATATTAAGAGTTTTATAACATCTCAAGAAATAATTTACTGAGAAAGGAATATTGACCCATACAAAGAATGATTTCTTCTGTTCTTGGAAAATATTAATCAAACTTTAGGGGTCAATTATCTTAGTACCTCAAAATGATAAACCTGGGATAAGGAGAGATTGAGACTTTAGGTTTTAACATAAATTCTTCTATGAACCAAATCCTCCTGAATATGGTTGAAACCTGAAATATTAGACTCTCTACAGTCTGCTGCAACCAATTATTTATGACTGGGCTCAAAAATCCCACTTCAGGAACATTTTGTTTCTCAACAGACATGATCATTAAACTCTTCTCAGGAATGTGTGAGCCCTCACATAAGGAGAAATATTTTTCTGGGAAGGAGACCGCACGTAGTCTGTTATTCTTAATCTGTTCCTATGCCATCCAACAAGAGAGTGCATCTGCAGCGCCCTAAGCTGTCCTCCTCCCTGTCCTCTTTTGACCTTTTTACTTAAACTTGAAGTAATCTCCAAGAGCATGTGACTCAAGCAGCATAATGTTAGGGATCAGGGCTGAACTATTATAGACATAGTGGATTAACAGCCAAGGAGCAGTTCCTCTGACTCTGGCTACACAAGGTTCTCTGAGGATTTACTCTCTGGGGATTTACTTTATGCCACTCAGACTATAATAGCTTTGTAATTCTGAGGGGGTAACTCTGAATTACAACATTGCAAGATCAATGATAAATGAGCTTATTTTCTAGGTGCACTATTTGGGCACATTATCTCAACTATACTGACTTGAACAAAACTTCTAAGAAAGAGTAGGGTATTTGTTTCTAAATTATTCCATCTTAACTCTGTTATAGTTGTAATTTCATTGCACACCATGACCAGAACAGCTTAATGAATCATGGGTTTACAGGAATGATGAACTGTTTCCTATATCATGAGGTCAGACAGTCTGGTATTGCCTTTCATTGGCACTACAGGATGTATATCATTCAGTGCCCCACTATATCTTCAGTATCAATGTCTCAAAAGGAAATGCCAATGGGGACACTCAGAAAACTGAATATAGGCACAGACTTTTTACAGCCCAGTCTTTTTCTACAATAGGTGAATTAGATTAGTCTTTATACCAATTTATCCACAAGAGAGTAACAGTTTGGGGGATAATAGGCAGATGTCTTCCTATGTGATAATTAAATGGTAATTAATTTGCTAACATTAGTCAATGATAATTAACCAATTACTTTGTATAAAATTAGTAAAAGTGTGGATCCTTTTGCTGACATAAAGAGGCACAAACCTGACTTCTGGCAACCTTAGACTGTTTTCCACGGTTTTCTCAGAATACCCTGTCAGAATGGGCTTCTTCCTTTAAAGCAATTATTTTAATTGGACTGAGGTTAATTATTTAGCAATATGGTCAAAGGGCACTAGATCTGCATTGATTAAAGCATCTCAAAGAAACCATAGGGCAAAAACTTACCTGGAATTTGGGGCTGATTTGAGACTTCTTCCCCTGGTATTTTATGAAGACTGTGCTTACTATTGCTCAGAGTGTATTTTGGTTCTGTCTGTCCAGGAGCAGAGGTCAGTCAGCTATGTGCCCTTTGATTCTTCAGAGAATTCTCAGAGGTTCAGGGGGCTGTGTGCTTCTCCTGTTAAGACAAGTTCATTTCATTAATGCTGTGGGGTTTCCCTTTCAGAAGTAAATGTAGGAAAACAGTTCCTCAACAGGTTAAAGATAGAATTACTGCATGACCCAGCAATTCCACTCCCGGGAATATAACCAAAAGAACTAAAAACAGGTACTAAAATACTTGTACATGAATGTTCATAGAAGCAGTATTCACAATAACCAAAAGGTAGAAACATCCCATCAATGAATGAATGGATAAGCAAATTGTGGTAATATACATACGATAGAATATTACTCAGTCATAAGAAAAGGAGTCGAATACTGATACATGGTACGATGTGGGTGAACTTTGAATATGTGTTAAGTGAAAGAAGCCAGATAAGAAAAGTCATACACTGTATGAGTCCATTTATATCAAATATCCAGAATAAAGACAGAAAGCAGACTGACGGTTGCCAGAACCTGGAGGTAGTTAGGTATAGGATTTCTTTATGGGGCAATAAAAATATTTTGGAACTTGATATGGATGGTGGTTGCACAATATTGTGAATAAACTATATGCCACTGAATTGCTCACTTTAAAGTGGCTACTTTTGTTATATGAATTTCACCTTAATAAAATAATCTTAAAATAAATGTAAAACAGCACTTTATTCAGTTCTCTGCATCAAATACTATGCAGAGAATTACTCAGAATATCCTTCAGTCCTAAGCAATAGGACTATAAGCCATAGATAGAGAAATAACTGTTTGCACCAGTTCCTGACAATGAGAAGATACTCCAGCCATCTGTAACATGCCAGATTCATTAAGAGAAGACCTACAGTTTACCAAGGAGAAAATGATACCCAGTCCTCTTATTTGTTGGCAGCTGTTTTAAATAGAAGAGCCATTCATCTATGTGACAGCTACAGAGCTTGAGATGAAATTTTTTCATGCTTTATAAAAATGAATTTTCAATAGAAAATTGATATACTGTTTCTTATGAAAAAAAAATCTTCCAATTGGTGAACTGCAAAGGAAAAATGACCTATTTCTGCTTATACATTCCATTGCATTTAAATTTTTAATGCAAAGATAAAGCCAAGAGTTTTCTACTTCTCAAGGTCAGGGGGGCATCAGAATTGCCATTCACCATGAAATCAGAGAGGCAAGAACAATAATTAAGGCTTTGAGAAATACACCTAGTGAAGGTTAGGGGGGAAAAAGACAATAGAATAGGGATTTAATGTTCGAGGGATGTCACATGGGGTGATGATCATCTGTCCTCCCTGCCCAGATGAAAAAGGAAATAAACCTAAATGCACAGAGGAGCTTCTATTCAGCATTAATATGTTCTTGCTGCAAGAATTAAAAGAGGCTGAAAGAAGAAACTGAAAGAGGCTATAAATTTCTTTAGGAGTTATTTAAATCCTAGAAAGCTGATGGATGCGATGAGCAGTGAAGTGACCATTCACTTCTCTGACTCTCAGATAGCTGTAGCAGATCAGGATCATTTTTTCTTTAGAGAAGGCAACTATGCGACTAGTATCTTAATAGATCTCTCTACCTGTAGCTAACATAATTCCTTCATAAATACTTTCTTGTAATTTTAGGGGATAAAAAACAAAGTCATTATCTATAAAGTAATCTTTCAAACAGTAGAAGCTGACTGCAAAAAGTTTATCCCCACTGCAGATAAGTTTCCCTTTTTTTGGGCAAAAGAATCTTAGTTCTTTACTTGATCATCTTTGTGGTGTTCTCATCACTATTTTAAAGCTCTTTATTATCCTCTGAAATCATCTAGGTGATTGGGTAACCTAACTTTAGAAAAGAAGCATTAAAGCTATCTGAATAAATATGCAAAAAATAACAGAATATATTTGAGTTGTTCATGTACTTGGTTCTAAGGATAATCACTATTGTTTGATTGGGCCACACACAAAAAATAAATAAATAAACGTATTTGGGAAAAGTTCGGATGTGCAGTTTGGGGCTGACAGCAATGAGAAACTATGGATGCACTGCCCCATGAATACTTCGTTAGAAAATAAAAACTAACCCTGCAGCCAAGAATTCTTCAAATGAAATATTATAGATTCAAATGGCCATGCCTTACTCTTTTTCTTCTTATATTTTATAAGGCCAAAGGCAAAGACACAACAACTGATTTACTTACTACATACAGCCAATCAGCAGTAAAACTGAAGTTAGAATTTAGGAGTACTTTAATGCCAATCTAGTGTTCATTCTACTGAATTAGGTAGGATGCCCAAATTTGGAAGCCTGGTTAATTTAATACATATATTGTGATGATATTTACATAAGCACTCTGCAAAAAATATCTCGTAATCTCATTCTGGTAGTAACTTGATGTTTTGATCAAATTGACATTGCTACACTTCCTTAGTTATGAGATGTCTTATAAAGACTTATTATTGCTTTATAAGGTAATAATGTAAAGCAAGACAGTAAACTTAAATATTTGAATAACAAGTTACTTTCACGATACTTGCATTTACTGCTTTTGTCTTTATGGCACAAAGGTTACAGCAGTGATTGACATATGAAATCTCCAGATAACTCTTTGGTCAGGGGAAGGTCAGCATATAGATCAAAGTCACATGATACACTCAAATTTTAGGATTCTAAAGTACGAACCTCAGGCCAAAAGCTAGACTTGCTCCTATACTTTCCATTTTTCACCTTCAAGGAAAATTACAGTGCATCATACTCTGGAGCTGCTAAAAAAATTCTCAGCTAAGATCTGAGTCATTTAGAAAAACAAATGAGCTAGAAAACAGGGAATAAAGTATGATGACATTTATTTTCAAATGGAAAATTGTAATTGGTTCATTTTGAAGGGAGAAAAAAGGAACATCACTGAGAGAACAAAAAATAAACAAGAAGAATGAAATGCAGAGTTCGAACAAGGGAAAAACAAGACGGGTGTATTTCAAACTATTTCTGAAATCCAGTTTTTTATAAGATAAGTCCCAAGCACTCAGCACCAGTTCTTTTGGGTGAAAAGCACTCCGAGCTAAAAAGAAACCATGGAATATGGAGACTCTGGCAAATACCAATTTCCCATCACCATAAGAGTATAGCTCCACATTACTCTTGGGTTGTAAATTTTTATAAGCACAATGCTAGGGAGGCAGTGGTTTCTAGCTCCACCGAGGCTATCTGGTGAACCCTTGGAAGGTCACTGGGTCATGCCCTTATACAAAAAGGACTTGACCAACCTAAATATTATGGGTATGTTCTATTGGTAACAAGACTAGGCAATGGGGGAGCAAGCCATGTTAAGCATAGAAGATGGCATCATGGATGGGCTGTAAAATCAGTAGAAGTCATTCATGCAAGGAGATACCAAGATCTATTCCAGAGGTTAAGACAAGATGAGAACCAAAATGAGGAACCAGATCTTGGAGTCAAGAGCAGATCTTAAGTCCAGTGGCAACATTCAATTAGGAGCTGAAGCAGTAGCCAGATATCTCAAACAAGAGCAAAGAATGGGGAGTTGGAGAAGCAGGGAGCATTTGAAAATCTTCACCAAATATTTTGATTCTAGCTTCGATAGGTATTTTTTTTTTTTTTTTTTGGCCTACTCAATTGCAGTGGGTTGAATGGGTATCCCTCTAAAAGATATATTCAAGTAATAACCCCTGGAACTGTGAATGTGACCTTATTTAGAAAAAAGATATCTGCAAATGTAATTAAGTTAAGGATATTGAAATGTAATCATCCTTGGTTAGCTGTGTAGGCCCTAAATCCAATGATAAGTGTCCTCATAAGAGACGGTAGAAGAGAAAACATAGATGGAGAAGAGGCCATGTGAAGACAGAGGCAGAGACTAGTTATACAGCCACAAGCCAAGTAACACCTGGAGCAACCAGAAGCTGGAAGAGGAAAGGAGGATTTTCCCCAAGAGCTTTTGGAGGGAGCACAGTCCAAGACTCTAGAACTGTGAAAGAATAAATGTCTATTGTTTTAAGCCACCAAGTTTGCAGTCATTTGTTATGGCAGCCCTAGGAAACTAATACACTTATTATACTGTGGTTCTCATGAAGGGGTAACTTCAAAAAAAAAAAAAAAAAAAAGACTTCTAATACCATCATCTATCTCTGCAGGCTTCCCCACTACACATACATACTTTAACAGACCCAAACAAGGGCTCCTGGGATGGCAGACAGGCATAAGTGTCAGAGTACTGAGCAGATATGTGCCTGTGCTCAATCTGTCCTTTAGGTCTATATTCCTCCTGCACTGCTGTCTGCTGGAGTTTTTTCTGGTACCTGCTACAGAAATAGCAGAAATGGTATATATACAGGGGGAAACAAATCTGTATTACTTAGTAAGTGGAATTTGTTTAAGCATTACATTATGTAGGGTATATAATTATGTAGGGTATATAATTTTATAGGGTATATAATTCAAAAGAGTCCTTAGTACTAAAGAAATTTAGAACCACAGTTCTGATTAACTTGGTTTCTTGATGATCTCTGGGGTGATGATGGGGTCTCCCAAGACTAGGTTCAGATTATCCCAAGGCAAGGCTATTCTATACATTGGGACTGTTGCATGTTTACTTAAATGAACTCAAAAATGAAAAGTGCTTGGTGATTTGCAACTGTGCTAAAAATTTGTTACTCTTGTATATCAAACACCCAAGTCTTCACTTCAGTTAATAAATTTACAATGTGAGTTGCCATACCAAAAATACTACATTGTTACTCTTAAGCTAGAATATAAAGTCCCTGCAGTTATCTGTTTCGTTCACAGATGTATCCTAAGCACTAAGAACAGTTCCTGGCACTAGTAGGCAGTCGATATTTATTGAATGAATTCAAATACACTCAAAGCCCATGTAAAGACAATAAAAATGCCTAGTATATAATCAAACATGTTTTAAGAATCACAGATGAAAAGTATTAGTGTTATTAAAATTAAGCATATGCATTTCTACAATATAATACATTTTCAATCCTCAGTTATCGAGTGGACTTTCTATGCTCTATTCCTTTCTGCTACCCAATGAAGCTGCAAACCCTTCATCAGTCAGGCCAAGAGTGCTGTCAATAAGTGGAGTCTCTGATTGCTTTCCAAAGTCAAAAGAAATTATATCTTAGTAATTTGTCATTTTATTCATTTTTTTTACAGATGTATGTATGTATGTATGTATGTATGTATGCATGTATGTATGTATGTATATATTATAGTGACATTGGTTAATGAAATCCAGTAAGTTTCAAGCGTACAATTCAAAAGTAGGGAGCATATATATATATATATTGCATTGTGTGTTCACTACCCATATTTAGATTTCTTTCTGTCACCACATATTTGACTCCTTTTACCCCACCTACACCTCTACCCCTCCCCTTGTACCCACTAGTCTATTGTCCATGTCCATGAGTCTCTGTTTGTGTGTCCTGTTTGTTGCTTTTAGGTTTATATACTACATATAAGTGATATCATGTCATTTTCAACTTTTTCTGTCTGGCTTATTTCACTTAGCATGTCATTTTAGATTACTGCCACCTCTTCTCTTTTTTATTAGCACTGATAACTCTCTGCTGAAAGTATTAGGGTTAGAGGTGAAGTCAGAAATACAATCTGGTATTTTAATAAGATTGAAAAATATATCAAGACAGAAAGACTTCCTCAGAAAAATAACAAGGCATTTCCCCTTTTTCTCAAAAGCAACGGATGGTGATATAATTAAAACAGTTATTCTTGACATTTGCTGATGTGGATAGCTTTGGATGCTCATTCTAATTTTAATTAATTGATGTTGACTGTACTATGTGATATTGTGACTGTTTCTTCATTGGTAACTGGGGATGCCCACACTCTCTAAAAGACTGCTGGATTGGCCACCAGAAAGCAGAATAGAAATAAGCCTTATTCTAGAGTAATTTCTCTGTGGATCTGGTGCTGGAGTTCCTCTCACAAAAGAATTGGGCTGAAGTCTAACAGCAAGAAGATGGGTGTTTATTGTGCTCTCACATGTCTGATACTATACCAAGAATGGTATAAGATTAAGAGCATGAAATCAAGGGTCAAACTGTCTCGGTTCAACCCTGGTTCTGTGTCTTATTAGCTGAGTGTCCTCAGATGAGTTAGTTAGCATCTCTGTGCCACTTATAATAATACTGTTATTATTACAAGGAGAAGCAGAAAAAAGATACACGACATGAATAGAAAGAGACGAGGCTAAAGAGAAAGGAATAATGTAGTACGGGGTTGACAGGGTCAGTTCACATACACCTGCTAATCTGACCCTTACATAGTCAGCCACATATTCATTAAATGGCTTCTTTGTGCCATTTAAGTACTCTGCTAACATTTTTGATGAATTCAAAAACGAATCAGACATGAACTTAGAGGGGTCAAAAGTTGTAATTTAGGGTATTCATCTTTAAAAAAGCCACCAGAGGGGTGGAGATAAATTATGAGTTCAGGGAAAAGTGTGATTATTTCTGGATGGTTGGGGTCCAGATTCGGCATGACCCAATAACAACACCATTCCCACACCTGAATCTATAATCTTTCAGATCAGACCAATTCACTCAGACCACTGTGTAATGTCCCCAAACTGAAAGGAAGTTTACTAGAGTCAACGACAGGGAGGATGCAGATTAGGACAGAGAAGGAGCCAGGGGTGAGAATTTCACTGTCACCCCAATGATTAAAAGGAGGTCTGAAACCTTTTCCAAAGAGCCTGTTCTATAATATGATGATAGAACCAAATGTGATTGATTTTGCTCTAACTTCATTAGAACTGTTTGCTAAATACCTGAAAAAAAGAGAAAACTATCAGTTTATATCAATTATTCATAACTGAAATAATCACTTTATTTTGGGTTTTTGAAATGATTAGATTATATTAATAGTGTAGGTGGCTCCGACTCATGACATTCCCAGCAGGTGAGAAAGGTTTTGCAATTAATTATATATTAGAGAAAGTTAAAAGTAAATGAATCATGATTTTGAAAGGTGCATATTTAGAGATATTCTCTTGAGCTCCCGGAAGAGGAGTGGTTATAGCATAGAATACTTAACAAAATGTTTTTTCATATGTGTGGATGTATGCACCAGCATGGGTGTTATTTAACACATATATCATCGTCTTCCTGCTCTTCCCCTTCAAATAAACTGAGAGTAATGAAACAGTTCTCCCCAACCTCACCAACTGTTGTGAGGCTCTTTTTTTCTTTTTACACCTGCAGAAACATCACATATTTTGATACTTGAATATTATTGTCTTGTATTTTTTAAATTGTTTTATGTATGCATGTAAGTCATATCACTCAGGAAATTATAAGCTCTTTGAAGAGAGAGACATACATTTGTATGGGTGTTCTCTGCCACTTATGGCAAGGTACGTTACAGGTGCTCAAAACAAACTTTGGGATTTAACTTCTGGTCAAGATAGCAACATAAGTCTACACTTTGAGGCACTTTGAAACAATACATGTCAATAATATAAAATACAAAAAGAGAATATCTGAATAGATACTTGCACTTCAAAATATGGTAAACATTTCCACATCCCAGAAATGTACTAGAAACACAAAGTGGCCACTCCAGGTCCAGGGTGTGCAGAGTTGTTTAGCATATGAGGCAAGGAACAGGGGAAACCAGGGCAGGAATGAGGTTTTTTCAAAGGAAAACAGCACCCATGAAGTTGCCACCTGGTTGCTGTCTGGGGTCACAGTTTAGACAACGCTGCCTACATAAGAAGGCCATAGGAAACAGGTAGAGTCTTGCCACAAGGACCTGGCCAGTCATCAGCTTGTTCAGGAAGTTTTGTGGTATCCCCATTTTCCTGCTGGACTAAGACACTGAGCTGCCACCACGGAACTGATAAAACATATTGGTGAATACATTTTCATTATTGGCTATAAAGACTAAAGCTATTTTTATGCCAAAAAAGGTGGAATTAAAATTCTATATAATAAGAAATATAGGGATAGGTATTCAGTGGGGAGTTAAAATGTGCTATGGTCCATTTCTTGTCAGGCAAGACAATGGCAACGTTAAACAATTTCATACTTTAGGGAAAATCATCATTAAGCATATTAAAATTTAAAGAATAAAAATACAATCTATGATTAAACTAGAAAAGATGGTAAACAGGAAACTCAAAGTAAGACGGCAGAATTAGGATCAAATATATCAGTAATAACAATAAACGCAAATGGATAAAATTCACCTTTTTATCAGATTGGATTAAAAAATCAAATTATAAACTTTCTTAAAGATAAACACTTCAAAACAAAACAACATCTAAAGGTTGAACAATAAGAGATTGAAAGAAAAAACTATACCAGGTAAATATAAAATAAAAGTAGACTAGTGAGACAAAATGATACTTAAACAAAACCCATTAATATACAGAAGGAACAATTCTTCAAGGAGCTATATCAATCACAAGCTTATGCATACAGTACTTGACAATATAGCCTTGAAATTAATAAAATTAAAAGTGACTGAGTTATCAGAAGAATGGAAAATTCAGTTAGAGTCTTGACAGGAAATAGATGTCATGCTCGGGAGGATTTAACTGAAGAGAAGGAATGAATGGACTATTTACAGAGGTGTACACGGGGTTGAAGGAACAAGAGGGGATAGTGAGAAACCATAGAACCAGCAACAGTGAGAAGGGAGGAACCAACTACTACTGGAGCCCAGTGAGAGCGGGAGCTGTAGAGGAGGAGCTGCCCAGAATGAGTTCTTGCCCTAGAGGATGAAATACCACTGGTGCAGCAAGGAGGTGAGCCAAACCCACAGACCAAATGAAAATAAAAACCAGACAGCAAGAGAATAAGGCAGAAAAGGGCTAAAAATGGATCCAGTAAGGCAAGTGGAGGACAATCAGCACAAAAATCATAGTGAGAAATTTTAATAAAACTTTATCAGAAATTGATAGACCAAGTGATCAAGAATTACTCAAATATAGATTTGTACAATTCAATTAACAAGCTTGATCTGGGGTGTGTGTGTGTGTGTGTGTGTGTGTGTGTGAAGAGAGAACCTGCTCCAACAGGTGGAGAGCATACATTCTTTCTGAGCATATCTGCAATGGCGTATTTATAAAAGTTTATCATACCAGGTTACAAGAAGATCAAATGCTAAAGAATTGATATTACATAGAACATGATGTAAGTCAACAGAAATCACCTTTAAAAGATAGATTTACATATGCTGAAATGAAATGATCTTCAAGATATATTTCTAAGTGAAAAGAACAAGTTATAAAGTATCATCTATTATATGCTAATATTTGTATAAAATCATCTATCTCTACTTACATATGCATAGAAAATATTTGGATGCCCAAGAAACTACTAATAGTGGTTGCTTGTGGGCTGGGAAGTATGGACAGAAAAAGGGGTTCTATGGAAAGTAACCACACAGGGTGATCTGATCATAAATTCTTAACTGGACAGGTCATGGTGGGTGGTCACGCCCCAAGGCAGTAACTTCTTTAGTGAAAGGTTTTAAGCCAGCTCTGTTCATTGTTCTTGGGCATCTAGGTTAACACACCTTCGAAATACCAGAAGCAATGCCACTGGAAGTGGGTATCAACCCTCAAGAGAGTACATAAACTTGTTAACTATCTTGTAATCCAATACCCTCCTTGCTTTCTCCAATCTCCTTATGTCCCCTCCTTAATTTCAAATGCATAAAAGAAGCTACAACATTGTTATTCTTTGGAGCATTCGAGATCTTGCACCCTGGCATATCAATTTAGCTCAAATAAACTCTTACGAAAATT
Organism: Pteropus alecto; assembly: GCF_000325575.1. NCBI lineage: Eukaryota > Metazoa > Chordata > Mammalia > Chiroptera > Pteropodidae > Pteropus > Pteropus alecto. The sequence continues at coordinate 7,066,360 of NW_006434709.1, read as the reverse complement.
CTCTACAGGTTTGGATGTTTCCTACATCAACAGAGGGTAATACATATACTGAATCTTTTATACTATTTGTATCATTCTTAAAAAAAAAGAAAAAGCCTCAGTAAAAAAAATGCTGAATAGAATTGAGGTATGCTAACCTCAATTTCTTTTAAGTCTATTCTCAAGGTAGATTCCCAAGCTAATTTTGTAACATGTAGGATTTTAACCAAAATGAAATAGCTACTGTAAATTTACCCTATGCTATGCCAAATTTCCATTTACCCTCCCTCATTTATTTTTTTCCTAGATAGAACAATATTATAATTGCAATGTGTCTCTTTCCGTCGACCCCAGTTGAGGTGATTTCTTCTGAAAAAAATAAAAGCTGAGCTCTTGAATATAAACAACATTTCCGAGATCTCTGAATATGCATGCTCTACTGGTCTTTGAGAATTTCTGCTAGGGATGGTAGTCATTTACGAAGCATTCAAACAATAAAGAAAAATAAAATAATCAAAACAAGAAACTAAATATTAAAACAACCCAATGAATGTCAAGAATGGGACATCTAAATTACCTTATACATTTTTAAGCTGAATTCCTCTCAGTCAGAAACAGTTAATAGTTCTCTGAGCATGCTATCATACCTGGCAAACAGTCATTAACTTAGAGCCTGAAAGATCAATAGCAAAATAATATCTCATCTGACATTTCAAGTGATAATAGGGACTTTTGAACAGAAAGCCCTGAAGCAAACAACATTTTTTTAACAGGCTTCTCTAAGTAAGGGAGAATCTACATTGACAATCACTGCTTTTATAATTCAAACACTGCTTCAGATACATTAGTCAAGGAGAATGGGTATGACTGCATAAATGCAGCTGCCACTTAATTCTTTGATTTATTTGTTTGTAAATCTATAAAATGTCAATGAATGTTCCCTATCTCCCTACTTCAGAGAGGTGTCATGAGGGGAGGCATCCTGGCTGTTTTATATAAGTCAGCCCTGCACTAAGCAGATGGGGCAGAGGGGACTTGCTCACAGGTATTTGATGGGCCTGGGCAGAACTCCTCAGTGAACTCCAGCTTTCCTTTAACTCTCACCTGGTGTCCAGGATTTGCAGGCTTGGCAGGGCTCTGCTCAGGTTTCCATTTAACTATTCATCCAATCTCTATTTAGAACTAGCACCAAGAATTATATATCTCTACAAAAAATAAAAATAAAAAACAACCTTAATCTATATTTTGTAAGAATATATACTGATGTACTTTGTATGGTTTTTGAACAAGACTTAATCGTATCCTCAGAGTCCACTCCATATTATCCAAACTTATGATTTTCCCTATAATATCAGGGTCAAAGTGAAACTCAACCAATCAATTATAGTGTCAAATTGTACTAAATAAAATTTTTTCTTTGAAAAACTATGCTCTAAATAAAACATTGATATGGAGATAATATGACTCAGTGTTTTCTAACTCAATGCTGTCACAATAGGAAATGTAAGATTCTGCTTATATATTAATGCTTTTATTAAAATTATCTTAATACATTTCTATTAAAATACTGCTTTTTTTTTTTTTTTTTTTGCCTAAAATCATTTCTTAATATACCACACAAAATGGTAAGATATAGTTTAAATTTCTGGGGAGTGGAGCCGTTCTTTGGAAAGCAATTCTTGAGTAAAAAAAGGTGGGGGCTAGATACAGTGCTTATATTTTCCA
>NW_006434709.1:7013065-7064540 GCF_000325575.1 Pteropus alecto | reverse complement strand
TAACAGATTGGGAAATTTCACCTTTATTCTAAAAACAAATCAGAAATATTGCACAAGCAAATTTCTATTTTCTTATTTAAGATGTGGAATAACTTTCCTCTACAGTTCAAGGCTTTCTCTCCCCTTCGCCTAGATTAAAGGGATACAGCAGTAATAACCAAATTTCTGCACAATATCAGGTTCCCTATGACATTTTGTGCGATGAAAAAACCTACTATCAAAAAATAAAGATCACGAAGAGGAATTTTGTCACAGAGAGATTGCTTTTTCTTTTCTTCCTGTGTCTGATACCTACTCCTGTGTTATTTTCTTATAATACTAAAACTCATCAAATATAGTCCATGCTTACTTTTACCACCTGAGTGCTTCTTTGACTGGCATTTGTTTATACATAGAGAGGATGGGAGAAAGAGCCACTGGCTCCCACCCCTTCTCCCCGCCACCTGCTCCCGTCCCCAGACAGGGAGCAAAGGAAGCAATTGTAGCTCAATTTTTGTAGTAAAGAAGGTGGAGTTGTTTCTGATGCTAGGGGAGAACTAGAAAAAGAATAAATGTGCACACAGATACCCATATACATGCATGTGTGCTCCCCAAAAGATATTTCTTATGCATTATCTTAATCAATCTTCACAAGGACCTTAGCAGGTTGGTACTATTGTTTCCACGGTTTCACATGAGGAAAATGACTTGCCCAAATGACTGACCCAAGATCACACAGCTAGTACGTGACAGAACTGGCATCTGAACTGAGGCTGTCTGACTCCAAAAACCCACAGGGAGGAAAATTTTCTCCTTTCTGTTTCTGGATGTTGATTTGCTACAACTCCCTATCAAAAATAAAAAAGGAGTAAGAATGATCAGACCTGTATGAGAAATAAGTAATCCCATAATGACTAAAGTCCTCTGGAAGTACTATCTTCTTTTAAGTCTTGAGAAGACAGGTCACCACTGAGGTAAGGCAAAATTCTTTATGGAATTGATTCAAGAGCAAGAAAAGTTACTGGAAAAAGGGAAGAGAAAGAATAGGCACTAATAGAGTATCATTAAAAGGTCAAAAAAAGAATGACTTACTAGTAGAAATTATAGCGAAAAAATAAATTGTGACCGAATGTTGATGGTCTCATTGATGAGTTCCATAAACCTTTAGACAATTGTCTGGACCGACTTTTTGCTGTTGTTTTTAATGGCATGTGAGAGGAAGGTAAAATAACCAAGTCCATGAAAGAAAAGTGTTAGCGGCATTTTAAAAAATAAGGAAGACTATTAATAAATTGGAGATTTTTTGCATCACTAACTCATAGCAATGCATTTTTTAAAATTGAGGTAAAATTCACATACTACAAATTAACCATTCATTTTTTAAATGTACAATTCAGCTGCGTTTAGTACACTCACTATGTTGAACAACCATCCCCTCTAACTAGTTCCAAGACATTTCCATCACCCCAAAAGGCAACCTGTACCTGTAATAATGCAGTTTTGCAGAAATATTGTTAGAAAAACTAGCAAAAGAGAAAACAAAAGTTCCAATGCTATGGCAAGAAGTGAGACATAGCTAACTGATGAACTTAAGAAAAACAAAATATTTGCTAAATCTGATTCACAAATATTTTGCCAAAATATTATAATGTATAATATACTGTGCTGAGTGTTGGATACTGTGGTGGTTGGGGGAGGCGGGGATGTGGAAGGTAGCAAAAACGAGTACAATCTGGTTTTTGTCTTCAAAAGAACTTGCAGTCTAATGAAGAACTCAGACATGTAATCAAATGGTACAGGTAAGCAAAGAAAAGGGCCTAGAGAGAGAAAGGTTAAGACACCAAATGAAGGTGACAGGAAGATTATTTTTTCTATTTGGATAAAGAACAGTCTTGTTCATGGACTAATGATGATTTTCTCTTTAAGACTATGAAGAGCAAATAAACTGCTGAAATAAGTGAGAGTATTACATAGGTATCTGAATCAAATCCCCACTCTCCAGGAAAAAAAAATGAGGAAAGAAGGGAGCTAGTTAAAGCTTCATGTGACTACAGACCTTTGTTATAGTGTATAGACCCTCTCTCAAGAAAATCTAAGAAACTTAGGGGGAAGCTATGAAAGTGGGTATTGTTATGCAATTATAGTTATAATGACATCATTTGGCCATAAAAGGAATGTGGGTGTTTAAACAAATAAAGAATGAGTAAGACAAGCAGGTATGGATGCCAATAAAACAAAATATAAGACATAAAGAGGAATACAATAGCACCGAAGATGTAAAGTGTAGAATAGGCATGCACTCTAAAAGGGAAGAAAATGCAACAATTGGATGGCAAGCTTCGGATTCCATCTGCCCAAGATGAAATAGCAAATCATGCTAAAGAAAAGTGATCTGTAAATACAGAAGAGGGATATCTTTCCAGAGAATATGATGAAGGATCATCAATGAAGTATAAAGGACTGAGGACCTAAATAGTATGAAAGGAAATTATCAAAGAACTCTTAAAGGAGATGTATATTCATAAACAAATAAATAAATAATAAATCTGAGTATTAAAAAAATAAGAGGCTACAGGAAATAAAAGAAAAAATATAATTAAATATAGTTTATATTAAATATATTATAAAACAGAAATATCTTATAAAATATTTTAATAATGGTTCTATAATAAAATGTTCAAGATGATGTAGCAATTATCTTTTTATGATTCCAATGCATAGGTTACAACCAAATATTTTTGAAGTCACTTAGCTAAGATTAGGGGAAAGGAAGAAAAAAACCTTATGGATCTTAATCAGAGGAAAAGAGAAAGATGAATAAATCACCATCTTGAAAATAAAGATTCAGAATGCAAAAATATGAAGTCAGGAGAACTGTACATATATGGGTAAAATACATTAGAAAGAGGAGAGTCGAAACTAATAAAGGGTCAGCAAAGACATCCAAGAGAAACCTATCGCATTTATAAGAACTGGAATTTTCCCATTTTCATGATGGATGAACAATTATAAACAGGTATAAAATATAAGTATGTTTGGAAATAAAACATGAATATCAAATGAGTTACTGAGGATGAAAGTGCTTGAAAAATTATAAGCCAACACACAAATAATAGGTGTTATTTCACTGGAACATAGCAACTGTGGGCTTTCATATTCAGCTCAGACAAAGAGGAAAGAAGCATTTAGCAGAACTCTGCTCAGTTACCATAAAATACAGTGACCATTAAGGGCAAGTGCTTTGGAGACTGTGCTTCTCAATAACGACTATCTCTCTACAGTTCCGTGCTGGCTGAACGATACCTCTGGAAAACCTCCTTGTCATGTGGAATCTTCAATTGGTATTTTTTAAATTGAGATATAATTCACATATAATAATGTTCACTATGTTAAAGTATACAACTTAGTGTATTCACAAAGTTGTGCAACCATAGCCACTATCTAATTCCAAACACTTCATCATCTATTAGTACCTGGAGACTCCAGGAAAAGCCCTGAGACTGAAAACCTACCTCTGTAAGCAGAGGGCAGGAAAAGACTAAAGAAAGAGGCTGGCCACTCCAGTTCAGTAATTAATAGAATTTCTTAATGGAAATTTATATATAGGCATATCTTGGGCAGCTGAAAGATGAAATGGATCCCAGCACTGCTTTTAGGGGCCAGAGAATTATACAGGGTAAGGGTGGGGGCGGGTGGTGGATAGTCATGGGTACTAGCACATAAATGCTGCCGAGAATGAAAATTACTTTATGTACTTGACCAGGTCAGGACAATAACTTGTTCCAGGAACCAGCACATAGCAAGAGGCAAGGTAAGTGTGCTGATTTATGTCAGAATAAACATCAATTGTGATTGGATAATCCCTACGAGAGTTTGTGGATAACAACTTCTGTTCTAGCCCAGATCCAACTCGTAGGACAAACAGTGGTCACATCACAGAAGAGTCTCTTTACATCACCTCAAAAAGAAACCTTATATCCATTAGCAGTCACTCTCATTTCATTTCCCCCTTCTCCCAGCATCTGCCAACCAAGAATATACTTTCTGTCTCTATGGATTTACCTATTCTGGAAGTTTCATATAAATGGAATCACACAACGTGTGGCCCTTTGAATCTGGCTTCTTTCACTTAAAATAATGTTTTCAAGCTTCATCCATGTTGTAGCAAGTATCGATACATTCCTTTTTATGATTCCATTGAATAGTTACTCTTTGTTCCCCCTTCTCTCCCACAAAAAAACAAGGTCATGACTTTTCTCAATAGCCCACACATAACAGCACTTCATCTCACTGGATTAAAACTTCTGTGTACCATCTACAGAGTTAGTGTTGATATTTCTCATAGAGTTACGTCAGCTTTAACAAATATTTGAGCATCAAAGTACACAAACTAATGTGGACTTAAACTACTTTTGACAGCTGACTATAGCACAATGCTTGAAGGAAGGGAACTGAATAATAATTACTTGCTAAGCCTATAATTTAAGTTATTGTATCTTTCTCATTTCTTCCTAATTTTCCTCATTACAATCAGACATAAGCCGAGATAGATAGATAGATGATCGATAAATTTCCTATTAAAAAAACACCCTGTGATTGGTTCTAATTTGGCTGAAAGAGTTCAGATAAGTTCATATTTCCATGGTAACTCTGATATCATTTATTCATTGAACAAACATTTGTGGAGGAACTGCTATGTTCCAGGTACTTTGAGGGGCACCAATATGGAACAGATATTGCTTCTGACTTCACAAAACTGATTATCTAGTAAGGAAGATATGAACATAAATATTTATGATATAGAGGAAAGTGATAAACGCTATGAGAGAAATGCAGATAGGTTACCATAGAAGTTCAGAAAAGGATAGGTTGCCTGCAGTTGAAAGAAACCAAGAAAAACTGGGAGCAGAATCCTGGCCTTAAACTTTAAGAATAGGTAGAAAGAGAAAGCAAGAATCAGCTGGACAAATGCACAGAATGAGAACACTTCTAGGCATGTAAAGAGAACAGGAAGCTTGGAAGGCTGTATTGTAAAAATAGTAAATGGGTCACAAAAATGGGAAGCTGGGTTGGGTCAGATGGTACAAGACCTCATATACCGTAAGGAGCTTGTATTTTATATTGTGGTAAACAGACAACTATGAAGGCTTTTTGAGGAGCAAAGTAATGTGAAAAGAGCTATATTTGGGATTACTTTGATAATCCAAGTATAAAACCATGTGTAAAGAGGGTTGAGGGGAATAGGACAAGTGAGAGTCAGAAGGACAGGAATAGAGGAAAGCAATATTACAAAAACAGAATTCAATAAATGTTTCATATTCTTGTTATTAACTTGTATTCCAGAAAACTAAATTCTATTAAATTATTTTAGAAACAAACCTTTGATTGTCTGGTAACAATATCAGTCACCTGTACCCAAAGGTACACAGAAAATTACCCCAACTCTCTATAAAGAAGAAATCTATAACATCAATAGCCTCTGAGAATTCTCTCAAGGTGATTTTTCTCTTTCAAATATTTAACCTATCATTAAGATTCTTCAGGGAGAGTTCTCGTAATCTAGAGGTTAAAGAATTCAGAACTCTCCCCCACATAACTCTGACTAATTACAGAACTTTGAGCCAATTTGCCCTAACTCCAATTTTACTAATAGTGAAACTGAGCCCCATAGTCGGAACTGACTTGTCCAGGAAAACATGGCTGGTTAGAACTCAAATCTCCTGATCTTTGCCCCGATCCTCTAACTCACATTCCACTGTGTATACTCTGGGTTGGTTAGAATTGAGTGATCAAAATAAAGTGACGCTTTCAGTTTGCTTGAGCTCAAAAAGTTGGTTCCAAATTAATAGCAAGCAAGAAAAAAATGGCCCCACCGTAAAATTGGAAATCTGCAAGATACTGCTATCTGGCTGGAATACTAACATACCACACACCCTGTTGCTCATCAAGTGTCATAAAATACTGAGTTAAATGCAGTGAAGCAACTACTTGGCTCTTGTTGGAAAATTTTGGTTACTTAGGTGAATTCCTTAGGTTTTACAGAGATGTGTAGTCTTCAAACTCCCAAACATGTTTTCGGAAGAACAACAGATATGTTTTTAATATAATTCAATTTGGGATTTCCAGAAGTAACTGAAAATCTAGCTGACATGCATTGCAGAAATGAATGAAAAAGGCATCAATCTCTCAAAATTCTGTCAGGAAAGGAGTGACTGCTTCCAAAGTTCTTTTTCCTTTGCAAGAAGCTGCTTGCCTGTGCCAAAGAACAGCTCATCAGCAATGTTGTTCCATTTTATAGGGATGTTTTGAGAGAGAAAAAAAAATTAGGAATGCATGCTGTGATTTTTTTTTTTAAACTTTGTATCTTGAAGCCTATGATAATCTTGCTGCTTTTTATTTTAAAAAAGGAAACCAAGTGTTTGAGGTTTGATCTTTGAGTCTACCATATTCACTGCTGGCATATTACCTTACCCTTATCACAAGAAGCAACATGTAGTTTTTTAAAAATATTGCCAAGACGGAAAAAAAGAAAGTCATAGATTTTCTTAAGGACTCAGTGTTCTTCTATGTGAAACATATGTTACACGGAGTAACGACCATAGCTACAAAATAGCTTTTCCCTATCTCTGCTAGAGGTTTTATCCTCTACTTCCACTGAGGCCAGTGTGCAGGGATGTCTCATGTTTGCTCCAAGAATAGTTCTTTCCACTGCCAAAAGATGTTTACCATTCCCCTTGCTTGATATAAGCAACTGCTGACAGTCCTCCAGGCCAGGTGACCACTGCCCACCAAACGCACTGCTACCATTGTTGCAACTGCTGACGTGTGCAAGGAGGCCTCTAAGGCTCAAAGTCCACTTTCAAGGGCTTCAGAGGTGTTAAGGGTCCTGGTGCCAATACTGCTGCCTCTGGCACCAATATTCATGCCACAAACAAGCTGCATTCTTCGCATCCTAAGAAGATTAGTAAAAATAGCTCCTTTAGCTTTTATTAGGTTTTATATTACAGCCATCCTGAGGTCACAGGGCTCAGGAACAGACTAGATAGGTGTTCAACAGTTATTTGTTGAAAGAATGAATGACTCTGCCATGCTGGGCTGCAAACAATCCGAGTGGCAGACACCATAATGTACTCAGACTTCTTCAACTTCTTCTATTGCTCTAATGCAACCTCTGTATCTTGGTTCTGTTCTCCATTGGGATCAGTTCTTTCCTGGAGACAATTAGAGTTGTCTTATAAACAGAACTCCAAAAGACCCACCCTTACCTGGCCTTAGGCATGCCCAGATAGGCCAGAATCCCGGGGAGGATTAAACTGATGTGCAAGCATTATCACATACTATCTCTCTTATCTTAGAAAGAGGAAATACAGAATTGACATAAAGATAAAAATAATTCGAGGTTTTGGTTTTTCATTTGAGTCTCATCAGGAGTTACAAATTGCTGATGTGCAGCCAAATTTGACCAGATGTTTTTTTTTTTCAAATCCACGTGATTAAAAAATATTTTTGTATTTGAATATATCTAGATGAGTAGTTCTCATACATGAACATGCATCAGAGTCAAGCCTGTTAAATCTGGAGGGCTTGTTAAAACTTGGATTACTAGGCTCTACCCTCAGAGTTTCTGATTCAGTAGATCTGGTTTGGGGCCTAATAGTTTGAATTTCTACCTAGTTCCTGTTGTATCTGGTCTGGATATACTCTGAGAACCATTGCTTACCGGTTCTGTAGTTTTCCCAGACCCCATCACCAGTCCCCATTATATTGCATCTGGCCTGCTTCATTTATTTGCATTACTTGCCTTGCTTTTGAGTTTGAACAAAAGCTCTGTGAGTCTCAATATTTCTGGTGAAAACCCTTTTTCAGCTTGTCTCATGGAGAAGACAGTATTACCCATTTTTTATTCAAGTAAAACAGATAAACAGAATTGTACATACATCTTAAGTGTACAGTTCATTGAATTTTCACAAATTGAACATACACATCTAATCAGTACCCAGAGCAAGAAACAGAACATCACCAGCCCCCAGAAATCCCTCTCATGCTCCTTTCACAATTTGAACACTGAGGGTAACCATATTCTGACTTCTAACATCACAGATTTGTTTTACCTATTTTTGTAATTATACAAATGGACTCATATAGTATGTACTATGTTGTGTCTGGCTTCTTTTGATCAACATCATGTTTATGAGATTCACATTGTCGTGTATAGCTGTAGTTTGTTCATCTTCATTGCTGTCCAGTATTCTATTATGTGATCGTTCTACAATTTATCCATTCTATTGATGGGCATGTGGGTCATTTGCATTTTGAGGCTTTTAGAAAAAGTGCTATTGTGAACATTCTCAAACATGTCTTTTGCTGCACATACAAGTGCATTTCTGTTAAGTATATACCCAGGAGTGGAACAGCTGGGTCATAAGGGTATGTGTGTGATCATTTAGGAGGTGCTGACAAACAGTTTTCCAAAGTGGTTATACAGTTCATGTTTCCACTAGAAGTGTATGAAAGTTCCCATTTCTCCACATTTTCACCAACATTTCAGATTTCACTTTCCACTTTGAAAAAGATAGACTTCCCCGGATTTTAGTCATCAGTGTCTTCATTTGATTTTCACACGTCTTGAGTTCAATGCACAACTTTTATCACTTTAAGCAACTCTGGCATTAATCTTTAATAAATGATTGGGTTTCACAATCAATTTGTACATAGATACCTTAAATTAGTAAATTTGCTCACTAAGTGAATTTCTTCCAGCCAACTATTATCTACTGTTTTTTTTAATAAGATTAGAAATTTATTTTTATTTTATTTATTTATTTTTTAACACCATAGCGCCTGGTATTCCTAGGTGGTCTCCTACCAAAGTACTAACCAGGCCTGACCCTGCTTAGCTTCCAAGATCAGACGAGATCGGGTATGTTCAGGGTGGCATGGCCGTAGAATCTACTGTTTCTTTTCAAGTCACAGAGTATATTCAGTATGGGAAGACAGAATTGTTCTCTGTGTTTATAGCTATAATCTAAAGGTAACCAACAGTATTTCACATTTGTGACTGTTTGTAGTAACTCTGTCCACAGGGCAGAATGCTACCATTATCTGGCCAAAGGTTGACTTTAATGATCAGTAACAAGTTTCTCATATCATGCAACCCCTCTTACTTTGCTGTAAGCTCATCCTTCCAAAATATCGAGACAAAGCACTAATAAAGACACTTTTTGTGATGCCATCAAGGACTAACTAGGAAACTAGTCTCAGGCCCCTGGAGCCTTCTGTTTTTGTCTAAGCCGATTTTCTCCCCAGAATCTCTGGTAACCAAGCGTTATAAATAAACTTTTCATATAATTGTTTAATTTAATGGAAAATGGCCTTTGCAGAATCAGTCCTTTGTTATTCCACTATATTTAATGTTTATTTCTTTTCTTTGCTTGCCTACTTTGAGTGATTTCTGGCTTTGATACATTGCATCTTAAATTTTAATTGTTTACCTGAGTAATTTCCATATTTACAGTTGTTTCTTCTTAATATTTAATTGCTTAACAATGTAACATAACTTTTAACACTGGATAAGTGGGAAATCATTGTTTTGAATAATTTTATTTTTTAAAACAGTAATAACTTTTTTTTTTTAATTTAAGATACATGCTCGACATAGCCATTTGCTACAACCTAGGGTGGCCTGTGTTCAGTGATGCTTTCTTTTTCCACCAACAGGGACAAATTGAAGTAGACAGTGAAACTAAGTTAGTGGCGCTTATTTTACAGTGATGAAAATGCCAGGAAAGATTTAAAGACATTACCAGCCTTTCCAGTGAAAACTCTTCAGGAGCATCCATCCCTTGCTTACTGTAAGGGCAGGGTAATTGAGCATTACTTGAAAATCAAAGGTCTGACTCAGAGTCAGGCTGTGGTTCAGTATATGAAAATAGTAGAAGCTCTACCAACTTATGGAGTCCATTATTATGCAATAAAAGATAAACAAGGACTTCCTTGGTGGCTCGGAATCAGCTATAAAGGAATTAGCTAGTATGATTTACAATACAAGGTGAAACCTTGGAAAATCTCACTTAGGGTGCTACTTCTAATGATGCTTAAATGCCAGATGAGGTTAAACATAGAAGAGAACAAGTGCTGTCCAGACTCACTTTCTATATCAATACAAAATTAAGTATGCTGTGGAGGGAAAAAATTGAATCCCCGGAGGAAAAAAAATGGCATAGATGATAGAGGCTCTGTTCATCCCTCTGGCAACCAAATCAAAGTTGTGACGAAAACAAGGAGCAGCAGCAAGGAAAACTCTCCTGGGATCTACATGAACAAGCCATGCTAGGGAGAAATCCAAGAAAGCACCCTGCAATGGCAGAAGGTAAGACTCATCGAGGACATAGGCCTGCTAGGTCCCGAGCAGCTGAATGAGATGGAGGCTGCAGCAGCAGCGGCAGCGGCAGCGGCAGAAGCCTCTTAAAGGGGCTGTGACTGCAAGTGGATTTTCCCGGCAACGGACTTGCTCACTCTGAGCACCAGTGCCAATTAGGCTGCACACAGGGGGCACCAGAGACTTACAGGCAGACATTGTTGGAGTGAGGGCGGAGTGAGGGCTGAGGTGAGACTTGCTCTGTACAGAAGTGCCGGAGGTATCTATTGTTCCCTGTTGAGCCCTTCCCCACTAGTGCTCAGACACAGAGCTGGCATAGCTGTGATATCATCAAACTGGATAACAGAGGTCGCTCCGCCCAGAGGATTTCTTGAAACTCTGCCTCCCCCAACTCAGGCCCCACTCAAGCCACATCCAGGTGTATCCTCAGCGAGTCAGGTGCCCCTTGCTGAGACTCACACTGGAGAAGGCAGTTGGCCTCAGTTTCTGGTGTGGCCTTTTGAGGCAACTATAAGCACAGCATCTGTGGATTGCTTGCTGAATCTTAACAGGTAGCCCTGGAGGGGCAGAGGCTTGGGCTAAATTTGGCCTGTAGCTGAACTCCTCTCAGGACTGTGCTACTAGACACCTACTTCACAAATCCAGGAGACTTAAAAGCTTTGCTTAATACATAGAAACAGACACGGAAAGGCAGCCAAATGGGAAGACAAAGAAGCAGAAACCATATGAGAAACAAAACAGAGATCCAGAAATAATGGAGTCAAGTAATCTAACAGATGCAGAGTTCAAAACACTGGTTATAAAGATGCTCAATGAACTTTTGGGAAGTGTAGATAAATTCAGTGAGAACTTCAACAAAGAGATAAAAAACATAAAAATGGAAATGGAAATTACAAAAGGAAACCAGTCTGAAACGGAGAACACATTATCTGAGATGAGAAGTATATTAAGTGGAATAAATGAAGGAATAAACAAAGTGAATAAAGAAGAGGATCAAATGACCTATCTAGAGGACAGAAAAGCCAAGGACACTCAATCAGAATGGCAAGAAAAAAGATGCCAAGACTATAAAAATAATTTAAGGAGCATATGGGACACTATTAAAGGTCAAAATATCCGTGTCATGGGTGTACCTGAAGGAAAACAAGATGTTGAACAGCTATTTGAAGAAATAATGATGGAAAACTTCCCTAACCTGGTGAAGGAAATAGACTTACAACTCCAGGGCTCAGAGAACCCCAAAAACCAGAGATCCAAAGAGACCCACACTAAGACACATCCTAATTAAAATGCCAAAGGTTAAATACAAAGAAAGAATATTAAAAGCAGCAAGAGAAAAAGCAGATAGTTACCTATAAGAGAACACTCATAAGACTGGCAGCTGATTTCTCAAAAGAAACTATGCAGGACAGAAGGGCTTGGCACAAAATATTCGACAGAATGAAGACCCAGGATCTACAACTAAGAATAATTTATCCAGCAAAGTTATCATTTAGAGTTGAAGTACAGATAAAGAGCTTCCCAGACAAAAAATAAGCTAAAGGAATTTATCATCACTAAGCCAATATTACAGGAAATGTTGAAGGGACTTCTTTAAGAAGAAAAAACATGTGTTAAAAACAGGAATAAAGAATGGTAGCAACTACATTGTTGTTACCATTAGTAAGTACCTCAAGCGGAAAAGAATTAAGTGCTCCAAATAAAAGATAGAGTGGCTGAATGGATAAAAAAACAAGACCCTTACATGCTGCCTACAAGAGACTCCAGATTAAAAGACACACAGACTAAAAGGAAGAAGAAAAAGATATTGCTTTGATGGACCTAGAAAGTATTAAGTCAGACAGAGAAAGATAAATACTATATGATTTCACTTATATGCGGAATCTAAGGAATAAAAATAACAGATTAATCAAAAGCAGAAGCACAAACATAGTGGACAATTTGGTGACGGACAGAGGGAAGGGCATTTGGGGGGGCTGAGAGAATGGGGTGAAGGGTTAAAGAAGTACAAATTAGTAGCTGATGGATGGTCATGGGGATGAGGAATATGGCATAGGGAATGCAATTAGCATTAATACATTGGCTAGGTGGAGGGTCAGGGGAGGGAGGGAGCAATTGGGGGGGATCGTTTTATGAACTATAAAGATATCTAACCAATGTACTGTATACTGGAAACTAAAATAAATAAATTTAAAAAAAACTAAAAAGATATATGCTCATTTTAAAGACTCGAGCAATTAAGAAAAGCATAACAAATAAAGCAAAAAATTACTCCCTCTTATCACTCAGAAAATAACTATTGCTGACCTTATGTGAATATTATTCCAGACATTTGAGATGCACGCATAGAGATAAAAATTTAGAAAAACAAAAAGGTAAACAGACAATATTAGTAAAATTAAATCATGTAACAGCGAATGATTAATAAAAAAAATTATTAGAGTTAATTTCAATTTAACGAAAAAAGAGCAAATAATGATATGGAATAGCTGAACTTCAGATAAATTTTTCATTACATTTTAGGCATATCTTAGAGAGTGTGATAATGTATACTTGGGCTTCTCAGTCCTGATCTCTAACTCTTGACTCAAAACTAGAGGAATTTCTTGATTACATGTCCAACAATACTAGTCTTCTCAATCTCTAATAGTTCATTTTATTGTAATGTGTGTTTTTGTCAGTAGCATGTTATTCTTCCTGTAAAAAGATAAAATGGAAAGAATGAAATGAGGAAGAAAAAGGAGAAGGAAGAAAGCAAAGAAGGAAAGTTTCTACTTCAATGTCTATATTTCAGTTCGTCATTTCAGTGGTCCTCTTAATTAAAGTGTCATGTAACTTATAGATGATTCTCAATGAGTATTATAGAGACACCTGGTGTTTTGTTAAACAGGTCTGGCCCTCCTACTGCATTATGGGATAGGTCCAAAAGACCCTTGCGGTATGATCACATTAGAGTTTATGGTGTCTTGCTTGATCCATATCCTCTCACAAATAAAATAGGTTGCACTAAAGTCTAGTCTTGTTCAATCTATTTTTTGCAGCCTGTTATTGCTATGAGGCTTCTTTTTTTAATCTACAAAATTCTAATGAGATCATCTTTAGATCATCAACACAAAACCCCAGAGCAGTAGTAATTATCAAAAAAGACCCATACGAGATGACATAAAAATGTTAATAGATTATTGTATGGTCTACACATGCCATAAACTATGCATGACTTTGTAGCACCAGAAAAACTCTACATTCAACTCTTACATTACCAATACAGACCACAATGCTATCAATTGCATCTCGTTAACCAGAGTGTAAAGAACCTAAGAATGCTATAATTGAATAAGAACTGAAAATTTAATAAGAAAGGTCAGCAAGTGAATGAGAGGAAGGAGACAAACATTTCTTGAGCTTCTATTTTTATGCTAAATAGATTGTTTACATCTTTTGAATCCTCAAACAACCCTGTGGAATTGGTATTATTTGTATTTTCATGTTACAGATGAGTAAACAAGGAACAGAGGAGTTAATGTTGTAATGGGTTAAAATTTGAATCTACATCTGTCCAACTCTAGTATTTTTTTCTCCTGAGCTGTTCTCCCTTCCTGCAAGTTGTTATCCCAACAAAATTTTAAGCCATACACTAAATGAAAGTGTATGCCTGGTGTGAGGATGGTATATGCAGACTGCTACATGGCTCCTCTATTCGATCACTGCTCAGAGCATCAGACCCAGTTATTTCACTGAGGTTGTCGGTGTTCTCTCAAAGTCACGCCTAACACTAAATGGATTTGATTACTGCCTGTCCTTGCCACCTGATGCTGCCAGGGGAAATAGAACAGCTGCTGGAAAGACTTACTAATTCCTTTGAATAGTTTGTAACATTATCTATACTTTAGATTCTAAAGGGATTTGTAGATACTTCAGTTTAAATATATATACATCAATCAAAATATATCTAGCAACAAGAGAATAGTTTTTTATGAATATTATTTTGTTGGTACTATATAGACTTCTCAAATAATGTATATGAAATTTAATCCCAAGTTATGAATACTTGCATGACAGTTCACAAGCATTTAGAAATAGAGTTCTATTTGAAAGGTCATGTGCACATTTGAGCAACTTGATATCAAGTGATCTTATTAGGGAGATTACATCATAGACCTTGTGATGCTAAAAGCATTTTTTTAGTCATGAGCTACGTAAAGGTAAAAACTGATTGTCTATATGATATTTTTATATTTCTTACAATTTTAATACTAAGGAAAATTAAGTTAGAAATGCGTTTGTTTATCACTCTTTGTGATTTAAAAAATCTCTCAAAAATACTTGGGTAAAAATCACATAACTCATAAAGAACAAAGTAGTCTTGATTAAAGTATAATAAGCCACTTGATGGCAAGAACAACTTCTGTACATCATGTTCCGAAAACAAAACAAAACAAAACATTAACTACTCTAGTCTATAGTCAAAATATGTTCCAGATGTATGAATGGTGGGAGTACGAAGGGATGGTGGAAAGAGTTATACCTTATTTTATTTTGTAACTGGAGAAACTAAGAAAAGAAGTGATCGTTGAAAGCTTAGCGCATTTTTAACACCCTTGTATCTACATTCGCTTGCCCTCTAAGCAGAATATCTGTACTTTATTGATTCAAATTAAGGAAGCAGTGCTTTCTTCTTGTTTCTAATCTGCTCTCACCTGAAAGCTGCAGTAGCTATGCAGCCATCACCTCTTGCTCCCTGCCTAGCTTTCTTTTATGCTGGCCTGTGGTTGGGAAAGGCACTTCATTCTTTTTTTGGCTTTAATTTACTAAAATATTTAATTTACTAAAATTATTTACTGAGCTAAAACTCAGAACATAACTACCTTAATGTCGCTGCCATCAAAGCAATTGAATATAATTTTATGTATAATTATGTTCTTTCATTGTTACATTTTTCAGACTCTCCCAGTGTTGGAATGAAACAAATTAGTCAGACCAAGGCACAGAGGACTCCGACTCACCCTGGAAAGCTGTGAGTCTCTCTAATATACTGACCTAAATAAAGTTGCAATTGCATTATAAAAAAATAAATATAAGAAACAGAAGAAAAGAAAGCAGCTTACATCCTAAAAAGAAATTAATTTACAATCACATTTTTCTAAGTATAATCCTTCAGTTCTCTCCCCCATCTCTTCTATATGATTCCCCGCTTTTGGCTTCACAGCCTACATAGCCCAGAGAAAACCCTCTGGTTATAGAAAATTTCCATGTGGTGAGATTTTAGCCCCCTCCCCGCCCCGTACCCACCCCTAACTCCTGTACAAATAGTTTCACCATCTGTCTATAACACTGCCTGAAATTCTGTCATTAAATATATTCCTTCAGATTAAATATATACCCACTTATTTTAAAAATTATAATCACTTCATCGAATATTCCCATAAACCTGACACAACTATTTATATTGTTTTAATTCTCTCTGATATTTTCAATGTTTCTGCAGATATTTTAGTTCTGATTGTTCACTTGACATTGTTTAATATGTTCATATACCAATACAAGGCATATATTTATCACATTATTTTTGTCAATGTGCTCTACTTTGAGAATTTACAAAGAATACGGAATTTTAATTGTTTCAAGTTTCATTTTCATAAATATTTCTGCCTTAAACATTACTGTATACCATTTTCTTAAATAACCTTAAATTTCCCAAAGTAAAAGTCAAAGAATGGCAACCCTTTAACATATCATTTCATATTTCTAATATGGTTATACCTACTCCACTGAAAGACTGTATCAATTTCCAACACTATCAGCAATATATGAGTGCTAGTCTCTATACTATTGGTTGATTACTATCATTTTTAATTTAAAAATATGTACATAGTGTTAATATATATAGGTAAAATTCATAATTTTTTATTTTATATTTATTTTTTCACTGAATAAGGTAATGATATTTTAAATGATTGTTTTATTATAGCTCTTCCATTTGGAAAGTCTAGAGTCTGGATATTGATCTTATTAAGATCATGCAGCAAGGAAGTGACAGAATTAATTTGAATTTAGGTTTGTCAAGTCATTCTACTATAAGGAGGAGAAGATGAGGCTGGAGAATTGTGAGAAAGCTGGTCATAAATACAGAAATGTTCTTTGTATATCTTATAAATTGAATTGTTTTTAATACTATGTTAAGTTTCATTGTAAAACATATAAATACAGAAAAGTATATGTATGTAATTACAGAGTGAGCTCTTGTTATAAGATAGAATATTGTTACTATCTTAGAAGCTTGGTGTGTGTCTTATACTTGCTTCAAGAAGCAACCCTTTATTTATGCCTCCCTAAATTACATATTGGTTAGGTTTTATCTGTTTTCAAACATCATGCAAATAGAACCATACTCTCTGTCTTCTTTATGACTTGCTTCTTTTACTCAACATTATGTTTAGAAGAATCATCAATATTGATGCATGTAGCTGTAGTTTGACAATTTTTTATTTCTGTATAGTTATATTAGTTTTATATGCTGTGTAACAAATTATCACAAATTTGATGGCTTACACCATCATACATTTATTATCTTACATTTTCCGTAGAGTCAAGAATCCAGATATGACGTAACTGGGTCCTCTGCTCAGGGTCTCACAGGCTGCTGTCAAGGTGCCCGCCAGGCTGCATTCTCATTTGGGGACTTAACTGGGAAGAATTTGTTTCAATCCTCATTCAGGTTGTTGGCAGAATTTTTTTTCTGCTTTAAAACAACTATCAGCTTGCTTCTACAAGGCCTGCAGGAGAGAAGAATCTGCTTAGATATGTATATATAGACATAGATATGTGTGTGTGTATATATGAATGTATATATATATATGCACATATATGTATAAATATATGGAGAGACACACACACTCAGGGGTGTGATATCCCATCGCCTTTGCTAAATAACATAACCTAATCAATAGAGCAATATCTCATGACCTTTGTCACATTCTATTTGTTAGAAGCATATCATGGGGTTCTGTCTGCATTCAAGGAGAGTTGATTATACAAAGAGTAATAGCAGCAGGAGAGATCGTGGGAGGGAGATGCTATTTAAAATTCTGCTTACCACAACAGTAATTCATCACAATCTATTGTAGCTTGTCATCCAGTCTACCACTGATGGACATTTAGATTGTTTCAAGTTTTGGGCTGTGATGGGTTAATTTTATGTGTTAATTTGGCTGGGCTACGATGCCCAGATATTCGGATGTTTCTGTGTGGGTGTTTCTGGATGAGATTTAAATTTGAATTGGCAGACTTTGAGTAAAGCAGATTGCCCTCCATAATGTGGGCAGATCTCATCCAATCAGCTGAAAACCTGAATAGAACAAAAGGCTGACCTCCCCTGAGCAAGAGAGAATTTGCGCATGGGCACGCACATGCACACACACATGCAACACACAGACACCCTATTGGTTTTTATTTCTCTGGAGAACCTTGACTATTAGAAGGGCTATTATTAACAATGCTTCCATGAATGTTCTGTATGTCCTCTGATGAATATGAGAAATAATTACTGGGCTACATACCTAGGAGTGGAACTCCTGGGTTGTAAAGTATGCCTCTATTCATGTTTATGAAGAAATGTCGAATTATTTTCAGTTTTTGTGCCCATTTATACTCTTACCAGTACAGACAAGTTCCCATTAATACAAATGCTCATAAACATATGATATTGTCTATTTTAAAATGTTTGTCAGTCTGATGAGTATGAAATGGGATATCATTGCAGTTGTATTTCCTAGATAATTACTTAGATCAAACATGTTTTCATATGTTTATGGGCCATTTAAATTTCTTCTTTTGTAAATGTTGGTTAACTCTTTTGCCCATTTATATACTGAATATTTTGTCATTTTCTAACTGATTTGTAGTAGCTATTATATATTCTAGATATTAGATCTTAGTAACATGTGCTTCAAATATCTTCTAGTTTGTAGTTTGTCTTTGCACTCTCTTTAAGATGTCTTTTGAAAATCAGAAATTCTTAATTTTAATGTAGTTTACATTTCAATATTTTCCTCTACATTTGACTTTTTGTGCTTTAAGAAATCCTGTACTCTGTTGTCATGAAAATATTTTCCTATATTATCTTTCAAAGGCTTTAATTTTGCTCTGACCTTTTGGTCTTTATTTCTCCTAGAAATTTATTGTGATTATAATGTGGATAGAGATCCAATGTAACTTTTTCCCATATGGATATCTTTATCCAGTACCATTTATTGAAATATCCACCCTTTCCCCATCATCTGCAATACTGTTTCTATCGTATATCTATTATCTACATATAGATAATATATATGCCAGTGTCTATTTGGGCATTTTAGTTCTGATCCATTGACCTATTTCTCTATCCAGGACCAATATTATTGTACTATCTTAAGAACTAATGTTTTATACTGTCTTGAAATCTGTAGTGCAAGTCACCTAAACTTATTCATCCTCTTAAAAAGGGACTTGGCAATTTTTGGTCCTTGGTATTTCCACATGAATTTTGGAATATGACTATGAGGTTCTACTTTTAAAAAATCTATTGGAGATTTGATTGAGATTGTATTAATTCTGTAGATCAAATTGGGGACAATACTTATCTTTACAATATAGAATCTTCCTGTATATTTTTCCTTCGAAAGTTTTGCATATTTTTGTTAGATTAATACCTAGATATTTCATGTTTTAAAAAATATACAGGTGGGATATATATATATTAAACATTCACTAATTTTTAAAAAATGTATATATATACAAAAAAACTGTAACCCAGGATCAAGTTCATTTGAACTCAAGAACTTTTCACAAACAACTTCATCTATTTCACTCAGCAGCAAAATAAATTGAACAGCATATTATTTTTTAAAAATCAACAAAGTTTTACTTCTTCCTTTCTAATCTTTATTCTCTCTCTCTCTCTCTTTCTCTGTCTGCTCTTTCATTTTTTCTTTTTCTTGCCTTATTGCAATAGCTAGGACCTCTAATACAATGTTGAATAGAAGTTGCTGCCATGAGTCAACACCATTGGGGGCCATCATGGAGGCAGGCTATCATTCTAGAGAAGCATGTATGGGAGGTTTTTATGGGCCAAAGAGGCTTTTATTCACATGATGATATCTAATAGCAGGAAAAGAAAGGACATGTAGTATAGCTGGCCTGCCATGTGTTTTTTGTTATAGTGAACAAAAGGGGGCAGTATTTAGAAGCACATCTGGCAGCCTCTGCTGCAACTGGGAAAATGGATTAGGAAGAAAAGATATTCAAAAGATGAATAGTTAAAACAACAAAACTTGATCTTAGTGAGCAAAATTTCCAGCTATGTGGATCACAGCAACATAAAGTTTAAGATTTTTTCTTATTTTATGAAATTGTTCTCACCAACAGCATCTTATGGGCAAACACTTTTAAATTCCGATAGATTGTTTGAAAAGCCAACATCCTAGCTTTAACAAATGTCTTCAACTTATTTTAAGTAACTGACTTTTTAAAAAATAGTACAAAAATTACTGAGGTTTATTGGTAAAACCCAAGACACATACACAACAGGGGAAATATAATCTGCACATTCACTAACTAGAAAACTAGCAATTAAAGAATAAAATATTCTACCACTTCTTTGAGAATTTCCCTTGGGTAAATGTTTTCTATGCACTGATTTAAGTCACAGACCAGATAATTCCCATTACATTTCCTATAAAAAACAGTAAAACCTCAGATAGAATATTAAGTATTTAACTGAAAGGAGTTTTCAATTAGTGTTGCTTAATGAAGAAGAGATAATCTCTCTGTTGTAACATGACTCTCAAGTGGGGAAATTTTTCTTCCTAATTGTCTCAAACACTCTGTTTTGGCTTTGTATTATATTCTGCATCAATGAACTGGAATTCAGAATGTTATTGATTTGTTTTAAACATTAAACAACTTGGAACTAGTTTTGCCCATATCTCCACTTGGGATAAAATATATTCATTTTTTAAAAAAGAAGCTTGCTTGACTATACTTGGTTGAAATGATAAAGGTAGTGCTTTGTAAAACTGCTATGATCTCTGAATTGTTGCATGCTGTCTTGTTACTACAACAATTTAACTGTAGCCCTATTTCAAGGTCTGTCGGTCTTTTATAATGGAGAATTATGTAATTCTGATGACAAAATTCTTATCATTGATTACCATCACTCTGTGATGTCTTGGTTTATGATAAAAATAATGCAAATGTACATTATACCTTTTCAATAGAATTTAATAATTTTAATCCTGAAACAAGGAGGCTGTGGTAGGAGTAGAATGCACACAGGACATAAAAGCTAGGAATCTTGACTCTGTCATTAGGTGGGAAATCTTAAGTAAGTCATTTAATCTCTTTGAGTTTAAGTTTCCTCATCTAAAACAAGAAAATAATAACTTCCTCTCTAAGGTTTTGTGTGGATTAAAAAAAGAAAAACTATGTGAAAACACTTGGCAAATATTTATACTGTATATAAAGGTTTTGGTTTTTAGTCCTGTAATAGAATTTCACAGATGGGAAAATTCAGACAAAGAAATCAAGTGACCTGTGATCATTTTCTAGCGCGCCTACCACTATACTATGTTCACCCCAAAGTCTCTTGCAGGGAGCCTATGCACTAATTAGTTGCAACAGGCTGGGTATGGGACCTAACTGGTTATACATGTGCAGTGGGAGTTGGGGGTAGTGCAGTGTGGACTATTTCGTGCTTAGTTCAGAACATATAGGAAAAGGTTAGTTCCAAATCAGAATATATATATTCTGAATATATATATCAATATATATGTATATATGTATATGTATATATATACGTACATATATACATATGGAGAGAGAGAGAGAGAGAGAGAGAGCGAGAGAGAGAGAGAGAAATTTGAGGGTAACAGAGGGAAGGGCAGAAATTTTGGAGTAATTAGATCAGATGAGCTTTGGTTATCTTGTCTGAGAGTATGAATACTCGGGCCAGAAACTCCTGAATTAGGAGCAAGGGATTAAATCTTTAGACCAATGGTTCTCAAAGTGTGGTTTCCAACCAGCAAAATCAACAATGCCTGGGAACTTGTTAGAAATGCAAATTATAAGATCCCACCTTTAACCTGTGGACAAAAATAGAAACTTTAGGTGTAAGGTCCAGCAAATGTTGGAGACCCCATCAGCCTGAGTCCCTGAGTTAGAACATAGAGCTGATTCCCCCAGTCAACCCAAAATGTAGCATTAGTGAAAAAATAAACTCTATTGTTTTAAGCCACTGAAATGTTTGTTATGATAATATAATCTGTACTGATACAGAATAGGCACTGATGTAGAAATCAGTACCAAGAGTGAGGTCCTATCATAATAAAAACTCTAATATACGTAGTATTGGCTAAGATAAATGGAGATAAGTGGAGGATAATGAAGCTATTATCAGAGGCTGAAAAAATGAGATTCATGTCATGCAATGGTGAAATCTTTGGTAAAGCTATCATCTGAGGTTGTATGGGAGGCAGATTATGCCCAATGAAACTATAGCTCTAGGGAAAGGTATTGGGAAAGAACTATTAGTGATGTGTGTGTTTGTGTGTGTGTGTGTGTGTGTGTGTGTGTGTGTTTGGCAACATTTTGAAGAGATGATCTCAGTAGAGAACAGATTGGTTCAAATGGGAAGAAAGGGGAATAGAAAAATTTTATTAATCCAGAGATTTATATAGGATTAGAAGACTCAACTGCTGCTCTACAACATAAATACATACATGCATACATACATACATAAGGTAAAATTAAGAAATACTTTGAATAATAGGAGTCATTAAAACACATCTCGAATTTGAATTTGGACATCATATATATTGTTAAAGCCTTTGAACTGATGTCTCAGAGTAAAGACCCAATTGAGAGGCACCCAATAAATCATTTCTATTGGTCAACATGGCTCAGAGAAAGATTGAGTGTGGTTCTCTCAACAAAGTCTAGTAAGCTCAAAGTACACACATGTACAATTAAGGTGGGGGAGGAACAAGGAAGCAAAAAAGCTTGGTAAAACTCTCTTTCAAAAGAACTATGGACATGGTCACCAGGAAGTGGAGTGGAAGAGAACCAAACAGATTAAAAACTTTACTAAATTTTAGAGAGTGGTATGTATTGCCTAAAGAACCACCCCCCTCTGTGGCCAGAAGAAACTATATGTACTGTGATTTTTCATATATATATACATACCTATGATAAAGTTTCATTTATAAATTAGGCAAAGTAAGAGATTAACAACAATAATTACTAATAAACTAGAATAATTATAACCACATACTGTAATAAAAATTATGAGGATGTGCTCTCCTTCTCTCTCTGATAACCCATCTGATAACTGAGATGGCTACTAAGTGACTCACGGGCAGGTGGGGAGCATATACAGTGTGGATATGCTGGACAAAGGGATGATTTGCCTCCCAGATGGGACAGAGTGGAATGGTGAGAGACTTTATTACACCACTCAGAATGACACACAGTTTAAAATTTATGAATTGCTTATTTCTAGAATTTTCCATTTAATGTTTTTGGACCATAATTGAAACTGCAGAATGTGAAACAGTAGATAAAAAGGTACTACTGTATGTGTAAGGTTCGGTACTATCTGTGGTATCAGACACTGACTGGGGGTCTTGGAACGTATTCCCTGCAGATAAGGGGGAACTATCATATTTGAGATTTAAAACAACCCTTGGGCCTCTCACTGTCCACCAGCAGAAACTGGGTTGAGAAAGCTGCTCAGTTCTAGAAAAGGGCGTATTCCCCAATGTCCATTTCAGACTTGGCTAAAGAGGAAAATGAAAAAGGTAGAAATTTTCGGAAGGCAGAGATAGAGACCATAGAGAATAATGGGCAAAAGGAGCTTCTCAAAAATCAGGGCTTACTCAGTAACATTCCTTAACCAGAGGTAGGGAGCCCTCAAAAGTTCTCCCCAGCAGGATTTCAGAATTTCTACAGACCCCTATTTGCTGTATATTTGCCATTTTCCCTAAGGAGAATATTTATTACAATCACCCAGTTCTTGTACCACCATTATACATTGAGTGGGAAGAGGCAGGTAATTGGTTTTATTTTATTTCACAGGTATAGGTAGGATCTAGAGAAGCAGCTTCATGATTTGAAACTACCACACCTTACCTAAAGATCTCAGATTATGAACGTGATGCCATAATTGCATGGAATTTTGAGGCTTTCTTGCTTGGGGAGTGGGTGAGTATGTTTTACACGTCATAAATAGAGTGAATCAAATATTTGGTAACAAAAAGGGGAGTAGCCATTAAGACTGTTCTAAATATTTCAGTTCTTCTTCCAGGGATATGATAGGACTGTACTTCCCTGCCTCTCAAAGTTAGACATGGGCAGATAATTTACTTTGGCCAATGAAATGTGAATATAAATGATATGCGTCACTTCCAGCCAAATCTTTCAAGAACCAATGCATTACTCCATGCTACTTTTCTCTCCTACGGTAGTGAAATCAGAAGCACCTGTTGAGAGGGAACCTCTTTGAGTCTTGGTCCCTGAGTCACTAAAATGTACAGAGATCCTCTGGTTGATTTGGGTTCTGAATGTAGAGTGAGCAAAAAATAAATATTTTTGTGATCAAGCCTCTCAGATAAGAGAGCTGTTTGTTATTACAATAAAAGGCAATCTATCCTTATTGATACAAGCACAACTTTCTTAACTCATTGAGTCCACATCCTCACAAGGGAACTTCACAAGTAAGATCAATTTTAACCAACCTGAGATAAAGTTGTTGTTTATTTTTAATGAACCTAATCATATTTCCCAGTAGTAGGTGAAATTGTTTGTCAAAAATTCTGTCATTGTACAGGCAACAATCTAATCTCCAGTCATCTATGCTTAGCTATTTCATTATAGAGTAAGGCTACAATCAGTGCCATACAGTGTGGAATGAAAGGCAATTATCTGGTAAATATTTTCAGGTTAGATGACTAATACGGATATTCAGACTTTAAACAACATTTTCCCACAATATAGCAATTGTTTTTCTCTCACTTGAATTATCCTAAGATAGCAGTTGCAATTTTTTAATTATATTTTACCTCTCTAGGAAAAGTTAAGAATATAGAACTGATGTGGGGGGAGTGGAGTGAATCTCCAATAGAATTTTGTAAAGATAAAGGTTGTTCTCGTTTCAGTAATTTCAGTATACATAAAATATATTGTTATATTTCTGTATAATATTTTTGAAAAATATCTATTCTTATTTTTAAAGGAATTATTACATTATTTGTGCTTACAATATGTATAGAACCACAGAGCTTCTCAGATAATGGTAAGATCAGTTAAGGAGAGACTGCAATAATTGATGGATGAAGAGACTTTTTCTTCCTTGTAGAATGTGGTTATAAGCAGAACTCAGCAGCCTTTCTTCATTTAATTGACAAGAATGTTCACAAGGAAAGGAAACTAGGAATAGTTTCACACAAGAGGCCTCCTAGGGAGGCCACAAGTGATCCTCTGTGGCAGAAAAGCAGAATGGAAGAAAAATACTGCAATCATGAGGATCTCAACAAAAGTTCACCCTTTCGCTTGTCAAAAAATATGACTGCACAGCTTATGCTGTGTGGGTTTAAGGGTAAGCAAGAGAGGTTCTATAATTTTAAAGAAAACTCTAGATTCTTAAAGTGGGTCCACCAGTGGTGGGAAGGCATGCTGTGAATGCAGGGGTGGAGTTACCAAAAAGCTAATGAGGCATGAGCTTCAGGACCCCTCACTTACATAGGCCTCCTCCAAGGTCCTGTGAAGGGACCTAGCAATTTTGTATTTATAAATTTTTAAAGGGGTGCTTCCTATGTTATACGAGCTTTAGGCCCATGAACCTGTATCCGGTTCTGTATGCTGGTAACAAGCTGACATGGAAAGCACTGTCACATTTTCAGGCATTGTGAGCCAGGTGCAGGACAATCACAAATAAGAAATTAATCCTTTCCTGGGAAAAGGAGGCTTGAGAACAGGACCAGCTACACAATCGTAGGGCCTGGTACAAAATTAAAGTGTTGGGCTTTTCATTCAAATAGCAGGAAATGTGTATTGTTAAAGGGACTAAAATAAAAATCTTTTTCTTTTCTTATACTTTCTCTCTCTCAACCTGTCACGGTGTTTAAAATTTCCTATTTAATGCAGTCCTCCCTCTGGCATGGGGATCCTGGTGCAGTGAATGTAGACCCTTAACCAGGGTGCGTGGCCTCATGTAGCCCACCAACTGCTGGGTGCCCCACTCCACCAGCTACTAGACAAATACACTGCTCTTCACACAGGGGTGAAGAAGTCTCCCCTGCCCACTGGCCTGCTGGCCCAACCCACAGTGGACAAGAGACCTCCAGATGCAGTAGATTTCTGGATTAGTAGTAGGCAAGAGGCTCATTCTGCCAATTCCTGTCCAACATGCTGTGGTACTATCCGCCCAGGGTGGGGATGGCACTGCCATACCCCCCTGACCCCAACCACCCTATGCCCCAGCCCAGGTCCCCATAGCGGTCAAAAGGCAGCAGCCACTGTTAGGTGGGGGCAGTGAGGGGGAAGCTGGGTATGGCTCTGAGAATCAAGGAACAGGGAAGTGGGCAGTGGAGAACCTATCCACGGAGGTGGTAGGAGGTGGGACTCTGCATGAACCGAGGCTCCAGGTCCTAGGTACATGCTTCACTACCCTATCAGACTTCATTTACAAAACACAAGTTTGAAAAAAAAAGTGTTAAGAACTTCAAGATAAGGATTAAACCCTACCATAGAGCACTTGTGAGGCTGCACTCATGAAAGTGGTCTCGAGAGCTGAATATGCCAACCTCAGTTGAAGCTGATATTCATTATTACATATCAACTGATACAACTATGTTCCAGGAAAGCTTGATTATATCTCAACTCAGAGGATTTAAACATGAAAAGGATTTATTTTTCTCCAATCCTTGCTTTCAACAGAGCTCTGTGGAATCTCTCCTTCCTGCTCCTAACAAGTCTAGAACTTCTAGGAAAGTTAGATTCCTAACTCTCAGATTCCATAACTACTACTCATTTTGGTTATTACAACCCCATTTAAAGATTTTAATCTTTTTCTCAGTTGAAATCACATTTTCCCTCCTCCCAGGGCAGCATTGACCCAGAGGCCTGATTACTAAAAAGTCTGGTTTTAAGATGTCTCTCCCCTTCCTATTCCAAAGCTGAACTTTGCAGTGTTGGGCAAGTGACAGGCAGGTGATCAGAATAAGGTTCTCTTCCTCTCTCAGTGGGTTGTCACTTCTCTCTGGTTAACACTGTGGGTCTAAAGATGCCCTCTGTGTGATAGTCGCCCAAATTTTCCCTTCCTTGGGCGCATGTGTAAGTTCTTCAGAGGTAAAACGTGCCCAGTGCAGAAATCCCTGAAGTGGAAGGTGCCATCCCAGCTCCTCCTCTTCCACAGACAGCCACCATTCAACCCCTGAGTAGTACATCTTATAGCCTCTTATTACTGGGCCTACTACTGGGCTCTCCTGCTCCTTCCTTGCCTACTTGGCTTGGGGTGGGAGGGCAAGTCTCTTCCTTCTCCACCAAGAAAAAGTGAATAACAGGCCTGTTATCCTCCCTCCTTCTAGTATCTTCCTAACATACCCCAAAGATAGGATGGGTGGGTGAGGTGATGACTGGGGATAAATAAGTTGGTTCAGACCATTTTAGGAATCTTGGAAAAAGGTGTGTTGTCCACATTGTTGGTAGCTGTCTTATAATGTATGGTATTAACCCATCTTTTTGTGGGCTAGGCCCTAGTTGCTGATTCCTGGGCAATAATACTAACCTTTAAAAAATACATGCATCGAATGAATAGAGATATTAATACAAGTCTTAGCCTGGTTCTTCAAGGCCATTGCAAGATTGCCACTTCTTTCTGGCCTAGGTTCAGAGCTGGATTGAGCTGCTGGAAGTTAGTTGTCTTGAATGGGGACATCATGGACCAACTCAGAACAAACAGCTGAAAACCAAGCCACTAAGTCCAAGTGCATGAGAGGAGAGTAGAGGCTGGTTTGGAAATCAGAATATTTAAAGAACAGAGAGGAGTTAGTTACTGAGGAGACTGAGTAAGCTACAGTGGACAATGGATGCCTTTTTCTATAGGCATTTTTCTTTGGCTCTCGGCCCACATATGTGAGCAGGATAAGTAAATTAAAAGCAGACAATCTGAACATTTGATATGACAATGATACTTGCACACTGAGAAGAGTAAGAAAGAATGCATTCATTACTCTTTCCAGATTATAGCCAATAAATTAGGCATTTCTGGTTTAAATCAATGCTAGACTATATAAGAACCACATAAAACAGCGAAAATAGTACATAATTGTGGAAAGCTTCATCTATTTATCAAAAAGTATTTGCTGAGTTTCTTTAAGGTGCCAAGCCTATTATGTATGCTGGGGATGAAAAACAGGCTCTTGATACCCTGAAGCTCACTTTCCTGTTCTGATATAGCTTTCTATATTTGAAACATAATTAATGTGATTATTAGACCATAAATTTTTGAGTAGGGGGTACGCCTTACTCATTTCTATATTTCTTTCACCTAATCTCCTGACTGACACATAGAAGGTACTCAGAAAATATTTGTTGACTGAATTAATGAATTCATTTGCAGTGAGAATAGCACAGCTTGAAAAATTCGTCCAAAATGAAAATATTGTTAATTTAGTATGAGTAAAACTTTATAAAACCAAAATCTACCTCATATATTCTGAAATGTAACACCAAAAAAAATATATTTTTATTAATGAAATTATGTAGAAAAATAGCCTCATAAAGGATATATTCAGAGATTAGTCAGGAATTATTTTCGTTTTCTTCCATTGTGGCTATTACTCTGTGCCAATAATTTGCTTCTGGAAGCCGTTTTTAAAAAGGGAATCTTTAAGTAGCAGATTAAATCCAGCTGGCTTCCAACAATATGGGGGGGGTGGGGGTGGGGGGAGGCACGAATGGCCACGTGTCTAGGGAATTCTACGACTTCAGTGATGACTGACTAAAATTCCTAGACTTTTCTTGTGAGAGAAATTCTATGTTCCTTGAGAATTATTATTATTTTTTTATTGAGGTGAAATTCATATAACTTAAAATTAATTATTTTAAAGTGTACGATTCCATAACATTTAAGTGCATTAACAATGTTGGGCAACTATCACCTCCATCTAGTTCAAAAATATTTTTGTCATCTCAAAAGGAAACCTAACACCCATTAAACAGTCACCCTGAGAATTATTTATCCTTTGACTCCACATAATAAGTGCCAATCCTATCATCTCTGTAACAAAGAAACAACATGAAAACTATTTTCCTCCAAAAATATAAAAATAGTAATTTAATAATGGGGTTTGCAGGGCCAGCCAGGGGCCAATCTGTGATCCCAAGAGTGATGCCCTCCGGACCTTTGATTCTGAACATGGGAGTATGGTCTGATTTCCAGAGTGGTCTCTGTGTAGACCTTAAAACCTTTGAGGAAGCTGTGTGAGTGATCCTAGAAGACCAAATGAAAACCGAAGTTTGGAAAAATATTCAAGGTTTTCAGATGTAAGTGATTTTGAATCATCAACAACCAGGTAATCAGGAGATGTGGTAAGTGGTTAAAAAGAAAAGTGTGGATTCAAACTTTATAAATGAGGTGGAAAGTGAAAAATAGTCACAAACACTACACTAACAGCCTCCAGGAATTGCCTCTTCAAAATCTTGACTCTACTGATGAAGATTGCACTGGGGAAGGTACTCACATATTCAGGGGAAGGACCAAGAGACCTTTTGTAAAGAAAATCCATCCTAAGGGAAGAGCATAGAGGAAGAGTTTGGACCAGAAACAAAGGCTGAGTCACCAGAAGGGCATGGTTTTTCTGATTCCAGTGTTACATTTGTCATTCAGATTCCTCCGTAGCCCAGATTCTCTTGGGGCTCATGTCAGGGTGGGGTAGGGTTGGGAACATGATAAGTAAAACATTGAAAAATGAAAGAGCAGCTTAGCTAAAAAGGAGGAATACTAAACTAGACTAACTCACTTCATCCATTCAACAAATATGTGTGAGAAGAACTAAGTGCAGGGCATTTATTAGATGCAGAGGATATAATGGTAAATCAGGCAGATACAGTCTCTGTCCCCAAGAAGTTTACAGTCTAGAGGTAGATATTTAAAATAGAACTACATAAATACTGATTATAATTAAGGCTACAAAAGAATAGTTCAAAAGGCCATGGCAGTGTTTAATGGAGGAATCTAACCAGGTCCGGAAGGACAGGAAGGCTTCCCTGAGGAAATAACATTTCAGCCGAAACCTGAAAGATAAGGAGTTGGGAAGAGTGTGTAAATGTTTGTGGGAGGATCTGGAGTTTGAGGCCAGTGGGCTCAAGCACAGGGGATGGAGACAGAAGCAGCAGGACACAGCTTATAAAGGAGCTGGCTACTTCCCTGTACTTGTATAAATCAAGTTTCTTGCTACAAACACATCCAGCTCCAGGCAGGGCAGAGAATCCCTTCTTGTTGTAAAGTTGTGGGGTGTGATCTGAACTAGTGCCTTGAAGGGCTTGGTAAAGGGATTTGGCAGGTGTCCTGTTTTTCCTCCAGCTAAATGCACTAGGCCATTAGTTTCGCCATGTTGCATGCCTCAGGTTTCTATGTAACACTGTCCCGAAGACTTGGATTCAATCTCTTCAGGAAATTCCAGGATAATCTAGAATTTAGATCAAGCTTCATACCAGAAGCTAAAGCTACGGTATGTGGTGCTGGCAGGTTAAACTTTTGGCTCAGTGCAGGGGCACATGTCTGAATATCTGCATGGAAACCCCTCAAAACATTAATTCCTCTGTGGTAGGAAGGGTGTAGCCATATTTGTGCTTTCCTTATCAGAAAAGCTTCACCAGGAATGAAGAGCCTGAGAGTCATAAACTTCTAAATTACATCAGGGCCATGTTTCCTAACAGATATTTGAGTAGAACTACTATGGGTAGAGACAGCATCCCTAGCCATCCTTTGCTCCGAGAGGCCATGAAAGTTGTCTATCTTATTTGCAGCAGTATCCTGATACCTGGACACTGCACACTGTATGGTAAGGATTCAATAAATATCTTTGTAATGACTGAGTGGAGGCTGAGCACAGGGCAGACACTTTTGCCAAAGTACTTCCCAGGTAATCCAGAAGTTTAGCTTAAAAAAAAAACAAAACAACCCATATACTGTTTTATTTCAGGTATCTTTTTAAAAGTATACTCATAAAGAAATTAGGCTGAAAGCAAATATGCCCAAATATTAACTTTTTCACAGTGAGATTATGTACAGTTGTTATCTTACTCTGTTGTGCTTCTGTACTCCCAATGTAGGAACATTACTTAAAAAAAAAAAAATAACAGCTTTACTGAGATATAATTGGCATACAGTAAACTTCATGTGTTTAAAATGCCAGTGTAAGTTTTAACATAGTAATACACCTTTGAAACCATCAGCATAATCAAGATCATGAACAAATGGATTACTCCCAAAAGTTTCCTCATGTCCCTTTGTAATACTACCCTTCTGTCCCACCCCTACCCTATCCCCAGGCAACAAATGATCTGTTTCCTTATTATAGATTAGTTTGTATCCTCTAGGATTCTGTATAAATGGAATTACAAAATATGTATTCTTTCTGTATGGCTTTTTTCATTCAACATAGTCATTCTGAGATTCATTTATGTTATTATATGTACCAATAGTTTATTCCTTTTACTGCTGAGTAATACTGCATTGCACGTGTATGTAATCTATTGACCCATTCACCTATTGATGGACATTTGGTTATTTACAAATAAACTTCTTTAGTTATTACAAATAAACCTGTTATGATCATTCATGTTGAAGCCTTTATGTAGATGTATGCTTTCATTTATCTTGGGTAAATACCTCTGAATTGAGTATAAATATCTACATGGGTGTATGGCTTAACTTCTTAAGAAGCTGTCAAACTTTTAAAAAAAAGGCTGTAACATTTTACATCCACACTAGCAGTGTATGAGAGTTCTAGCTGTTCCATATCTTCTCCAATATTTGGTATGCTTAGTCTTTTTAATTTTAAACATTCTAGTAGATATGCAGGTTTATCACTGTGGTTTTAATTTGCATTTCCCTAATGACTTATGATGTTTCATGTGTTTATTTGCCATGTGACTATCTTAGGTGAGAGGTCTGTTGAAATCTTTTGTCCATATTTTGCCTGTGTGTGTGTGTGTGTGTGTGTGTGTCTGTCTGTTCTTGAGTTTCAAGGGTTCTTTATGTATTCTAGATACAAGTTCTTTATTTGATATGTGATTTGCAAATATTTTCTCCCAGTCTGTGGCTCGCCTTTTCACTCTTTTCACAGTATCTTTTGAGGAGCAGAGTTCTTAATTTTTATTAAGTCAAATTTATCAAATTCTTTATGGATAACCCTTTTGGGGTGGCATCTAAGGAATCCTCTCATAATCCAGAGTCACCAGGAATTTCTCCTATTTCTTCTTATAGAAGTTTTATAGAGTTAGGTTTTATATTTAAGTTTATGATCCATTTTATTTTTTTATATGGTGAGAGATATGAATTTCATATTTTGTATATAAATATCCCATTGTTCCAGCACCATTTGTTAAAAACAAAAACGAAACCATACTTTCTTCACTGAATTGCCTTGTCCCTTTGTTGAAAAACAATTGACCACATATATATGTGTAGTCCTATTCCTGGAGTCTCTATTTTGTTCTATTGAACTACTTGACTATTTTGAAACCAACATCTTTAAATCTTGAACTCATGTAATATAAGTCCTCCTAACTTTGTCCTTTTTTTTTTTTTCCCAAAATTGTTTTGGCTATCTAGATTCTCTGTACTTCAATATGAATTTTGGAATTGACTTGTCAGTTTCCACAAAATGTCTGCTGAGATTTTGATAGAGGTTGCTTTTAATCTATAGGTCAATTTGGGAGAGAAACGACACCTTAAAAATATCAAGTTTTCAATCACTTGGGTGTTAAAAAAAATACTTATGCCTGAATACTCCAGATCAATTGAATCGAAATGTCTGGGGATGGGACACAAGTACTGTTATTTTCTAAGAAATTCCACAGGTGATTTTAATGAGCCCCCGCCATGGTAAACACTGAACCCTGGCATCTCTCTTAGTGGAGTTCTGCCTTCTTAATGCTCCTAAAAGGAATGGCCATGTTGAATAACACAAGAAAAGACTGAGTTAACTAGTAATGCTGAACTTAAAGGAAAACTTTCATGGAGACATGGA
Organism: Pteropus alecto; assembly: GCF_000325575.1. Taxonomy (NCBI): domain Eukaryota; kingdom Metazoa; phylum Chordata; class Mammalia; order Chiroptera; family Pteropodidae; genus Pteropus; species Pteropus alecto. The sequence goes on along the minus strand of NW_006434709.1, from coordinate 7,031,894 downwards.
TTTGAAGGACTAACATGTAGAAGAGGAATTAGATTCTTTCTAATCTAATAGACAGAAATTTCAGGGAGTCAGACATCATCTCAACAGAAGGAAGTGCCCTCTAATAGTTACGATGTCCTCAGACACCATGGACTTCCTGGGAGAAGAGATTGCAGTAGTTCTATAAATTGGACAACTATTTGGTGGGATCTATTCATTTAACATTGACAAGGCCCTACTATGTACTAATTGGAAGGTGCAGAGGGTTTTTAGCATCAGCAAAATTCATGGAGAAAGTGTTTTAGCAATCTACTGTGAGTTTCTGATTCTATGAGATACTTTTTTAGTAACTTTTATGAAACGGCTGTGTTATACTGTTTGGTCACAAGTGTAGACTTTGTTATAATTTATAACTCAGAGTTGATGGAGGAAATGATATAGATTGTTGATGGATAACTATTTCTGTGTGAAGGATAAGAACTCGCAGTGGTATACAGCATTATGTGGGAGGACAATAGAAATGATAATAATAGGGCAATCTCATTGGGAATGGAAGTTCAGAGTCATGAAACTTCTATGGAATAAATCTCTTCTGTAGATCACATGAGCAAGATAATAATGTGCTATAAAGGTTATATGGAAATAAAGTAGCAGCTAAAATGTTTGACAGATTAAAAAATGTAATTAGTTTTTTTTAAGGACACATGGAACTTTGACCATAACTGACAATTTCCTAGGCTATAGAGTTTTAAAATTTTTCAAATGATTGAAATCATATACAGCATATTCTCTGAGTACAGGAGAATTAAGCTAGAAATCAATATTTAAAAAATAATTAGAAAACTACTAAGTATTTGGAAATTAAGGAATATACTTCTAAATAACCTATATGTCTAAGAAGAAACCACAATAAAAATTGGAAACTATTTTGAACTGAAAGGATCATTTTGTTTCATGTTATAACAATACGATGCATTCAAATTGAGGAGCAACTTAAGTTGTGCCCAGAGGAATATCTGTAGACTTAAATGAATATATTAAAAAAGAAGAAAGGCTGAAAACATTTTAAGAAGTTAGGAAAGGAATATCAACTTAAATCTAAAGGAAGTTTTACAGTGAATCATAGAAAATTATCTGTATTCAACCATTTTTTCCTATACAAATGGCAACTTCGTTTTGTTCAACATAATAGAAAAATGGAAATAATAAAAAGCAAAACTTAAGTTATAATAAAATAACTTGGTAAAAATTAAAAAAGGAAGTTAATTCTTTATGAAGACTAATACAGAGGGTCTTGAAAAGTAGTCTGAGGACCCTTGGATGTCCCTGAGTTCAAGGGGTCCACAAAGTCAAATTATTTTCTACATCATTATATGTTATTTTTCTTTTTCATCCTCATTCTCTCACAAGTATATAATAGTTTTTAGAGACTACATGACAGATAATATTGCAACAGAATGAAAGTAAAAGTAGATAAGAGAATCCAGCTGTCTTCTATTAAGTATGATATTAAAAGAGATTTGAAACATAAAACAATGTCATTCTTTTTGCTTAATTTTTTGTTTTGAAAAATATTGCTATTTCATTAAAACAGCAATATTTTTATAGAACTATGTTATTTTATTAAAATGTAATGAGTTTTAAATGAATTAATACTTTTTTAACTTTCACAATTTTAATTTATAATATAAGTATTGATACATTAGCTAACACAAACAAACGTTCTTTAAGGTCCTCAATACTTTTAAAGGTTATAAACTATTCTGAGAATTGTTGGATTAATAAAATTGATCAACTACTGGTGAGATTGATCAGGAAAAAATAAAAAAGAAGGCACGCATCTCTAATATCAGAAATAAAAAGAAGATATTATTATATGACCTATAGATATTAAAAAGATAATAAGATATTATGAACACCTTTATGCTAATTCATCTGAAATTTTACTAAATTGATAAATTCCTAGAGAAACAAAACTTACTAGAACTGACAGAGGAAATAGTAGAAAATATAGTTATATATCCATTTAAATATTTAATCTCCAATTTAAAACTTCTTTCCTCTGGCATGCACAAAACCTCTAGGCCCAGATGACTTTGCCAGTGAATGCTACCAAACAGAATTTACACCAACCTTAACGAACTCTTCTAGAGAATAGACTAAAAGGAGAAATTTGCCAAATTCTTTAATGAGACCAACATAATCTAGTACTAAGGCCTCACCGAGACCATATTAAAAAAAGAATATCACAGGCCAATCTCTTTCAAGACAGATGTAAAAATCCTAAACAAAATATTAGCAAATTTAATCCAGTGATGCACAGTAGAATATATCACAACCAAATTGAGTTTATTTCAGAAATGCAATGTTGACTTAATATTTAAAAATCAATCAATGTATTCATGACGTTAATGGAATAAAGTATATTAATTATCACTCAGTTTTATATGCTGTATTCAATAGATGCAGAAAAAGCATCAACAAGTTAAAAAATTCAACAATTAATTATGATATAAAAATAAAAAATAAAAATAAAACAAACTTTTAACAAATTATGTATAGAAGGGAACTTCATTAACCTGATAAATGACAGTTACAAAATACCTCAGTAAACATCATATTTAATTTGAGATATTGAAAGCTTTTCTCTTGAGATTGAGAATAAAGCAAAGATTTCCACTGTTACCACTGTTATTCACAATAAACCAAGAAAAACATATAATAGGTATAAGTATTATAATAAAAGAAAAATGATAAGACTCTCATTATTCACAGATAATATGATTGTATATGTATAAAATCCAAAAGAATCTTCAGAGAAACCATTAGCATTGTATTTCTTTACATAATTTCACTCCTGCATATATACCCAACAAAACGTGTACATATGTGCACCAAAAGATATTTACAAATGTTTATAGCAGCATTATGTACAATAGTCACGAAGTAGAAACAATCCAAATGCCCATCAACAATATGGGAAATAGGTGGAGATATATTCATACAATGAATACACTGAATGGAAAAATAGGTTGAGATATTTGATAATATGGCATACTATACAGCAACTAAAAAAAACAAACCAGTGATAGATGCAACAACTTGAAGAATCTCAAAAATATTATGTTGAATGAAAGAAGACAAACACGAGAAGTATATGTTGTTTGACAACATTTGTATGACACTTAAAAATAGGCAAATCTAATTTATTGAGTTAGAAGTCAGAAGAATAATTACTATTTAGAAGGCAGGGAGAGTGACTAAGAAAGGTATAAGAAAAGGATTTCTGAGATGCCAGCAAAGCTTTATTTCTTGATGTAAGTGGAGGTGACATGGATATGTTCACTGTGTAAAAACTCACCAAGCTGATCACTTATGAATTTTGTGTTTCTCTGTATATATATTATACTTCATTAGTATAATTCATAAAAAATGTGTACAAGGTATTGAAGAAGAGATTTATTTTTTACTCATACAAGCAAATGAATAACTGTTGAATAAGAAGGCTTACAGAAATTCCAGGGTCAAATTATCTAAAATATTTTTGAGATAATTCAAGCAGTGCCATTAGAGTGATCAAAATATAATTACGTAATTATGTTCAACATTATTATTAAAGAGAAAAAAACTTAAAAATTTTAATACTTTATTTTAGTATTGAAAACATAGAAATGTGGGCCTTGTTTAGAAAACAATGGTACAAAGAATTGTAAATGTAATAAGTCATTGTATAGTCTAGAGACTGCATAAATATCATATTAGAAACCTGGGAAAAACTGAACCTCAAATTAAGACCTCTTACTCTAATAAAAATATGTCATGGCTAAATACAAAATAAACCAGACATAATTTTAGATGAGATCAGTAAAGTCCAGGAAATGGTAGGTCAGAAATTACATTGGGCAAAAAAAATATTTCAGAAATAACTTTCAAAGGCTGCCAAATCCAGTAACAAAAGTTTTTTATGACAATGTTCAAAATCAGTCGGAGAATCAACGGAACCAGGTCACCATCATTGGACAAATGTAAAATGAATTTATAGCCACAGAGAAAAACTTTCTTTCATTTTCACTGAAGAATATTTTAGAAAATGTCTTACTTCTAAACTCCCTATTCTCAGTGTTCCAACCTCTTCTCTGCCACCTCTCCAAAATCTTCCCAGGTAATCTGATTTACTCCCCAAATTTCAACCACCACCTACCTGTGTGTTGATGTCCTCAAATCTTTATCTTCAGTTACCTCTCTCTTCTGAGCTCCAGATCTTTAACATTCTACTGCTGTTTTCAAACACACACCTAAACTCATGATCTTTTCTGGCAAAATTGTTCTTGCTCCTTGGTTCTAAACTGCAGTTATTGGTACCATCTTCCTCATAGTTGGCCAATCTAGAATAACCTTAGAGTCGTCTTTAACTCCTTCCTCTCCCTCAACCTCCATATCAAACCATCACTCCATCTGTTGCTTCTATCTCTGAAATCACTCTTGAATCCCCACTTCTCAGTGTCGACTCCATCCATCTCAGAGCAGACCCCTCAACATCATCTGTCTAGACTATTTCAACAGCCTCCTACTTCTCTGGCTTCTCTGCCCATTTCAATGCCCATTCTCCACACTGCTACCAATATCACCTTTCTAAAATACAAGTCACATCAATCCCATGCTTAAAAACCTCCAGTGGGTTCTTGGCCCTGCATATGAGATTCCCTTAATCTGCTGGCAGAGGTAAGATGGCTCTGTTAGGTAACAGCTTTCACAAAGTGATGCAAACCCCCACCTCAACTATCTCCCTTAACATATGGATCTATATTCAACAAGCAGCAGAGAGAAGCAGGGAGTATAATCTTGGGCACATCTTCTAAGCTCCCAAACAATATTTATCAAAGAGTTGTCTAAGAGAAAATATGAATCATTGCCTGAAAGAAATATAGATCATTCACCCTTTCTTATAGTCTAGATAGTCTAAAGTATACTCTTGCACTGATTTAGACTGTCAGAAAGCTGAATACCTTTGCCTTGTTGTATTAGTCCCCTAAAAGAATGGCTTTTAGTGAACTGCACCTAATTGCATGTTGTCATCCCATATTGAACATTGCTATAACGAACTGCCCTTTGAAACTTGTTGTCCAGGACACTGTTCCTTCCTCCTTGAGATTCCTTAGGAGAAATGCATATCTAGTCTTAGTACTAATACGTATCTTAAGCAATTGATTTCTCTGTAGCTTATACACATTGAATTACTGAAAAGGTTCAAGGCAATGTGCAGCTCATTATAGTATGCATTTTTAGTCTCATTAGTGACTCCAGTTTATGTCCCACCTTACTTTGATTTCTTCTATTTTTAAATTATGTTATCTTGGATCCTTGTAAACTACCTTAGAGTTTTCTGGAACAAGATGAAATATAAGAAAATAACCAAACAAATACATAAGCATTCAAGTAAATAAATACAACATTCCACCACCCGTATTGTTTTATGCAGTATTTTTCACAATAGCTACACATCAAAATCATCTTTGAAGTTTTATAAATACTCAGATGCCCAGGCCTCTTTCCGGACTTATTGAATGGGGATCTTAAGGGAAGAGGTCCAGGCATTAGCATTAAAAAATAAAACCCAAACTACACAGGTCGTTTCATAAAAAATTGACAAATTAGATTTCATCAAAATTTAAAACTTTTGAAAAATACTGTTAAGAGAATGAAAAGACAAGCCATAGGCAGAGAGAAAATATTTGCAAATACACATCATATAAAGTACTTCATATAAAGTATCATATAAAGTACATCATATAAAGTATCCAGAACACATAGAGAACTCTCAAAACTCAATAAGAACACAAATAACCAATAAAACATGGAGAGAAGATTTGAATAACCACTTTACCAGAAAAGATACACAGATAGTATACTGAAAAGATATTGAACGTCTTTAGTCATTAGAGAAATGCAAATTAAAACCAAAATGCAGATTAAAACCACACCTATTAGAATGTCTAAAATTTAAAGACTGACCATACAAAGTGTTAGTAAGGATGTGAAGCAACTAGAATTCTCATACACTGCTAGTGGGAATGTAAAATATGACAGCTATTTTGGAAAATACTGTGGCAGTTTCTTAAAAAGTTAAACATACGTCTACCATATTGAAAACATATATCCATACAAAGACTTGTAGTTGAATGTTCATAGCAGCTTTATTTGTTAAAGCCAAATTTGGAAACAACACAAATGTCCATCAACAGGGCAATGAATAGACAAATGATGGTACATCCATACAATGGAATATTACTCCTCAATAAAAAGAATAAACTATGGAGACAGGCAACAGCATGGCTGAATGTCAAAATAATTATGCTGAGTGAAAGAAGCCAGACTAAAAAAGAATACATGCTGTACGATTCCATTTATATAAAATTTTAGCGAACTATAAAAATACTACAATCTTTTTCCAAAATGTGTAACTTGTTGTACAAAGGGCTACTTAATGGTAGAATGAATTGCTATGTTCTCCAACCATAAAATATAAATTTTGGAGGAGACTCGGGGAACAATAGGTGTTAAAGTCTTACTTTCATTCCTGCAGTAAAAAATAGGATTTTACAGTGCTTTGGTAATTATATTCTTTAAGTTGGGAAGGAGCCAAAATAAAACTGCTAAGAAATAAGACATATGCTTGTCCTGGCATATTCTGATTTTGCATGAGCCTCAGAGGCAACATACTGCTGCTGTGGTGAAGCAGGCCTGTTTAAACCTTGTCTGGCAGGGAGGGGTGCCCATACCTCCTGCCTGAGAATAAACCACAATCTATCGGCAAGTGTATGCTTCCTTGGGGCAGAGAATAGAGTCGATGTTGATTAAGTGCCTTGTGCAGAATAAATGATAAATGCTTTCCATTCTTGAGTGCAAAAATGGAAGGCACTTTTACAAGAGTCTTTCAAATCACTTTCCCAGATGGGCAAAAACATTGCTGAAAAAAACTTTTTTGGCTTCAACTTATAACCAACTGTGTGAGCACAGGACTTTAAAGCTTAGTCTAGTTACAGGATAAATATGATCTATATGTCTGAATTATCCTTTCATTTCTTTTTCCAAAAAGATTCTAAGAACTAGTTATTGGAATTAAGACATTGTCCTGATTGTTGACATATTTTCTTTTTTTTAATTTTAATTTTTCAATTACAGTTGACATTCAATATTATTTTATATTAGTTTGAGGTGTATAGCATAACAGTGAGACATTTATATAATTTATGAAGTGATCCCCCGCTAAAAGTCTAGTACCCACCTGACACCATATGTAGTTCTTACAATATTATTGGCTATATCCCTTATGCTATAACTTACATCCTCATGACTATTTTGTAACTGTCAATTTGCACTTCTTAATCCCTTCACTATTTTCAGCCAGCCACCCAAACCCCGTCCCATCTGGCAATCATCAGTTTCTTCTCTGTATCTATCAGTATGTTTCTGTTTTGTTTATTTTGTTCTTCAGATTCCACATGTAAGTGAAATCATATGGTATTTGGATTTCTCTGTCTGAGTTGTTTCACTTAGCATAATATCCTTCTAGGTCAAACTATGTCATTGCAAATGGTAAGATTTCATTCTTTTTTATAGCCAAGTGATATTTCATTGTATATATGTACCACTTCTTCTTTATCCAATTATCTATTGTTGGGCACTTAAGTTGTTTTTATATCTTGGCTATTGTAAATAATGCTGCAATGAACATAAGGGTACATATATCTTTTCAAATTAGTGTTTTGGTTTTCTTTAGATAAATACCCTTCTGGAATTGCTGGGTCATAAGGTGTTCTATTTTTAATTTTTTGAGGAACCTCCCTACTGTTTTCCATAGTGTCTAGACCAATTTGCAATCCTATCAATGCATGAGGGTTCTCTTTTCTCCACCTTCTCAACATTTGTTGTTTGTTGATTTATTAATGATAGCTAGTCCGACAGATGTGAAGTGATATCTCATTGTGGTTTTAATTTGCATTTCTCTGACAATTAGTGATGCTGAACAACTTATCTATTGGCCATCTGTATGTCTCCTTTAGCGAAATGTCTATTCAGGTCCTCTGGCCAGTTTTTAATTGGATCGTTTGTTTTGTTGGTGTTAAGTTGTATGAGTTCTTCATAAATTTTGGATATTAACTCCTTATCAAACGTATCATTGGTGAATATCTTCTTCCATTCAGTAAGCTGTCTTTTTGTTTTGTCAATGATTTCCTTTGCTGTGCAAAACCTTTTTAGTCTGATGTAGCCCCATTTGTTTATTTTTTTTGTTTGTTTCTCTCGCCCAAGGTGGCATATCAGAAAAAATATTACTAAGAGCAATGTCAATTTACTGCATATGTTTTCTTCTAGGAGTTTTATGGTTTGGTGTCTTACATTTAAGTCTTTAATCCATTTTGAGTTTATTCTTGTATATGGTTTAAGAAGGTAGTCGTTTCATTTTTTTGCATTATTTCAGCAAGTTTTCCCAACATCATTTATTGAATAGACTGTCTTTGCCCCATTGCATATTCTTTCTTCCTTTGTCATACATTAATTGACCATGTAGGCATGGGTTTAGGCTTGGGCTCTCTATTCTGTTTCATTGATCTATGTGTCTGTTTTTATCAAAATCAAAATCATGCCATTTTGATTACTATAGTCTTGTAGCATAGTTTGATATCAGGTATTGTGATACCTCCATCTTTGTTCTTATTGCTCATGATTGCTTTGGCTATTTGGTGTCTTTTGTGGTTCCATATACATTTTAAAATTATTTGTTCTACTTCTGTGAAAAATGCTATTGGTATTCTCAAAGAGATTGCATTAAATCTATAGATTGCTTCGGGTAGTATGGACATTTTAACAATGTTAATTCTTCCTACCCATGAGCACGGTTTATGCTTCCATTTATTTGTCTCTTCAATTTCTTTCTTCAATGTCATAATTTTCTTAGTACAGTGTCTTTCATCTCCTTGTTTAAATTTATTCCTAAGTATTTTATTTTATTTTTTTATGCAATTGTAAATGAAATTGTTTTCTTGATTTTTCTTTCTGATAGTTTGTTATTTGTATATAAAAATGCAACCAATTTTTGAATATTAACTTCATATCCTGATATTTTATTGAATTAATTTATCAGTTCTATCAGTTTTTAGGGTTCTCTCTATACAATATCATCTCATCTGCAAATAATTTACTTCTTTAATTTTGATTTGTATGCCTTTTCTTTTCTTTTCTTTTCTTTTGTCTGATTGCTGGCTAGGACTTCCAATATTATGTCAAATAAATGTAGTGAAAATGGACATCTTTTGTCTTGTTCCTGATCTTAAGGAAATCGCTTTTAGTTTTTCCCTACTGAGAATGATGTTAGTTGTACCTTTTGATTTTTTCCTTGATCTCATTGTTATCCCATTCACTGTTTAGTAGCATGCTATTTAGCTTCAATGTGTTCATGGTTTTCAGTTTTTTTCTTGTAACTGATTTCTAGTTTCATACCATTGTAGTTAGAGAAGACGCTTAATGTGATTTCAATCTTAAATTTATTGAGACTTGTTTTGTGGCCTAACATGTAGTCTATCCTGGAAAATGCTCCACGTGCACTTGAAAAGAATGTATGTTCTGTGCTTTGGAGTGAAATGCTCCAAAAATATCAATTAAATCTATCTGGTCTATGTGTCGTTTAAGATCGCTGTTTCCTTATTGATTTTCTGTCTCGAAGAGTATCTACTATTGTCAATGAGGGTGTTAAAGTCTCCTACTATGACTGTATTACTCTTGACCTCTCCCTTTATGTCCATCAATATTTACTTTATATATTCAGGTGTCCTTACGTTAGGCACGTAAATGTTTATAAGGGTTATATTCTCTTGCTGTATTGATCCTTTATCATTGTGAAACGTCCTTTTTTGTCTCTTATTATAGCCTTTGTTTTAAAGTCTATTTTTTCTGATATAAGTATTGCTACCCCTGCTTTTTTGTTGTTTCTATTTGCATGGAATAATTTTTTTTCATCCCTTTACTTTCAGTCTGTGTGTGTCTTTCAATTTGAAGTGGGTCTCTTGGAGACAGCATATGCACAGGTCTTGTTTTCTTATCCATTCATCTGTCCTATGTCTTTTGATTGGAGCATTTAATCCTTTTATTTAAAGTGATTATTGATAGGTATGTGCCATTTTATTATTCATGTTTATGTTCTTTTTTTCCTCTATTCTTCTTTAAAAAGTCCCCTTAACATTTTTATAATACTAGTTTGGTGTTGATGAACTCCTTTAGCTTTTTCTTGTCTGGGAAGCTCTTTATTTCTCCTTTAATTTTAAAGGATAGCCTTGCTGGGCAGAGTAGTCTTGGTTGCAGGTCCTTGCTTTTCATCACTTTGAAGATATCCTGCCAATCTCTTCTGGTCTGCAAAGTTTCTGTTGAGAAATCATCTGACAGTCTTATGGGAGCTCCTTTACAAGTAAGTACTGCCTTTCTCTTGCTGCTTTATGATTCTCTCTTTGTCTTTAACCTTTGGCATTTTAATTATGAGGTGTCTTGGTTTGGGGCTCTTTGGGTTCATCTTGTTTGGGACTCTCTGGACTTCCTAGACTTGTATGTCTATTTCCTTTTCTAGGTTAGGAAAGTTTTCTGTCACTGTATCTTCAAATAGGTTTTCAACTCCTTGCTCTCTCTCTCTTCTTCTTCTGGTACCCATATGATGTGAATGTTGTTATGCTTAATGTTGTCCCAGAAGTCCCTTAAACTGTCCTCATTTTTTAAAATTCTTTTTTCTTTTTGCTGTTCTGATTGGGTATTTTATTCCAAATCACTGATCTGGTCCTCCGCTTCATCTAATCTTCTGTTGATTTAAGTTATTGTATTCTTCATTTCTGACTGGCTCTTTTTTATTATTTCTATGTCCTTTTTTACGCTTACTATCTCGTTGATATTCTCAGTATGTTCCTCAAGCATCCTTATAACCAGTGTTTTGAATTCTGCATCTGGTAGATTGCTTGTTTCCATTTCCTTTATTTCTTTTTTCTGGAGTTTTTTCCTGTTCTTTCATTTGGGACATATTTCTTTGTCTTCTCATTTAGGCTGCCTCTCTGTGTTTGTTTCTATGTATAAGATATATCTATTATGTCTCCTAGTCTTGGCAGGGTGGCATTATGTTGTAGGTGTCCTGTGGAGCGCCATGGAGCAGTCTCCCTGATCACGTGAGCCAGGTGCTCCGAGAGTGTCCATTGTGTGGGTTGTGTATGCTACTGGCATGTCATTGATGGGATTGACTCGTAGGTTGACTAGCTGTGAGGACTGGCCACCACCACAGTGTACAGGCTGCTGTGCAGGGGCTTAACCCATGGAAGGGGATTTGTCCCAGAAGGCTCTGGTGCCTGCCAAGACCACTCTTTGGGTGTGCCACTTCTGGATTTTATCAGGTGGTACTCTGTTGTGGTCTGAAACAGGCCTCTATGTGTGTTAGTTCTGGACCTCTTGGGAGGGGGCTCCAGTGCAGGCCAAGGTCAGATGCTGCCTATGACCTCCCTGGAGCTAGCTGGTAGATGCTACAAAGCAATCCGCAATTGGTAGTGCCTGTGCTGGGCCTGGAGGCATGTGCGAGAGACCACACTGTGAACCAAGGCTAGCTGCCACCAGTACCAGGCCTATGGCACTCAGCTAAAGGCATAGGGGACCCCTTACAAGCAGCTGGCTGTTTGTAAGGCTCAGCCACTGAAAGAGCCTAAGTTGGTATGCGAGTTGGATGAGGTGAGTTGTGTTTACCCGGTTAACGCAGATTCGGATTTGGCACCAGTGCCAAGCCTGGGGTCACTCAGTAAGAGGCACATGGCACACTGAAGACATTTATCATCTGCCTAGGGCCTGTAGACCTTTTAGAGTTTTTAAGAAAGATTGCAGCATGGGTCAAGGCTAGCCATCCGCTGCTGAAAGAACCTTCAGGGAGTACACGAACTGAAGCTGGCTGCCCACTGAAAGAGCCTCTGGCAATGCACAAGTTGGGTGGGGCAGGATCTCAGGGAGTCCTCAGGGTGAGGTGAGTGGCATTCACCAGAGTAATGCAGATTCATATTTGGTCATGTGAGGCAAGGCTCAATACAAAAAAGATGGCACCTGCCTGCCTGCTCTGTGGGAGGAGGGCTCAACGCATGAACAATGGTGGCTGTCCCTGCAGCCCTCACCCTGAAGCTGCACAACTCAGTTTCCTTCTGTATGTCTCTAGTGCCCCCTGAGCTGCTGTTCCTCTGATAGAGACTGGGGCGAGTGCCTGCGAGTGAGTGAGTCTGTGTTAGCACCCTTTAAGAGGATTCCTGGATTTCCAGCAGCCTTCCTTCTTACCTTAACAGAATCCTCACTGATTTTCATAGCTAGATGTTGTGGGGGCTCCTCTTCCCGGCACTGGTGCTCCAGGCTAGGGAGCCTAATGTGGGCCTGGGACCTCTCATTTTGGGGAAGTTGAAGATCAAGGCACTGGCAGAGTCTGACATATTTACTTAATAATTCATCAGATGGAATTCTAGGTATACGGAAAAAAAAAAATACACAGAGTTCCTGTCCTCAAGTTGCTCACCACCTTTCCCCCAACTACCTACAGTACTCTCACAGCTACTTTCTAGGTGCCAAACAGCCGAGGAACCTTTGTCTTTTATACTTATTTCTAGTTCTGTGCTCCTGCACTCAGGTTTCTAGCTATGTACAGCTGTTTGCTTCTGTCTTGCATAAGCTGCAAATGTGTTATGTCAAAGAGTGACTGGCAGTTAATGATCTGTTCAATCTTGGGTATAGTAGCTAGCTCATAGGCCTACTCAATACATTTATGTTGTTTAAATGAGTATTGGGTCTCTCCATGAAACTTTCAATCACCATAAAAAAAGCTTGTGGAAAGGATTCTCTTGTGCGTCATGGGAGACTCTGGCTGTCAGAATACAATCTGGAAAGAAAAGATAGAAGGATTATTCTGCTCTTCACCAGAAGGGATGCCCTGCTGGTGAACTAGGCTGAACATTATTATCTTCATTTATAGAGAAGTAGATATTTTTCCTGTTACATATTTTTCCTGTTACATATTTTTCCTTATAGGCATAGAAATCCCAAGGATATATTTGGTCCAATCAGAAGTAGGGCTGAAGTGTAATCAGCCTACAAGGTCTAATTCAAGACACCTGCTGCTTTGTTTAACAATAGCAATCTTCTCAGGATACCACATCTTTCTTTGTTTACTAGCAATGATGGAAAATATATGCACAGCTTGGAGAACAACATTTATTATGGTAACTAACTTCAGGCAGAATGGAAGTGATAAAGAAAAATAGGTAGTTAGACTCTAGTGTAATGGAGCCATTTTAGGCTCTAAAAAAGAACAAAATAAAACAAAGCAAAAACCAGAGACCTGAGTTTTTGCTGGGACCTGAGAACCAGACCAAGCAGTCATCTTACATTCCTCCTTTTCAAAACCTACTTCAAAAAATTGATGGGATCTCTGCACACAGTTGGAATTGAGCTGACATTGAAAACTTGGAGAATCAGGTCTGTCACATAATTAGTTTTGAGACAAGTGTATTGCTCTTTGAGCCACTCAGCTCAATTAGTGCTATTTCCCCCAATTATTTCTTCAAAGCTATACCCCTAAGAGCACCATAAGTTGCCACTGTTTTTTTCCTATATTATTTCCATACTCAATCCCAGTCCAAACATCAAGACTTGGACTAGCCCTAAAGTGTCACATAGGTATTTGCTGTGTATAGGCATTCCATGACTGGCACATATTTGCCATTATACATGTCAGTTCATGTAGCATACATTGTATATGCCAAATATACGTACTTAGAAATGTTGGAATAGGATATGTGTCAGCTGGCTTGAGATTACGAATCATTCATCATATTGTAAGTCATAGTAGCATCACTCCATGCAATTTGGGTTTTTTTTTTTCCAGACTGTTTCCTCTGATCATACCTTATGTCATGTCTGTATTACTTGATGAAACACAATTTAGTATCAGATGTGGTCATTTAAGTAAGCAGTCAGTGACAGGCTTGCTTCTCGCTATATTAAAAACAAAGTGAGAGAGGCTTACAAGTTAAAGTTCACCATTTTCATGGAGTGAGGGTGCAGAGCAGGATCTCATGAGGATGTGCTCATCATATGTACTTGGCACCAGCAATATCATGAGCAAATCCTATGCATTAAAATTTCTCCAGGACTCCCGAAAGTTTGGATTAAAATGCTTACTCAGGTGTCCCTTCAAAACTGCATAGAGCAGGAAGGAATAATAAGTTCAATTAAATCTTTATCATATGCCAGGAAATTTGCAAGATACCCATTAGTAAAAAACTTGCCTATCTCTTCTACCTTCCCACTCAAAATTTTCCAGTTAATAGGAGCAGTGTTATTACTGATATCACCATGTCAGTTATTCCCAGGCAGGCCCAAGGGTTGAATGGTAGAGAGAAGATAAATACGATGTCCAAAGAGAGGATATATAACTTTCCTTAGTAGCAGTAAAAACTCCCCTATTCTTTATTCCATTCATTTTGGAGAAATGCTTAGTGATAGTTTGTCATTTCATTCATTCATTCATTCATTCATTCATTCATTCATCATTAGCAATATTTATTGAGTGAGCCCTACAGGCAATGTGCAGTCATTATGCTAGGTTCTAGGAAAACAGTGGTAAATAAGACACAGTCTCTGTTCACAAGAAGCACAGCCTATCTCAACAAAGTAGGTATAAAAGGAATGTACATCAATATAATAAAGGCTATATACAACAAACCCACAGCTGATAAGCTGATATCACACTGAAAGCTTTTCCTCTAAGACCAAGAACGAAACAAGGATGCCAACTATCACCACTTATATTTAACATAGTATTGGAAGTCCTAGCCATAGCAATCAGACAAAAAAAAAAAAGGAAAGAAAGAAAAGGCATCCAAATCAGAAAGGAAGAAGTAAAACTATTATTATTATTATTATTATTATTATTATTATTATTTTCAGTATTTATTAAAAGTACATATGTCATGGAAGTATTCCTAAATAAGCACTCTCTAGAATATGGGTTCACAAGTCTGAATTCAACCAAGTGAGTTCCCTGCAATGACAGTTACTTCTATTGGGAGTAGAGGGTAGAAAGGTTAGAGTTCTAAATGACAGTGACAATGATGACAGGAGTGAGTTAAGAATAAGCAATAAGAAAGGTTGGTCCTAAGAAGGCAGTTGAGAGAAGGGAAGGCCATGCACTCCCCAGGCTATCCATCTGGGCTTGATGCCCTTGAAAGAGGTCAATGAAAAGGACTGAACAAGAAGTCAGGTGGAATTTGCTAATGTGGAGGGTATTACTTCAAAGTGTTATGTGAATAGAAAATCAGAAAGCTTGGAATATAATTAGAAAGCTGGGAAGTTATTCTAAGGAAGGAAATGGCTGTATTGTTGGAAGGGGATTCTGAGTTGGTTACCGATATTTAAATATCTGACCTAATTAGGTGTGTTTGTCAGGTGTGAAAACTCTTATTATTTGCAGATTACATGATACTAAATACAGAACACCTAAAAGATTCCAGCAAAAAACTATTAGAACTAATAAATAAATTCAGTAAAGTTGCAGGATACAGAATTAATATACAGAAATCTGTTGCATTTCTATAAATTGATCAGAATAAGAAATTAAGAAAATAATCCCATTTACAATTGCATCAAAAAGCATAAAATAACTAGGAATAAATTTACCAAAGAGGTGAAAGACCTGTACTCTGAAAACTACAAGACACCGAAGATACAAATAAATAGAAAGATATACCTTACTCATGGATTGAAAGAATTAAAAAATATTGTTAAAATGCCCTTACTACCTAAAGCAATGCAATCTCTATTAAAATACTAAAGGCATTTTTCTCAGAACGACTAAAATTTATATGGAACCACAAAAGATCACGAATAGCCAAAGCAATCTCGAGAACAAAGTGAGAGGTATCCTGCTCCCTGATATCAAACTATACTATAAAGCTACAATAATCAAAACAATATGATACTGGCATAAAAACAGATATATAGATCACTGGAATAGAATACAAAGGCTGGGGAAAAAAATCCTAGCTTATATGGTCAATTAATCTATGACAAAGGAGCAAGGATACAAAATGGGGTAAAGAAAATCCCTTCAATAAGTGGTGTTGGAAAACTGGACAGATACATGCAAAAAAAAAAAAAAAAAAGACACTAGACCACTTCCTTACACCAATACAAAAATAAATTCAAAATGGATTAAAGACTTAACTGTAAGACCTGAAACCATAAAACTCCTAGAAGAAAACACAGGCATTAAACTCTTTGGCATCACTCTTAGTAATATCTTTTTGAATATATCTTCCTGAGCAAGGGGAACAAAAGAAAAAATAAACAAATGGGACTACATCAAACTAAAAAAAATTTCCACAGCAAAGGAAGCCATCAACAAAATGAAAAGACAACCTACTGAATGGGAGAAGATATTCACCAATAATACATCTGATAAGTGGTTAATATCCACAATTTATAAAGAACTCATTCAACTTCACACCAAAAAACAAACAAACAAACAAAAAATCCAATTAAAAAATGGACAGAAGATCTGAATAGACATTTCTCCAAAGAGGACATACTGATAGCCAACAGACATATGAAAAGATGCTCAACATCACTAATCACCTGGGAAATGCAAATTAAAACCACAATGAGATATCACCTCTCACCTATCAGAATGCCTATTATCAATAAATCAACAAACAACAAGTATTGGCCAGGATATGGAAAAAAGCAATAAAGAAGAATGAAATCTTGTCATTTGTGACAACATGGATGGACCTAGAGGGTAATATGCTAAGTGAAGTAAGACAGACAAAGACAAATACCATATGATTTCACTTATATGTGGAATCTTAAAAAGCAAAACAAATAAATAAACAAAATACAATAAAAACAAATGCATAGATACAGAGGACTAGCTGATAGATGTCAAAGGGGAGGGGAATGAAAGAATTGGAAAAACAATGAAAGCTGGCATTTAAAGGTATGCAGCTTTTTAAAAATGTTAAACAAAGTTACCATATGACACAGAAATGCCTACTAAGTATATACTGAAGAGAAAGAAAACAAATTTCTACATAAAAATACTTTTCACAACAAAATATAGCAGCATTATTCGTAACAGTCAAAAAGTAGAAACAACCAAAACGTCCATCAACTGATAAATGGATATATAAAATGTGATGAATTCATTCAGTAAAATATTATTTGGCAATAAAAAGAAATAATGTACTACTAATACATGCTATAACATGGATGAAACTTAAAAAAAAGGTGAAGGCATATTAAAATATTTATAGTAAAAATATCCAGTTCCATTTTCCTCCTGACTTCCAATTATATTGGCTTTTATTAATTGTATTCTACTTTTAGTGACACTGGTTTAAGGATATAGAAAAATGAAAAAAGAGAAAAGAAACATATCCTACTTGGGAGGCAGAGAGACATGTATAACAGGAACAAAACAATCTGCAGGGTAAGTGCAACAACAATAGAAGCAAGTACAAGATATAAGGGAGGAGCAAAGGAGAAAGTATCACTCTGCTTGTGAGAACCAGAGAAGCTTCTTGGAGGCAGTGGCATGTCTTCAACATGATTCATTATAGCCATAGTTCCAGTAAATTAAACTGTGACTTGCCCATTACCTGCTGAGACACTCCAGGTAGGCCCCAGGACCCTGCCTTCCCTTCCCCAAGTATAGCTCTCTGACTCCAAAGGTGGGCACTGTAAAGGAAGAAAAACTTCTCCTCTACCCTCTTGTGTTGAGTGACTAGGGCCCTGGAAATTAAACTGACAATAAACAAGAGAAAAAAACCTAGAGTTTATTTACATGTGCAATGCTCACATACAGGGAAAACTCCGTGATGAGTAATTCAAAGGGGAGGTTAGAATTTGGAGTTTATATACCATCTTAATAGATAAAAGGGGAGGGGAAAAGATAAATGAGTTTTCAGGAGAAAAAAAGTTTTAATAATTATGTTTGTCTATATGGGTATGTGGTTTTTTTGCCTCCTGCAGGGCTATAAACTCTCTTGAAGAAATCTGAGGTAGATTTTATTCACATTCTCTCTTCAGAGAGTAGATCTACCCTGAAGAAGAATTTATGGCAGCTTTATTTCCCAGAAATTGCTGCTTGTGGTCAGATAAGGGAAGCTCTGAGGCTTTTTTTTTTTTTTCATGTATCTGCTGAATCTCAACTGTCTTCAGCTTTAAATAATCTTTATACCAAAGTAGTATATTTTGGGGGTGGCATACTCTGATTCCCTTTAGCACCTAATCCAAAGTTGCCCATCTACAGGCAACCAATGAAATGGTGTGTATGAATGTGTGCGTGTGAAGGGGTAACTGGAAAATGCAGAGAGAATTGGACAGTTCGCCCAGAAAGCTCTTCTTTCCTCTCTTCCTGATGTTAATTCATACTTCAGGGTACAGCTAATATGTTACTTCCTTATGAGGAAGTCTAGCCTGAATTCCCTAAGTCAAATCCCAGTACCAAATCCCCAACACCATTTTGGATTTACAGAGTTGCTTTTGTTTGTGTAGCTCTTGTTTGATTGTTGTATTAGTACCTAACTCCCTTCTACACTAACTCCATGAGGGCAGTGACTATGTCTTTTCCCTTATCATTGTACATACAGCATCTGGCACAGAGCTTAAAACATAGTATATGATCAAGGAACATTGAGTGAATGAATAGAGTTTTAACAGGACAGCTAGTTATGCTACTGAAGTGAGGAAAAGTCAGGGTGGAATGGGTTGTCAACTGAGAAGCTCTGAGCACCAGGGTCAG
>NW_006434709.1:7010930-7013036 GCF_000325575.1 Pteropus alecto | reverse complement strand
CGAAGCAGTTAGAAGGGCAAGTCAAAGGACAATGGAGGAATCCCAAAGATTTAGTCTGACCTAAGACTAAATAACATTGTCTTAGGCGAACTGGCATATGAAATTCTTTTTGAAAATAATGAAATGCGCATGCATTTGACAGCAGAATTTGGGCTTAAGAAAATATTGAGTTCAAAAAAGTTCTGATTCTTTCTATAATACTAATTGTATAGATGGAAAATGTAAGTGAGAAACATGTGAAAGATGACTCTTTAGATGATTTTTAAAAATTCTGAACTTTTCAATGTCACCATAATAAAATATATATATTTTTAGAAATTCTGAACTTTTGAAAAAATCTCTCAAAAAAATATATATACAGTGAAGTAACAACTAACTCAAAGTTTAGGCCCAATTATCAACACAAATACTAGCAAACTGAAATGATTATTTTATTCTTATAAACTGAAAATCATAAACCATGTACACAATTGTATCATAGTACTTGAATCTGAATCTCAGTATTAAAGTCGTATAAGGAACCAATGCTGTGTTTAGGACACAGGCTTTGAAATAGGCAACCTATACATGAATTCTGTCACTTTGGGTGGGTGTCTTAACCTCCAAAAGCCTGTTTCTTAATATAAACCATGAACATAATTATGCTACCTCACAGAGCTGTAAAGATGAAATGAGACTATCTATACAAATTAAATTTTAAGAGTTTGGCTGTGCTTAGCACAGGAGGGTTCGATTAAATGGCAATGATTGTTAAATGAATAAAACTATCTCCTTAAACATTTAAAAATATTTCTTAAAAATCTATTTCTTCATTAGATTTGCTCATTTCACTAATTTGTTTTTTTCCTTCATCTACAAGAAGAATATTTAAATATATTCTTATTCTTCCCAGTCAAAGGTAGTGAAAATGTGTTCATTAGGTACAGAGAAGATTATCTTTTTTTTTTTTTTCCAGGTTCTTCTCATACCAGAGGAATTATTTCCTCTTCCTTCCCTTCTCTTTGAAGGGGACCAAAAGTTTTTCCTTTGGGGATACTGCTTTTAGGTTCGTTATTAAGAAGCAAAAGAATCAGAAAACTTTTGACTCTCTCCACTTTCCCGCCCAAGAGATTCAGACAGAGAAATCTACTTCAGGAAAGAAATATCAAGATGTTCACCTTAGCCTCATTTGAATTAAGTATGGTAAATAGGAGGGCTTCAGGGCTTCAGGTAGGGGCCTGTTAGCTAGAAACCCTGTGTTCCATTGTTTTCGAGTTGCCCAACAAGAATTTGCCTGCCATGTGTGTTCAGCTCTTCCTCAAGTACCTGTAAATCATCTATTCTCATTTCTGAAATATATAATCCTCTCCTCTACAACACCTTTTTCCTTTGCCCTAAATGTCATAATTATCCAGTTTTGCCTCACTGTCTTTGGACTTTTCATGCTTATGTGAATTCCCCCATGAGCGTGTATTAAAATTTTATTTTCTCCTGTCAACGTCTGTTAATTTTATTATTATCCTAGCTAAAAAAAACTTAAAAGATGGGAGGAAAAGTATATATACACATTTTTAGCCCATACATCTCCCTCTGCTTCGTTTGTACACACCTAGATTGGCTCCTAGGCATGAGTTCACACTCACTGCTTCACCCTCTTAGTGAAGAGCTAAATTTATTCATCATTGAAGAAGGATAGAATGTCATTTTTTATTCAGTACTTTGAAAGGATAAAAAAAAATAGGCATTTATAAATTAAGAATCCATTATATTAATATTTATAAAGTTCTTAATACAGCACTCCTACAGATAATTTTTTTTTCCTAGAGTGCTATATTTTAGGAAAGGTTTATCATATTCCTCTGTTGTCCTTTTTTTTTAGCTTAATATTAGGTGTCTTTCAGATACATGCATTTTTTTAAATTTTTAATTTAATTTATTTTGTAATTTTTAATATTTTTAATTTTTAAATTATAGTTGGTATACAATATTATATGTTTCAGTTGTGTAGCATAGTGATTAGATTTATATAACTCATGAAGTGATCATCCCAATAAATCTAGTACCCCTCTGCCCCCATACATATTTATTACAATATTATTGACTATATTCTTTGTGCTTTACTTTATA
>NW_006434709.1:6999216-7009897 GCF_000325575.1 Pteropus alecto | reverse complement strand
TTTATTCCATTTAATATACTTCTCATCTCAGATAATGTGTTCTCTATTTCAGACTGGTTCCCTTTCATAATTTCCATTTCCATTTTTATATTTTTTATCTCTTTGTTGGAGTTCTCTACACTTCGCAAAAGTTCATTGAACATCTTTATAACCAGTGTTTTGAACTCTGCATCTGTTAGATTACTTGACTCCATTATATCTGGATCTCTGTTCTCTTCTCTCATACGGTTTCTGCTTCTTCGTCTTTCCATTTTGGCTGCCTTTCTATGTCTGTTTCTATGTGTAAACAAAGCTCTGAAGTCACCAGGTCTTATTACTGTGGATTTTTGAAGCAGGTGTCCAGTGGTACAGTCCTGAGAGGGGTTCAGCTACAGGCCAAATTTAGCCCAAGCCTCTACCCCTTTGGAGCCACCGTTAAGATTCAGCAAGCAATCCATAGATGCTGTGCTCAAAAGGCCACACCAGAAACCGAGGGCAATTGCCTTCTCCAGTGTGAGTCTTAGCAAGGAGCACCTGACTTGCCGAGGATATACTTGGATGTGGCTTGGGCGGGGCCACAAGTTGGGGTAGGCAGGGTTTCAGGGAATCCTCTGGGCAGAGCAACCTCTGTTATCCAGTTTGATGATGTCATGGCTATGGAGCACTGGTAGTGGGGAGGGCTCAACAGGGAACAAAGGATAGCGCCAGCACTTCTGTATGGAGTGAGTATCCCCTTGGCCCTCACTCCAACAATGTCCGCTTGTAAGTCCCTGGTGTCCCCTGCACGCAGCCGAATTGGCACTGGTGCTCAGAGCGAGCGGTCCATCACCGGGAAAATCCACTCACGGATGTGGCCCCTTAAGAGGATTCTGCCGCTGCCACTGGCACAGCCTACGTCTCACTCAGCCGATGGAGACCCGGCAACCCCGCATCCTCGCCCCATCCTACTTTCTGCCTCTGCAGGGTGATTTCTTGGATTTCTCCCTAGTGTTATGGCTTGTTCATCCCAGGCGATTTTTCCTTGTTTTGGTCACAATTTTGATTTGTTCGCCAGAGAGATGAGCATCTATCATCTACGCCATTTTTTTTCTCCTAAGATACATGCACTCTTCAAATTACCAAAGCAAAAAAACCACTAAAATCTTCTTAGATTCATTTTTCTTTCCCTTAATTTGAACCTTACTAGTTTTAATTTAAGTTATCTGGAGAAACTTGAATTGTTTAACACTGAGTTTTTATGATTGTGTAGAGACAAAGACATTTAAAAAAATACATCACGACAGAATAATCATGGTAACAATTGATACATTTTTATCAGGAAAAACAGAGTACACATTTGGTAGCACAGCTTTATACTTTGAAAACAAGATTAATCATACTGATTTGGCTTTAGCTAAATGTTTTTTTAAAAGAGGTATGCATTTTCCACAGGAAAATACCTTATTTAAAAGTTTTATGCTCCCATCTCATTTTGTTTCTCTATGTGATAGTCAATTAAGCAGAAAGTGAATACTTGAATTAAAAATTTTAGTCCCATTATAGAATGTTTTTAGGAGGATAGCTCTATGCAGTTTTGAAGGGACACTTGAGTAAGCATTCTAATGTAAACTTTCAGGTGCCCTGGAGAAATTTTAATGCCTAGGATTTGCTCATGATACTGCTGGTGCCAAATATGTATGTTGAGCACACCCTCTTGAGATCTTGATCTGTATCCTCACTCTATGAAAATAATGAATTTTAACCTGTCAGCCTCTCATTTTGTTTTTAATATGATGAGAAGCAAGTCTGTCACTCTAATGGCCACATCCAAGACACTAAGTTGTGTGTCATCAAGTAATACAGACATGATATAAAACATGATCAGAGGAAATAGTCTGAAAAAAAAATCCAAATTGCATAGACCGATGCTATGACTTACAATGTGAAAAAAGAATGATTCATATTCTCTAGAGTTAAAAATACAAATGTGAGTACTGGAAATTTTATCCTTTGGTACTTGAGGTAGTCTAAGTGCCTACAACAGTTTCTGGCACATAATAGGTACTCGATCAATATATGTCGAGTGCATAAATGATCGAGACAGATGAGGAAAAGGCATCATTTCTAGTAGATTCTTACATTCCCTAATTCATGATTATTCTAGCCCTCTCATATGAGTACATCTTCTTCTTCTTTTTTTTTAAAAAAATTACATGAACTAGTATATCCTTAAACTCTAAGGAAAATCAACACAATACAAGTAAATTTAAACTGGGAAAGAAATTAGGAAACCAATGATCTTATAGAACGAGGTACTGGGGACTGAAAAAACGTTTTTTAGGATAGAGTGCCTGAGATGGGGCCTTAAGGGCAAGGGTGACTTCAGGAAAGAGGAGGCAGGCCTCTAGAACAAATATTACCTACTTTGTAATTTTGCCCATGGTCACCTGGATTCCTACGCCACAGTCAAAGCCTGTTTAATTACTTAGAGTACAAAACTAGACTAAGAAATTTCTCTACCTATACCTACTGGTAAAACTATTGGACAAAAAAGATGAAATATGCAATGATTGGAGAGGATTTGTTTTTATCTTAGGCCAAAGTCATTTTGATTTATTAAAAAACACCACATCCAAAATTTTGAGGAATCAAATGTCCGACTTATGTTCATTTGCTGTTCCAGAACAGACTACTTTAAAGTATATATATATATAACAAGCATACATCAGAGCAGCATTACCTAAAGTTGGAGATATACTTGAGGACTGACTATTATCTAACTTCTATTGATTAAAATAATTGTAAATATGAATAATAACTAAACTATAGAACAAAATATTAAGTCAATATGATTAATAAAATTGGGGGCCAATATCATACTAATTCATCTCTTTCTCTTTTAAACTTTGCTCAAACTCATGACATCTAGCACATCTGCAGATGTATGTTGCAACACTTTATAACCAAAACAATTACACAGACCTTCAAGGTGTACAAACAAGTAGTATAATTTTCCAGACCATGATGTTCCAGTACAGTCCAGTATTATAAAAAACAAAAATGAGCAATATGTCATTGATGAGTATGACTCGCAGGACATTAGCCAATGCACTTTCCAATAAGGAGTCTGATCAACACATGTAATGAGAAACAGGAGAACTTTTTTTCTTAATAAGTTTTCCAACTTCATAAATTTACATTTGAGAGAAACATATGGTTCAATACTTAACAGACTTAGCAGTGGTAGGAGGTCTGTGAAAACTGTTTGCAACCACATACTTAGGGCTTCTCTCAGAACTCTTTTAAAGACTTCTTTCTTCCTAATACTAAATACAGATACAGTCCTATTTTATTTACTTGACCATTATTCATTATAATTAGTATGAATATTATCTAAAAGACATTTTTATTTTTACCTAAAAACCGAACTACCATAGTTCAGTTGTTGAAGTGTACAACTGATTTTTTTTTCGAAAAAAGAAAAGAAATATCCTGTTTTCTTTTTGTTATTAGTTCCTGTTATACCAATTCCGCAAATGGTTTTTAAAAATGATTAATAGGCGCGTACAAATTCTATCTTCCTTGGCTGCCCTCACATTTTCTTTCTTTGCCTATCCAACCGTATTGCCTTCTGCTCCTGGTATTACCAGACTTTCTCTCTCTCTCTCTCTCTCTCTCTCTCACACACACACACACACACACATCTTTAGAGTATGTCTATAATTCTGACTACTCAGACCCTAAACAGCTATCCTCATATAACAAAAAAAAAGACAAGCAAAGACCAAAAAAAAACAAAAACAAAAACAAAAACTAAAAAACTCTAACAAACCAGAACAAAGAGAGCAATGTGTCGGGGTGGAAAAGAGGGGATGTGGTGGAAAGGACACTGTGTCCCATATCAGGGGCTGCTAGCCATCTTAATGTAGAAATGGCTTTCAGGAATACCTCTAACCCAGGAATGACATCAGGTGTGTTGTGATCCTCAGGCAAAGTGGCCGGAAGTTGTATGGTGATGTGAACAGGTCCTATAGTAGCCAACACAGAATTATATAGATAGTGAAGGAGAAACTAGGTTTGATGGAACCAGAAGCTAGTCTTGCAGAAATTAGTATAGCCATTAGATGTATATAATTACAAGTGGAAGATTTAATTCCATCATTGTTAAACAAAATAAAAGTTCCCTTGTATACAGAATGAACTTGACAATATCACTTGTATAATTATACACTTTTCTTCCATTTTAATGAGAATTAGATGAAATAAAATTTATTGTCATCCTTGTGTTCATGAGTAACAAACCTGCAACGGTATTATAAACAATAAGTACAGTTGAGTATGTAGTGTTTATGTATCATGTAAATTCACTCATCAAAGATATAAATTGCTCGCTGATTTGATATGAAATACTAAATCAATAAAGATAATATAAAACTCATAAGACGCCACTACAATGAGGACATCTATGACAATTCAGAGTATTAAGAGTATCCCCTGCACAAGAAGATTTGAAATTCCTCAAATTACTGCTTACATATGAAGGAAACTTGATAGAGGTTTCCCCAAATCTTAAAAATTAACATGAAATTACTAATAATGAATTGTGACACTGAGAAAAACTTTTCTAAACTTTCAATTAAAAATTTTATTTTTGATCAATCATGTTAGAGGAGTCTGTTGTTTCTATAGAAAAAATTATAAAATTATTATTCTATGAAGAAATTATCAATGACTATGCAGCAAAAAATAGGGAAAAGAATTACAGAGGTTTGTCAGGCAATTAGTTAATAAAAATATTACATAATTTTTCTAGATTTTGTAAGTTTAGGGTATTTAACTGATTTTAAAAACTTGAATTTGTCACGATCTCTTTTCTCTATTCATTTTCATACCCACTTTTTATTGGTGATTTAGTATTCTTTTTTTTTAAAAAGAGAGCCCCCTGATTATATAAGCTTCAGGTCACACAAAACATGGATCTGCCTCTGCCCATTGCCTGGCTCAGAACCTAACGCATAAGATGTTTATTGCAAGAATATGCAGGAACAGCTGTTGGCCCAATGGTAGTGATATGACGCTCAGTATAATGAAGGAAGGGTCAGCCTATGCTGAAGTCTTTGGCATATCCAGCTTCCAGGCTTGACCAATTTGGGAACTCTGATGGTACCACACCCACTAGTAGAGATGCTGAACCCAGCTAGTGGGAAGCCAAGATAGCAGAGGCAGAGAAAATGAAGCTAGAGCCTTTCATATTGTTTCATAGTCAAAAAACACTATTTTTCCTTTCTTCTTGGGCACTAAAATTAATTAAAATAAAATTCTTCCTATCTCCAAGTAATATGCAAATTGATTTTCATGTGTTTGGAAATGTATTCCTTTGAGTTATGTTTCTTATTTGAAGAAAATGATCATTGTTCCTTCCTGTGAGCTGAATAATGTGAAACATATGTGAGTAGGATTATATCAAGTCCCAAGATATCAATGTTTGGAAGCGAACAAAGTCTTCCACATAGAGTTCCAAGTTAAAATACCTTACTTGAATAAAATGCATATTGTGACCTTATATTGGTCTTCTATTCATGTTCCTACCTGACAATATTCCCACTCTAAAATAATTTAACCTCAAAATTGCTAGTCTGTCAAGTGCTAGAAATCGAGGAAGCTCTTAACTAATGACAAAATAAAATCTAGATACATGGTTAGGTTAAGTGCTTCCTAATGAGCTGGTTCTGAGGCACCAACACCTAGAATATGATCTACATGCCAGATCAGTTAGAGATTGATGAGAGAATTTGGGAGCAGGCAGTCCTTTCTCAAGATGCTGAGGCAAAGTATAAAATAGCATAATATCTAAAGGGTATAGCAAGAGATAAATTCAAACAGTTTGTATTGTGAGGTCTGATACTTGGAGTGGGGTACCCCAAAAGGGAGGAAATAGGGAACAAGAGCAAAGCTGTTTGGAAGTCCAAGTAGGCAGACAGTCAGCATCGGGAATGCCTTTCAGTAGGTAACAGAACTTTGGCCGTCTGGCTGATGTTCAAGGACAGACTCCAATCCTTGGGAAGGGTTGATAGTAGAAACTGATAATAATAAAATAGGACTCTGACTGTTGAAGATACTAAGTCAGATACCAGCCACAAGGAAGCAAAGCAGAAACTCAGTTAACCAGACTGAAGCACAAGTGGATCTTGGAGAATAAGCCAGAGACTTGTAATCAGAACTTGGGCAAGTAGTCAAGAGCTGGACTAGTAACAAAGGTGACTGATGTTGAACCTCGTAGTACTGAGCTACAGCACCTTAAATCTCTTCTGTTCAAGGTCTGGATTGGACAGTAGGGTAAGCTAAGCTTTTGGTTAGAAACTGTAGTCTTTACTGAGGGAAGAAGAGGACTGTAGAAACTTGGAACCAGGTAAGATCTGATTGATGATAAAGTAAAGGAAGACCCTACCTATGTACAGGGCTTTTAAAATAAGTCCCCAAAAGAGAACATATTACATAATACTTAACAACAAAAGAAAAATAACTTAAATCTTTTAGGCTACTTTTAATAAAAAGAAGACCTCTTAGTAAGAGGAAATATATTTTTAGTGGGAGTAAGAAATAATCAAAAAAAAAAAAATTAAGTATATATTCTTTAGCTTTCCTTTACACATAATAAGGCAAGAAGGTGTCAACACAGACTGCAATTAAGGACTCTCTTTTTTAAATTCAGGAAGGATTAAGTTAGGACCAAAAAAGATAGCTTTCTCTTCCTAAACATTGATTTAGCAATTATTTGACATAAATTCCTCATGTAGGAAGTTGCTCAGTACATTTTTTCTCTTGCCTCATTGTCTAATTCACCAGGGAGATAGGCTGTGCCAATCCTGGATATCACTAGGATCCATCATTTACCCCGACATATCATTTCTCAATTCCTGATCCGGGGTAGGAAATATACTAGAAGATTTGCTATATCATAAGTACACAGAATTAGCCTTGTTGTCACAGACCTGGTATCTGGTGAGCCCTAAGTGGTCATATGTTACTCCCTAACACTGCCAATTTGGCTAAGTTTCAATCACTAGGCTTCAAGTGCCTCTCTTAGTATTCCAGCTCCTTGCTGGGATGGAGCCTTACACCAAGAACCAGTCCACTTGGCTGAGCAGCTGATCTGTCTCTGGATCTTGACTCCTGAAAGACTGAATCCTATTTCCTACACCTCTGGCTTCTAACTAGCATTCTTCTCCGAAGGTGATGATAACCCTAAACCATGCCTGCTATCTTGAAACGTTGCTTACTGTCTGAATATCTGCCTGGGATAACACTGAGATTGGCACCCTCCAACCCTTAGGTATCAGAGAGCCTCTCCATAATCTATTATGTGGAGAAAAAAAGATTTGGAACCTGATAGACTTGAGGTTGATCCTGGCTCAGTTACTTAATTTCAGATAAATCACTTAACTTCCCTAAGCCTATTTCCTCTGTAAAAATAATAGTAGTGATTCTTATTCACATGACAATTGTGAAAATTAAATAAGATAAAGCATCTATTACAGTACCTGCATGTAAAAGCTGCTTAACAAATTATAGCTATTGTAATTACTAGCAAACTTAAGAAAAAAACTAAATTCATTTATCCAACAAATGTTTATTAAGTGCCTATTAGCTGCCAAGTATTGTAATGAGCTCTGGAGGGAGGTACGAAGTGAAGATTACATGGTCCTCTAGTGGAGAAAAATTCAGAATAAGTAAATAGACATCTTCAACACAATATGCTATGGACAGTACAATGATAGATGTCAACCCAGGGTGATATGGATGTTCAAAGGAGAGGAATCTAAACTAGAAGAGATAATCCTGGAAGAGCATCCTAAAGAAAAGAACTGGTTAGGGGTAAGGGGGATGAAAGGAACTGCTGGAAGAAGTGCGAAAGACCTTGATGGATTTGGGAACCTGCAAGTAGTCCATCAGTATATGGTTGGAATATGGAGTAAGGAAGTAAGTCAGAGAAGGAAATGGAAAGGTAAGTAGGGTCACTCCTGATGGCCTTTGTCACTGGGCTAAGGAGTTTGGGATCAAACCTGAAGGCTGTGAGTGGCTGCTGATAGGTTCTAAGTAGAGGAGCAATAAAATCAAATTACGTTTTAGAAAAACCACTCCAAAGCACTTGTGACATCATGGATTCAAATAACGTTGAAAAAAAAAAGGCAGAACCACCATAGTAGAAGCCCATCCACTACTCAAGAAGTATGCTACCCTCTTCTTAATTTTGTAATGTAAATGTCATGCCAAAATGGTTCCAAAGGTGTTAGAATAATGAAAATAAATAAATAAAAATAAAATGTCTTCTACTGTGAGCGTCTTGATTGTTTTAAGAAACAAAGTTATACATCTTCAAAGATAATTAAAATGAGATTCTAGGACCCCTACATATGCTTCTACATCTATGGTCTTAACACTCTTTGTATATACCACTAGTAGTTGCAGGTCTAAGTGAAAACGATTTAATAAGTGAAAATTCTATTTAATGTGAAATGTTTAGTCTTTTAGGGATTAGTGTAGTGCTATGTCTACACCAAACTCAATAAATATTATTGACAATTTAAATTTTAAAAATCTTAAAACTTTCAACTTTGCAAAATACTTAGTACTTTCATAGTATATATGTCATATTGCCATTTTTAGTATGCTGGCAGGAAATTTAATTTTTGAGAAATGATTGTAAAGGAACTTAAGGGAACTGAATTATGATGAAAGGTATCTGCTGAATCATATATACAGATGAAATATTAGGTAAAAATGTGTCAGATATTGGTTGTTGAAGTCTCTATTTCTCATATGGTCAAATTAATCAGATTATACAAAAAGGTATGCTCCAGGTCAAAGCCCAGCTCTGAATTACCCTGTTTCATGTTTGTACTTTGTTTATCTTTTATCCCTTAATATTGGCTTCCACTTGTATAGCAGACACTGAAGTCATCTCTTTAATATCTATCCTAGACTTTGTGGAAACATGGCGGAGTGAGAGATGTCCCCAGATCTCTCCCCTTGAAACAATAATAAGCTTAACATCTAAAACTCAACAAAAAAAACACCCAAACTGCACACTAGCACATCTGAGCAGTGCATAAGAGCTACCACAGGTCAGAACCCCAGGTGTTGGGCAGTGGACTAGGAGAAATAAAGAAGCTGTCTCTTGCAGCCCCTGGAGCTCCCTGTAGGAAGAGGGGGAGGGTCAGTGACTTCCCTGAACAGTCCTGCCTGGGAGAGTTTGTGAGTTCCACGCAGCCATTAGCAGGGCCCAGGCATCAGGGCAGAAAGCAGAGAAGCCAGACGGGACAACAGAGAAAAAACAGTTGATTTTTACCGGCCGCAGTTGTAAAACCAAAGCTGAGCGACAGCCCAAACTCCCACCCCAGAGGGCCCTTCTCCCCATACCTTCCAAGACTGATCACTGCAGAGCCCCAGGGAAATCTGAGCAAACACTGCTAAGACTGTCGCTGATACTGACAGGGACTGAAACTGCGAGTAGCGAGCGTAATTAAATATCTACAAGAAAATAAAAAAGGCATTATTAAGGCTTTACATAAAGCCGAAATCCAAGAGGCTGAGACGCCACCTACTGGAAACCAAAAGACAAGCACCTTCTTTGCAACAGGCTAAAGAGAGACCTTTATATAATAAATCTTTCTGGAAAAAACAGAGGAATACACTTCAATTAATGCCCAAGCGGAAATAGTCCATTAAAGGTGACAAGGTGACAAGGCATCTCAGAAAGAAATAGAAAAATCTCTAGAAAATAAGCTTTCAGACATAGAAATATGCAACTTAATTGACAGAGAATTCAGGATGGTACTTCTGAAAAAACTCAGTGAGTTCCAAAACAAGTCATATCTACAATTTCAGGAATTGAAAAAACTACTAGATGAGAAGAGCAAGGAGACTAGCAAAGAGATTGAAACCCTCAAAAAGAACAGAGTAGATCTTTTGGAGATTAAAAAAAAAAAAAAAAAACCCCACTGCAAGAGTTGAAAAATGAAATAGCAAGCTTGAGAAATAGAGTAGACCAAATGGAAGAAAGGATCAGTGATAACAAAGACAGAAATCCAGAAATAAATCAGAGGAAGAAAAGAGAAACTGAAGAATGAAAAATAATGAAAGAGAAATATAAGAACTAGCTGATACCACCAGGAGAGGAAACATAAGAATAATGAGAATTCTCAAAGGGGAGGAAAAGGAGCAGGGATTAGAAAGCATTTTCAGACAAATAGTTGGTGAGAATTTCCCAAATATAAGGAATGAGCTGAAGCTTGGAATCCAAGAAGTCAACAGAACACCCAATTATGTCAACCTAAAAAGGCCTTCATCAAGACACATCATATTAAAATGATAAAAAATTAATGACAAAGATAGAATTCTTGGGGCAGCCAGGGAAAAGAAGATGGTAACCTATAAGAGAAAACCCATTAGATTATCATTGGACTTCTAGCACAGACCTTATAGCCAGCAAAAAGTGGAATCAAATATTCAAACTGTTAAATGAAAGGAACTACCAGCTAAGAATAATGTATCCAGCTAAGCTCTCCTTAAGATATGAAGGAAAAATAAAGACCTTTCCAGACATGCAAAAATTTAGGGAATTCTCCACTATGAGCCCTGCACTACAGGAAATACTGAAAGAGGTCAGCTCACCTAAAACAAAATGAAAAAAACAAAACAAAACAAAACATAATTAGGAGTC
>NW_006434709.1:6975697-6997036 GCF_000325575.1 Pteropus alecto | reverse complement strand
CAGTACTTAAAACCGTCCCTCTAAGATCAGGAATAAGGCAAGGCTGTCCACTATCGCCACTGTTATTCAATATAACATTGAAGGTTCTAGCAAGTGCAATCAGGCAAGAGAAAGATATAAAAGGCATCCAAATAGGAAACAAAGAAGTCAAACTGTCACTACTTGTAGATGACATAATTCTCTATATAGAAAATCCTAAAGACTCCACAAGAACACAACTAGAAACAATAAGCAAATACAGTAAAGTCTCTAGATACAAACAAAATCAACATTCAAAAATCTATAGTGTTCCTATACTCTAATAATGAAATGTCAGATAAAAAAGTAGAAAATATAATTCCTTTTGCAATTGCAATAAAAAGAATAAAATACCAAGGAATAAATTTAACAAAACATATGAAGGACCTATATAATGAAAACTACAAGACCCTATTAAAAGAAATTAAAGAAGATACAAAGAAATGGAAAGGTATTCCTTGTTCTTGGATTGGAAGAATCAACATAGTTAAAATGACCATATTACCTAAAGCATTATACAGATTTAATGCAATTCCCATCAAAATCTGATCTGCGTTTTTTAAAGAAATGGAATGAAAAATCATCAGATTTGTATGGAAGCACAAAAGATCCCGAATTGCCAAAGCCATCTTGAGAAAAAAGAACGAGGCTGGAGGCATCACTTGCCCAACTTCAAATTATACTACAAAGCAACAGTAATCAAACTGGCCTAAAAACAGACACATAGACCAATGGAACAGATCAAGAGTCCAGAAGTAAACCCATATTTATATGGGTAACTAATTTTCACCAATAAAGCAAAAAACATACATTGGAGAAAAGAAAGTCTCTTCAATAAACAGTGCTGGGAAAACTGGAAAGCTACCTGCAAAAGAATGAAATTAGACTGTTGTTATCACCACATACTGAAATCAACTCAAAATGGATTAAGGACCTGAATATAAAACCTGAAACAATAAAATGCCTAAAAGAAAACATAGGAACTAAACCGAAGGACCTTGGACTTAAAGAAGATTTTGTGAATTTGGCCTCAAAGGCAAGGAGAGTAAAAGTTAAACAAATGAATGAGACTACATCAAACTAAAAAGCTTCTGTTCAGCAAAAGAAACCATCAACAAGGTAAAGAGACAACTATCCAAATGGGAAAATATATTTGCAAGCAATGCCTCCGATAAGGGCCTAATATCCAGAGTATACAAAGAGCTCATATGACTTAATAACAACAAAAAAGCAAATGATCCAATCAAAAAAATGGGCAGAGGACCTGAACAGACACTTCTTCCTAGAAGATATACAAATGGCCAACAAATATATGAAAAGATGCTCAACATCGCTAGCTATTAAGAAAATGCAAATCAAAACCACAATGAGATACCATCTCACACCTGTTAGAATAGCTATAATCAACAGGACAAGTAATAACAAATGTTGGAGAGGATGCAGAGAAAAAGGAACCCTCATACACTGCTGGTAGGACTGCAAATTGGTACAGCCACTATGGAAAACAGTATGAAGGTTCCTCAAAAAACTAAGAACTGATCTACCATATGATTCAGCAATCCCTCCACTGGGCATTTACCCCAAAGACTTGAAAATCCATATCCGAAATGTTATTGGCACACTGATGTTCACAGCAGAATTATTCACAGTGGTTAGGACATGGAAGCAACCGAAGTGTCCTACGATCGGCTAAAGAAGCTGTGGTACATATATACAATGGAATATTACTCAGCCATAAGAAGAGATGAAATCCTGCCATTTGCAACAACATGGATGGACCTTGTGATAATCATGGCTAAGCGAAATAAGCTAGACAGAAAAAGTTGAAAATCACATGATATCACTTATATGTAGGATATAAACTAAAAGCAACAAACAAACAGGACAAACAGAGACTCATGGACATGGACAAGTAGCTGAGGGGGGAGGAGAGGGAAGGTATACAGGGTAAAGGGGGTCAAATATAGGGGGGTAGGGGGAAGGTGAAGTGGGTAAAGGGGATCAAATATATGGTAGCTGAAGGAAACTGGACTTTGGGTGGTAAACACACAACAGAATATGCAGATGTCAAATTATAACGTACATCTGAAAATTATATAATTGTATTAACCAATGTTACTCCAATAAACTTAATTAAAAAAAAAATCTATCCCATCTGTTGACATTGTGCATCAGCCACGTGATTTAAGGAATTGACCCAAGCAGCCAAGGAAGACCCTGATTAAGTGTGACTCAATGAAGAAAATCTAATCCTTCTTCCCTATAACCAATAGTGGTCTAGAACCAATGCTTAAACCAGTTAGCACATTCTTTTAGAAACAGGCTGGAATAGGCACATGACTTTGTCTAAGCCAATAAAACACGGCAAGAAGATTGCTTGGAGGCTTCTAGGAAGGGTTTCCTTACTCTTAAATGAAAAGTCATTAGAAGAGATATATTTTTTTTTTTAACAAAGGAGCATGTAACTCCAAATGTTAATGCCATTCTATGACTACAGGGAAGTCACTTTAGGATAGAATTGATGTTATCATAGATCCTTGATAACATTGTTGAACTGTGTTGCAACCATATCAAAAGCCCATTCATTCTACCTCTGGTTCCAGTTGTGTGAACCAATAAATATCTTTACTATTTTTAAGCCACCATTTTGAGTTGGGTTTCTCTTAGTTGTAGCTGAATGCATTCTAAGTGATGCAATGTCTACCACCTTTGCCTACCACTTGGTTTCTAACTTATACACCAATTCGCTTTCTTTCTTAGCTCTAATCACCAGGACTCTTTACCTAGTCATTTATAGTAAACAATTTGGTTGTCTATCCAATAACTGTTCCTAGCTTCTTTCATTAGACATTATCATGTAGAATAGGTTGAATGAACCTGGTGCAGCCATGAGAGAAGCTAGCTTGAGGACAAAGTTGATATGCTGAAAATAACAAAACAGAAAAATGGAAAAAAACTTGGGTCCTTTATAATGTCATTTAACTTCTGAAGTACACTATTTTTGGACTTCTCATCTGACTAACAAATATTCTCATTGTTTAAGACAATTTGAGTTCGGGCATTCTGTTGTTTGAATCTGAAAACGAGTGAACTGATAAAGAATTTGCTACCCAAATGTGGGATGCTGCAAATAATAAATCCCAAATTGTGAAAATGGATGAGTGGAAGTGGTAGATCAGAGGACAGTGAGGATCCCACTCTTCTAGATTGAGAAGACAGTCATTCTCATTCTGTGGTTGAAGACCATATTTCATTGAATTCACACTTTGTACCTGAGACATAACCTTCTGAGATTCTAGTGTTAGAGAAAATGGTAGTAAAAATGAGAATGTTGGTGTATGTTGGCTACTTCTTATTCATTTTACTACAAACCTACAGCAAAAAGGGACACTTAGGATGAAAGTAGAGAAGAACGTGGGGGCAGTAGTAGGAAATAAGCTTAGCTTCTCCTAAGAATCTCCTGTTAAATTACTTATATTGGACAAAGGTAACTAGTTTTGTGTCAAATATAGGATTACAGATGGGATTCTCCACTTAAATCTATTGTTTCCCATTGTGCTTGGGGCAGAGGTCATCAAACTGTGGAGCAAGGGAATGGGCAGATCTCAGAGAGTTCTAGATCTGGAGTTCCCAGTCCCAAAGATGATGTCCAGGTGAGTTCTCTGCCTGTATATATTTACTGGTTTGTGGAATTGGCTAAAAGAAAAGAAATCTGATACCATTACATTTTTAGGGGAATTGACTTCAAAAGAAATTCTAAGCCTTGCCAATCCACAACAATGAACAGTCTTGTGATAGTTCAATCTCTAAGGTGCCCCACCCAGCCCATCCAACTTCAAAACTCACACTAACAGGAAGTGCTAAACTCTCCAATACCTATCTCAAATGTGGCCATATAAGACAATCAACAAAGAAGATGTTTCCAAGGGACAGAACTAAGAGCCATGGAGGGCAATAGAACCTGTTAGAAAACAGATTCAGAGGCTACCAGATTAGCTGACCAAGGAACTCATCACTACTAGGGTGGGCAGTCCTCTCTCTTTCTTTCTAATAAGAAATGATATGGGCTAAAAACCAATGTCCACTGAGTGTCATTCCCTTTGCAAGAGAGTTTTAATTGCAGCTATCCTGTTTGTTGTATATTAAACATGTCTGGGGTAGAAAATTTATCTTTAAGTCATGGGTCCCTGGTTTATAAGGAGCCATATCCAGACCTAGCAGAAAGGGTGTGGACTTGGAAATGGATATGGTTACCTGCTGAGACCCTGTGTTGTTTCTCACTGGGGATGTAATGAATGTGCTTCATGCAGGTATGGACAATTTTTTAGATTGCATGTGTGGGAAGAGGGAGGTATAAAACTTGACCTATCATATGTGATACTGTTGGTTGTCTATTCCACTTCCATTCTCCCTTCATCCTTATTGAAAGAGCATACTTTTGTTCAGGCACCCACCCCTTCTAAATGACAATGTGCATCAGGAGATATTGGCCTCATGCCCATTTTCAAGAGATAAATCCCAATGAGTCTAGGCCAATCATGATTCTCCTATTCCCTTATTGATTATTGTTTTAGTTATGGGCATGCCAAGTAATGAGACATGAGGCTAAATTTGTTAGAAGACTTCTGGCAAAGATTTCTCTACTTGAAAAAAAAAAAAGACACAAGAAAGTCATAGTTTCTCTCTGTGTATTGTACTTTATCATGTCTGGTTATGATGCATGAACTTGCTGTAGCCATCTAGTGACCATGAGGAGAGCTTTATGCTCAGCATAAAGCTGATATGAGAAGAAAACAATAAAAAGAAACAGCGTCCTTCAGATACTGAATTAAACAGTCTAACAGCCTCTCTACTTCAGGATGTCTTGTCACATGTAATGATAAATATGCTTATTGCTTAACTCTATTTAAACTGAGATGTCTTTCACTTGCAGTTCATATCCTCACTGATATATCTCTGTCTCACCCTTTGAGTGCTGTTTTTACCTGCTTAATATTTTGTAATGCAAACTTCCCTAGAAGCAGCTCATTTGCAGGTGGAGCCTCGGCACTAACCTAGACACTATATTCAAGTGTACTTTTTTGGAGCATGAATACATTTATTTATTTATGCCACACAAATGTTAATTTAGACTCTATCCTTTCCGTATCTGTCTTGGATTGAATTGTCTTCCTCAAAATTCATATGTTAAAATTCTAACTCCTATTTCCTCAGAATGTGACCTTACTTGGAGATAGGGTCCTTAGAGAGGTAATCAAGTAAAAATGAGGTCATTAGGGTGGGTCCTAATCCAATATGACTGATATAAGAAGAGGAAATTTGAACACAGACATACACAGAAGGAAAATAATGTGAAGAAACATAGGAACTAACTCTACCAATGCCTTCATGTCAGACTTCTAGCTTCCAGAACTGTGATACAACACTTTTCTATTGTTTAAGCCACTTTGTTATGGCAGTCATAGCAAACTAGTGCAATATCTGTGCCATTTCTTTTCAAAACCAAAACGTTTTCTTTCTTAACAGATTTAGCAAAAATATACCATAAATATTACAATGGTATGCATTCACTTACTTATTCAATTTAATTCAGAAAGCATTTATTGAGCAACTACTATATCCTAGGACTTGTTAACTGTTAGGTTCACAGAGATAAAGTACTTACTTTCTGTTCTCAAAGAGCTCAGTAACCTAAGTATCCTACCATAGATGATTGAATAAAGAAGCTGTGGTACAATGGAATATTACTCAGCCATAATCAGAGATGAAATACTGCCATTTGTGACAACATGGATGGACCTCGAGATAATCATGCTAAGCAAAATAAGCCAGACAGAATAAGTTGAAAATCATATGATATCACTTATATGTGAGATATAAACCTAAAAGCAACAAATGAACAGGACAAACAAACAGAGATCATAGACATGGACTATAGACTAGTGGTTACCAGACGATAGGGAGTGGGAGGAAGAGAGAGGTATACAGAATAAAGGGGGTCAAATATGTGGTGACAGAAAGAAATCTAACTATGAGAGGTGAACACAGTGTAAATATATATACGCCTTACTGTTAAAGTGTACAGCTGAAACTTATTGGATTTCGTTAACCAATGGCACCATAAAAAAAATATATATATATATAAAGTCATTGTCATATGAAAAGGTGATCAAAGGTTATGCAAACAAAAAAAGAGAATAAAGTGTTATAAGGGTTAGTTAATAAAAATAATAAGTTAATAAAAAGTAATGTCATTTACATTTTATAATATTTGAGGTATTTCTCATTTGTTTGAGTACAGGATGGAAAAGGGGATCAAATCTCTCCTCCCTTCCTCACATTTAAGTACAATGCAAAAACACTCAATGCCCAGAAATATATTGGTACAAATATAGAGAGAGTGAGAATATCCATAATGTGATTTTAAGACTTCTGGGGAAGTTTTTCAACATACATAGAAAAAAGTACATGTGATTTACTGCTCTACCAATGTGGCAGCAGGGGCTTGAGTATAACTTAGAAAAAGCAGTCGTAGTGAGCAGTCAGGTTCATGGTGGGATAAACTCATGACTTATCCAAACAAGGGTTTTTTCAGAGTAAAAATGGGTGCCAGTAATAATTATGCTGGACCAACAGGCATAAGTTGAGACACATGGCCATCCCTCGAGTGCTGGCATATAGAGTTGGCATGATGGCAGCTCAATAAACATTTCAAGAGGAGGGAGGTACGCCGCGTAAAGCGGGTCAAATATGTGGCAACAGAAAGAAATCTAACTATGGGAGATGAACACAGTGTAAACATATATATGCCTTACTGTTAAAGTATACAGCTGAAACTTATTGGATTTCGTTAACCAATGGCACCATAAAAAAATATATATATATATATAAAATAAAAAAGAGCTCAGTAAAGTAGCTGATGGTGTTACTGAGTTTAAACTAAGAGAATAATTAAAATAACTAAGAGAAGTTATTTTCAAAAATTTAGAACAAGTCATATGCCAATTGCAGGTCATTCTTGTGTGTACATTAAAGCAGATTTCTATCATAAATATTCATAATAAATAAATGTTATATTATGAAAGAGATAAAGTTGCATTAATCTTAAAATATTTGATAATTAATTCAGATCAACTTTTCTATAATCAGTCTTAATTGGTGAGGCTTTGTCTAAAGATTTGCAATGAATAATTTTGTAAAAGTTACTCAAGACTATGAATAAAGTTCCTAGGATGTGAAGATTATAAAGGAAGAGAGGTAGTTAAAAAATATTAAAAATATGGCCCTTATCCTCACTTATATAATCTAATTGAATACCAAGATAATGATAAAATATCTAATTACATCTACAAAGTAAGATGTAGAGAAATGAAAACTAAGTAATAACAGGAAGCTAGATAGTAGTAGGAAGGGATGGTGTCGGAAGGCTTTTTATGTAGAAGGTGACAACTTTTGTGCCGGGTTTTAAGGGGGGAAGCAAATTTCATATAGCCATCATTGGTCACTGTTCTATTTCTCTCCCTACTCAGAGCGATAGTTAGATTTACTTTGCTAAGGAAACACCAGGCTTTTCTTGCAACAGACTTAACAGCCAGTCTCCACTCCCTGCCAAATTGCCTTGGGGCAAACTGTGGTGAGCTATTTTAGTTCAATTGATCTCAGATGCTATTTCAGAAAAAATGTACAACTGTTACTAAAGAAATAAGAGGTCACAGCACAATAAGTTTTCATATTTTATTGAAATCTATCTATCCTGAGCTCTTCTAAGTTTGTCTTAATATTATAATCTATCATCTATTTGTAGGAAACCATAGAATAATTCTTTAATAATTGAGTTTTTTAAGAAACAGAATAATAAAATATTTTATCTTTGATCCATTTTGATACTTTCATATAAAATTAAGGGGGTTTTTTTGGTATAAAAAGGATAAATATTAAAAATGCCATTTCAATGTGCAATTTTTTTTTATTCCAGAAGAAATCTCTGGTTAGGAGAATTAAGCAATAATAAATATCTTCATTTTGGCTTGTGATTAGATTATATCTCTCATAATTAGTTATTGAATTGAAATCTAAGGTATCTTTATTTCGGCTAAGAAAGGTGATATCTATATTTAATATCTTTAAAATGTTATATTTCTCAGTGGAAATGACATCAACCTTAGAACCATGTATTTTGAATTCTGGTGTTCCTAGATCTAAGATCTATCTATGATAAGAAATATTTTAGAAGTGAGAAAATGTGTGTTTCTTACATTTGCTTTGAGTCTGCCAATATGAATAATAGTTTTCTGTTTCTGGAATTCTTCCTATTACACAAATCGACTGCATTTCTGATAAACAATTTAGGTCAAAGTCAACAGACATGTCTATAAAATTGAGCCTATGAGGAAATTAATTAAGGTAGCTTTATTAAAGCTCTTATTAGTTTTAAATTCAAGAAGTAAAACTGAATATAAAGGAGGGTAAACCATAGAAGATCAGTGGTATCTTAGAAACAGACTTTTAGATTTGCAAGTGACCTCAACCATTATCAAGTTACAGATGAGAGAATTTAGGCTCACTGAGATTTGGTGACTTGCTCAAGGTCTCAGAGATAGTAAACATTTTAGGAATATACCAAAGTAGCTAGCCACAACTCTAATCCTTCCTTGACACTAACCCTGATGGTGACAACCACTCAATAGTAATCTCAATTGTTTGCAGCTGCATCAGTCTTTTCTAAAGGGATCTAATTTTAGGGTGATAATTCAAAGGGTTTGCAAACTTTATGTAAAGCATCAATAGTAAATATTTTAGGCCTTGTAGGACACAAATAGTCTTTGTCTTATTCTTCTTTTCTTATCTGCAGTGCTTTACAAACGTAAAAACTATTTTTAGCTTGATCCAGTTAAAAAACAGGCTGAGGGCCAGATTTGTCCCCAGGGCCATTAGTTTGTCAATCCCTGTTATAGGTCAGAGAGTGTTGGTCAGTATACTTTTCATTGTCTCAGGGCAAAGTAAAGAAAAAAATAGGGCAATGTAGTAGGCTAAATCCATTCAATTTAAAGAACAGACTTCTGTTCTGAAATCATGTTCTTTTTCAATTTGGGGTGAGAGAGAGGCATTAAAATGTTCCGTCTTTTATAAAATAATAATAATATAGATAGAAACTATCCATAGTTACCTATGTAACTATAAAGTCCCGCCTATATTCAAGCTGGGGCGACAGGGAGGATGGTAAGCACTACCTCTTCAAGGAAGGAATATCAAAGAATTTTTGGACATATCTTAAAATCACCACATGTAGCAAGAAACAAGCAAATTGCCTCTCCTCTATTGTCCTGAGCAACTCAGCTTTAATCTCAAACTTGCATACCCCATCATCATTGTTAAAGGTGGTTTATTATTCTCAGCATGCCCTATGTGCAGGAGGTCCCAGTCACTGGCATCAAATAGTTTATTAAAATATCAACCCAAAACACCAAATACCATTCATACAGATTTCTTCATATAA
Source organism: Pteropus alecto (assembly GCF_000325575.1). NCBI lineage: Eukaryota > Metazoa > Chordata > Mammalia > Chiroptera > Pteropodidae > Pteropus > Pteropus alecto. Next base: position 6,987,522 of record NW_006434709.1, on the reverse strand, counting down.
TAATATTTCCAGTGCTATTTTAGTCTCACATTCAGGTGTATAAACGTCCTGAGTAATGTCCCAAAGAACTGCCTGGCTGACCTTTATCTAGCTCTGATTGAAGGTAAAACATTGTAAAGAATATTGGACTGAGTTTCCCACAGGAACATTTCCTACAGACGATAATTTTTAAAAATTGTACAATATACACAACTTCTCACCTAAGAAATTGCTGCACAGCACCTAGTCCAGCAAGTATATATCAGAAAAAAAATCTATATCTTTGTTAACTTATAAAGATTTTCTAAAAAGACATGTAGAAATGTATTGTTTCTTCCACCTATAAGAGAAAGAACAAGAGTTCTGAAAAATTTTAATTCCTTTAGCACATTCTTAATTATTGGAAGTAATTTAGGACATTACTCTACGCATGCAGCATTCTACCCAAACTCTAACCAAGTGAAACACTGGGTTTCACATTTGTACCTATTCAGGAAGTAAACCCTTTTCACATGATCATAAAAACAAAAAAGCTCAAGGTTACTTCTTTGTAGTTACAGTAAGTCCTCACTTAACATAGGTGATAGGTTCTTGGAAACTGGGACCTTAAGTCACACAACATAGGATGAAACAAATTTTACTATAGGCTAATTGGTATAAACAAGAATTAAGTTCCTATGGCATATTTCTGGCCACAAAAACATCATCAAAATTCTATATATATAAAGACTCAAAACACTTTTAATATTAAACATTGAAATATATGTGAGCTATACATATATTTCATAAAAATAAGATAATTATTTTCCAACCTGCTTACTCCAGTTCAGGTTTGCAGATGGTTAGAGCCTATGCCAGAAGCTCCGAGTGCAAGGCAGGATCCAGCCCCAGTCAGGGAGCATTTCCATTGCAGGGTCACTCACACCCACACTCACTCATACTGGGACAATTTAGACACCTCATGTGCACATCTTTGAGATGCGGGAGGAAACTGGAAGATCCAGAGAAAACCCAGGCAGACATGGGGAGAACATGCAAACTCCACATAGACAGTGGCTCTGACCAGGAATCAATTTTTTCCTCATCAATATTATAATGAAATGATGTTTAATAAAGCAACATTATTCGAAGACTTGCTGTAGATCCTTTTTAAAGCATTTCGAGAGACCCTGACATTTCAAAGGCCCAGACCTTGAAAGTTTTATATGGACTAACACATTTCAGAAAAGTGGTCAGAAGAGGCTGTGCCTGTCCAACAGCATTTGTTTTTAAATACCAATGTTTGTCATTAATTATCAATGGAAATTTATCATTAAGCTTCTAAATGGAATGGTCTCACAAGATTCTGACATTTTCACTCTGATTCACTCACTGGCGGAGACAAGAACCCTGACAGCAGATAATAGTGACCTATGAATTTCAAACGTATAAGAAAAAGTTTCTAAGTCAACAATGAAAAAAAATAATAAATTTGGTCATCAGATTTATTGCCTGCAATAAAATTTTAAATCTGTTGCAAGCAATAAATATATGGAATATATACTAAAAATAGCATGGTATTTCTTTTTGGCAGAATTGGTATGCTTTTATATTTAATTTCATATTGTTCTCCCAATCTTATATTTTCACATCCTTTCTGTCACCAGAAACTCACATGTGGCAAAGTAAGAAAAGTTGGCATTGAATTGAAATAGCTGCCTTTGAGGGGAGTTTTCATTCAAAATATAGGTTTATCCTAGATGATACTGCACTTGGTAATGCAAATGTGACTGTAAAATTTTATCTGGCTCAATTCTCCCTTCATACTCAGAGCAGGGGTGGTGCACATTAAGAAGCATCTTTTTTGGGTTCCTATTCCAGGCATTTGGAGGCATAGAAATGTCCTGGAGGATGAGCCAACTGCTTATATCCCAACTTTATGTGACTTCATCTTTCTAATTGCAAGGTAGCCAGATCCCACCTTTGCAAAATAATGTTGGTGACCAGCTAGAAAGACTTAGCAGAATTCTTGAGAGTCATAGTGGAATAGCTCTCTTCCTCTAACCCCTTCTTCTTCAGACCTATCTCCTTGTCATATGTGACAAGAGCACATATAGAATCTATGCTAGGGTGTCTCTGGCTGGAAACAGAAGCAAAAGAAAAGCTAGTTATGTCATAGCAAATTTAAGCAGTTTTATTCTCCCTTATAGAAAGGTAAGTGCCAGGGCCAACAATTTAAATCAAAACAATTTAAATTTAAAGAATTAGACGTACTTTTGACAATACTGCTTTCTATTGGGAACCTGTATGTTCACCTAATTCCATTGAGGATTACTGAATTTCAGAACTGGAAGGGATTTTAGTGACTCCGATTGGACTTAGGCAATTAGAGGTCAAAATATCACCTTTATTATTGATAAGGCTGTTTGAGGAATGAGGGTTAGGGCTGAGGGCCAAATGAGCCTGCTAATATTCCTTGACATATTCTGCCCCACTCTTCTCCTAAACCAAACCCTGAGCAGAACTTGAGACTGCCTCAGTCTGGTGAGGGCTGAAAGTTTATGTGCTTATGTTCTTTGTAATAAATTAACTCCACTCAATTATAACCTGTGGATTCATAGCCGTCAGCCACTAACCAGGTGGAGTAAAAGGCCAGAGTGTTATTCTGGGGGGAAGTCCTGCACGGAAACAGGAGCCAGGGGAAGCATACCCCTTCCCAGCATTTATGAGGGACAGAGCCATAGGAACTTGTGACTAAAATCCTCTATTTCACTTCAAAATAATTCAAGAATAGTCTAATAAGAATGTACTGTAAATATTAACATAAAACTCTAGTCTACTCTTAATAATAAAAGACTTTTACTAATCTCTCTCAAAATATTAGCAAAAAATTAATAAATTTTAAACCATTGTAAGTATTTTTCCTCTCTCAGCTTTATATCACAATTTACCTTGTAGGTCAAATTGCAGATAATTTTAACAAACTATTTAGAAGAATTTAATACTGAAAATAGAACTGCTCTCTATGAAAAAACTTTAAGATTAAAACTGAGATGAGTTTTATTTGCAATTTAGTTCTAAACGATAGGACTTCTAAAATAAATTAAATCTCAGGAAATGACATTACACTGGATTGATGAAGTTCATAAACATCATATGGAAGCCATCTGTTAGAAAGCAATCAAACCAACAGAGGCAAAAACAGAGCCATATAATAGGTGTTCAGTGCACTAGCTGAATAATTACAAAGAGTGATTACATGAAATCTGAAGAAGTTGGGCTTTTATCTCTGAACATTAAGGCCTTGAATCAATCGGTGCTCTTTATTTCAATAAAATACCTGAGGTCAAAAGGCTGTGAGCTTATGTATTATAATCTTTAATAAAAATGCTATTTATAACAGGAATTTATGGAAATGAAATTGGGAGGATACTAAAAAATCATTCAAGTTGCTCAAAGTATGAAAAATAGAACTTTTACCTAAGGTTTTTTAAAATTTAATTCTTCATAAGAAATATTTTTTCTTTAAATGAAAAGTTTCATCTATAGTCTACCTTATTTAGACTATAGTGAAACTCCAAACCACTCAAGAACATTTGGATAATCAATCTAGTAAAGAAAAAAAGTAATTAAAAAAAAAAGCAATATGTAAAATTTTGCACCAATAGACCAAGGCAAACAGCAAGTACAAGGTTGGTTTTACCTATCATTGAGTATCCTAATTAAAGTTTCTATACTGCTTTGATCTGTCCTTTTCTATTCTCTTCTGGATTCTCATCCATTCTTATGATTTCAAATAGCATCTAATATGTCGATTACCTTCACTCATGTACTTAGCCATCACCTCTCTTTTGCTGTGTTGATCTGTATTTCTCTTTCCATAGGACAACCTCTTCAGAGGTTTACAGTTCTGTGAAAAAATATAGGCATGTAAAAAAAAAAGAATTTATGAAAGTGTTATTAATAGTATCAGTTTGTACAAGTTACTGTGAGTACAAAAGAATGAGAGCTAGGAAAAGCTTCATAGAAGAAATAATATTGGAATAGATATTTAAGGGAAGGAGTGCAGAAAGAGAGGAAATAGACCGGCATTGTAGGGAGAAAGAATAATGTGAGTCAAGTTCCCAAATCGTGACTCAGCCTGGAAAATAGTTCCCTAAAACATGGGCCCTGGAGTGAGAGGTGGGGAATGGCCAGAAACCAGGCAAGGGCCAGATCAGGAAGGGTAATTTGTCATACTCGGGAATTCAAATGTATTCCATATTTCTTATGCCTGTTGTGTAACAATAGAGAATCATTAAAGGGCTTTTTAAACAAAGAGAGATAGGATCAGATTTGTATATAACAGAGGCAAAAAAAAAGCCTTTCTATTTTAATCTCTACTGTATTCTAAAAAGCATGGATTAATTTTGTTCTGCTGAGCCCCTGAAGAAATATGGCTGTACACATTTGTGAAAGGGAAACTAGAAAAGCTGAGTTGCTGTGCTTTCCGGAGGGAGAGATTCCTTACGATAACTGTAAGGAAATGGGACAGAGGTGAGAGAAGCCAGCAAAATAGCCAATGACAGTGTTCCCATATTTTTCATAAAGTACTAACTCACAAACACTCTGAGCAGTTGGTTTATTGTGAAGTGAAACTTGTTGAAGTGAAACTAAGCTTCACTTCAAGATAATTCCCAGAGACGATACCCACTGAGCACATAATAAAAATAGAGAAGCCTATGAGAGTGTTGTGACAGACTCTAAGGTGGCTTCTCATGATCTTTATCTCTTGGTGTTCATATCTCTGGTGTTTATGTAACTAGCTTATAATAAACAGAACATAGCAAAGATGATGGGCTGTCACTCCCATGATCACCTTGTTCTGTCTTGCTAGCAGACTCACTTTAAAGACTCTCTTTGCTGATTTGATGAAGTAAGCCACCATGGTGGGAAAGTCCACATGACAGGGATTATAAGTGGCCTCTAGGAGCTGAAAGCAGCCTCCAGCCAATAGCCAAAAAGAAGTAGGGCTCTGAGTATACAACCACAAACAAATGAATTCTACCAACAACCTGAGTAAGCTTAGAAGCAGATTTTTCCCCAGTCAAGCTTCTAAATGAGAATACAGCCCTATTGACACTTTGTAGCCTTGTTAGACCCCAGCTAAACTGAATCAGACTCCTGACTATGAAATAATAAACATGTGTTGTCTTGATCCTCTAAAATTTGTGGTAGTTTGTTACAGAACAATAGAAAACTAGTATAAATGTAACAATCCCCCTCCCATGTCTCCTCCGTCACCAAACTTCCAGATAGTTCAGAATCTGTGGCCTTCATCTGACTTCTGGGTTATAAAAGTTTTAGAAAAATCACTTTCAAAAGCAGCTGAAAGGATGATTAGAGGAGTGGGAGACTACAGACAGGAGATCATGGTAATAGCCCAGGTGAGGAATGGTGAGGGCCTAAATCAAGTTAGGAAATACAGAAGTAAGAGCAAGTTCCAGGAAAAATACAATGAGTCCATTTGGGACATGATAAATTCAAGCGTCTGTAGAAGCTCCAAGTAAAGATATCTAGTAAGCTTTGGTACTAACTTTGAGAGATGCTAGTTTTGATCTGGCAAAATTCATATTTCCCTGGACATAAGCCTTCACAACCTGACAGTAATCTGCCTTTTCAGTCTTCCCCATGTGTCGTATGCTTCATGGAGCTATTTGATGCTCTTCAAATAGAACACACATATGCATATATCCATGTCTTTGCTCATGCTTTGAATGAAATGTATGTCCCGACTATGTTTGCTTATAAAAATCCAATTCACCTCTTAAAATTCAATTAAAATGTCAATATACATTGTTAAAATGTAGGCTTCCTCAAGAGTAAGGCTCTTTGTTTTGATCACAAATATGTCTCATAATTCTAGAAAAATATCTGGCATATAGTAGGTACTCAATAAATATTTCTTGAGTAAATGGATGAATGTCTTAGAATTAGCAATTCCTAATTTTCTCTGCAGTCATCAAATGAGTACCAGTGTATTCCATATGCTCAACAAATATTTGCTGATAAGTAGTACAACTAAGAATGTCTCCTAATGTTTCTCAACAAATGAGGAAAAGAAAATATAAATTTAATAGAAGAGATAATAAAAGGGTGGGTATATACCTCAACTTTAGCTCTGTTGAACACTGTGGATCACTTGTTAATTCATTCAACAAATGGTTGCCGAGCACATAGTGCATGCAACATGTGATTGGTTACCCAAAAGTCATTTCCAACCTCTTCTCCCTTGTCTCCCTCTAATTCCAGATATGGAAGTGAACACTCATATTCCCAGCCTCCTTTACAGCTAGGAATAGCCATGTGACACCATTATGGTCAATGAAATGCAGGAAGAACTATTGGATAGATGATTTGAGAAAAATGTGTCTTTAGCAGTTAAAAAAGAAAAAAAAGAGGCAAGTAGAAAGCTCTGTCAGCAGAGTCCTTTGCTTCTTGCCTTTGAAAATGGTTGTGATGCTTGGAGCTTTTGCATCCCTCTTGTGACTATGAGAGAAGGCAAAGGGAATCACAGAAATACCAACCTAAGCCCTTACATTAAGCTGCTAAACCAATGCCAGCAAGCACCTAATTCTGGACTTCTTTTTATGTTATACAAAGAAACCTGTCTTGCTTAAGATCTATTCGTCTGTTAGTTACTTGTAGATTAAAATATTCCCAAATTAGTAGAAGAGGTTAAGAAGTCTGGATAACAATACAATCTGGTAAATAATGCTGCCTATAAAATGCTTTAAAATGCCTAACTTAATTTTGAAATTGTGATTTTGAAAATAGCACTAAGTATCTTTTAAAATATACATTATAAATTATACTATCTAGCATCTGATTCTGTTGTCATAGTCTTCGCTGTCTCTTCTGTCAAACCTCTTCTTGTGGATAATTACATCAAAAGTGAAGAAATGATTTCAATAGAGTATGTCTGTCAACTCTGATTTCAGAAATTGGCCTATTAAAATGAAAATTAAAGGAACACAATATCACAAAAGTGGAAAATTAGAATTAGTGAAATTTATTTACCCAAAAGTTTCCAAGTAATTATATTCTAAAATAATGGAGTTCTAGCTATACTTTTTTAAAAAGTTAAGATTTTTGATTTATAGACATTGCAAAAGATTGAGGTGGTGATGACAGAGCGCATTACATAATGTTGTTTCTATTTTTAAAACTCCAAACCATTTTATAGGACCGTTTTTTAAGGTGTCTAAAAAGTATAATGAGAACTGTATGTTTTTCTCTGTTACACCTGCCAACAGTCATCAGGGCCCAAGTAGTCTTTTACATAGCTTTTATAAATGAATAGTGTAGCCAATCACCAGTTCCTAGAATTGCTGAACAAATGAAGCAAATATTCAATAAGAAACCACCAGTGTAATAAATGATAATCCTAGAGACTTGATGGATTTAAAAACAGGAATCATTTATCTAAACCATTTCTATGAAACTTCATTAATAGAAACTGTACTGCATTACTATGAAGAGTAAAGTTATTAGCATTTTCCCCTTCTTATTTTTTATTCACAGGCACTATTTAGTCAGGAGACACTTATAAGGTCAAGAAAGCATTGATCTGATCTTGGAGTTGGAAAATACACAGATGAATGAGGCAGAGATCCTCCCCTCCAAGAAACTTTCATTGTAGAGTGGCAACCTGTCATGTAAGTAGAAAGCCTCTAAACCATTACTCAGTAGTTCTGTTAAGTTTGGACCTATTAGAATCTAAGGATTAGAGAGCAGCCCAGATGAATGGCTTTATTTATTCATTTTTTAAGGAGCTGCATTTAAATCATATACCCACAAAATGGTCCATGTTAGTGATACCCATAATGAGATAAATGTATCAAATTTAGACTAGGTGATAGCTTTAAGAACTAATGAAATATAGCAAAATAAAAGAATGAATAGAATAGAGTCAAGTTGTGGTATTTTTTTGGTTTGTTTTGTTTTTATTTTAATCAGATATTATTGTTATTTAAAGTCAGTGTTTCCTGATCTGAAACTTGTTTTTTCACGACAGCATCTTGAGAAACAAAAATAAAGATATTTATTAGAATTCCATATCTTATCTCTTGGTAGTATTATGTTTTCTGTTATGCAACATATTTAACTTATCAGGTCTATGCAGGCTGGTCAATTCTTACAGAAATTCCTTCCAGAATTAAAAATGTTATAATGGGTAATTATCAGAAAAAAGAAAATTAATCACATCTTATAGTAAGATAATTAGAACTGAATTTGAAACCTGTGAAGATGAAAACATATCTACAAAAAACCTTGTACAAATGCACAAGAATATTCATAGCAGCTTTATTGATAACAGCCACTCAAAAAAAGAAAGGAATCAGATAACTGTTATTAAGTGACTGGATAAACAAATTGTGATGCTGTGGTGGGTTGAAGAGTAGCTTCCAAAAAGATAAATCCACCTTGAACTTGTGAATGTGAACTTATTTGGAAAAAGCCTTTGAAGATATAATTAAGGATCTTGAGATGAGAGCATCCTTGATTAGAGTGGGCGCTAACGTCAATGACACTGTCCATATAAGAGACAGAAGAGAAGAAAGGCACAGAGACAGAGGAAAAGGTCATGTGAAGACAAAGGTTGGAGTTAGACTGCCACAAGCCAAGGAACAGCTGGAGCTACCAGAAGCCACCAGAAGAAGGAAGGAATCATTTATTCCCTAGAGTCTTCAGAAGGAGCATGACCCTGCCAACACCTTGATTTTGGATTTGTGGCCTCCAGAGCTCTGAAGGAGTAAGTTTCTATTGTTTTAAGCCATGAAGTTTGTGGTAATTTCGTACTTAAATACAGCCCTAAGAAACTAATAACAGGTATATTCATAAAAATTGTGGTATGTTTATACTATGGAATACTACTCAACAATAAAAAAGAATGAACTACCTTCAACAACATGGATGAACTTCACAAACTAGTTGTGTGAAAGAAGCCATACAGTTAGATATACTGACATGGTATGATTTTATTTATATGAAGTTCAAGAACAGGCAAAATTAATCTATGGGAATAGAAATTAGAAGAGTAGTTAACTCCTGTGGGCGAGGGTAGGATTGACTGGAAAGGGGCATGAGGGCACTTTCTGGAGGAATGGAAATGTTCTACATCTTGATTAGGATGGTTATTATATAGGCAAATACATTTGTCAAAAAATAGACTTCAGTGCTGCTCCCTTTTATTCAATGTAAATTATATCTTAACTTAAATATTGAGAAAAAAACAAAACTACAAACAGCAATGAGGACTGAAATTATACACTAAGGCAGGAGTTGGCAAACTATAGCCTATCAACCCAACGTTCCTGTTGCCAATAAAATTTTATTGGAACACAGCCAGGTCCAATCATTTACATATTGCCTATAGCTGCTTTCACCCTATAAAGTCAGAGTTGAGTAGTTCTGTTAGAAACCATAAGGCATGAAAAGTTGAACATATTTATAGCTTTTTATAGAAAAAGTTTGCCAACCCCTGTGCTAAAATTATAGTGTATAACTATGTCTAACTATGGGGGTCCTTTCTTGTCTAACAATCTGGAATTCTCATTACACTCAATGGTATGAATTAGTAGTGTTTGTTAAGACAATTGAAATATCTTTACCCTAGGCAGTTAGGTGAGCTTTTGAGCTAAATCTTATGATTCTTAGTGTATTAGTTCAATTTTTTTCATTTGCCATTTTCTAGCACAATTAATAGTTCACTACTGCACCATCCAAAGTCATGGCATTTTATCCATATATGCATTAACTTATATAGCTTCCCACCTGTGAGGTATGCTAGGAACTAAAGAATTTCAGAACATGCCACCCCAAAATATGCCGCTCTGGTTTATTAACTATTTTGAGTTAAAGGCACATATGAAATATATCATATACAAGAAAAACACTTTTTCATTCTTTATCTTAAAAGCAGATGAAATTCCTATATAAGAGATGCCTTCCCTATACCAGAAGGAAAATAACATGCTTATCATCAAGGACAAGAAGTTAGGACTGAGAGAATTCTATACAAGTAATCTTCATTAAAATAGTTCTTATCTTCTCTTAGCCTCCCCACATAGTTTAGTCACTTTGCCATAGTTGCTTCTCTCTATTCAACCTAATATAAAAGTAAGTAGATTTTGACATTTCCTTAGGTCTTCATTCCTTATGAAGGCTCCTATACCACATAAAAAACTAAATAAATTTATATGCTCTTCCGTTGATCAGTCTTATGTCAATTGACTTCTCAGGACAAACCAAAAAGAACCCTAAGAGTATAAAGGTAAAAATCTGCTTGTCCTACAGAACTTAATAGATGATTACAGAGAAATAAAAGAGAACTGACAACAGATGGGGCCAGGGCTGAGAGAACTCAACCAGCAGCTGAAGTGATCCAAAGGGGCCATGGGGCCAGAGGGTGTAGGCAACTTGGTTGGATTCTTGCAGGCACACTTATCAAAGGGGTCTAATCCAATGGTCTAGGCATTCTCGGGTAAGAGTCTCTGAGCTTAGAAAGCCAAAACTGTCAGCCAGATAGAGCTTTTCATTGCACTTAGGAAACCACAATCCTTAAAATGGTCCCCAAGACCCTGAATAATGTGTCACTGCCTACCTCCCATCTTTTCTCCTTTCTTACCTTCTACAACTTCTTTTAATGGGACAACCATGATTCATGTTGACTGTCAGAAGATTCTTTTGGCAGCAGTCAGGGAAAGCCTGAAATTGAGAACAGTTAGGGACCATTGGGATAACTTAAGTAATAAGAAATTATTTCATGAATGCCTGAATTAGCAGAGTGACAGTGAGAAAAAAAAAGGATAGATTCCAGGATAAATAAAATATTTATTATTTACTCAATGAAATACTATATAGAAATAAAAATGAACAAACTATGGTTACATATGACAACAAGGATGAATGTCACAAACATGATGTTGAGCAAAAGAAGCAGGACACAAAAGGATATAAACCGTGTAATTTCTTTCATATAAAGTTCAAAAGAGAAAAAAAAAACTATGTTGTTTGAGAATGCTCATAGACATGGTTTAATAAAGAAAAGCGAGGAGACAACGATCACAAAAGTAAAGATAGTGGTCACCTCCAAGGGGAACAGAGAAGCATACAGGGGCTGCTGGTAACATTTTTTGTATATAGTTTATGTATGCTATATCACAATTTAAAGCAAAGTCAAAAAAAAAAGATGAATTCTACAGAAACAGTTGAGGTAGAAGTAATTAGGACTTGTGTATAGGAACATGAGAGAGAACTTGGAGTCAGACAGCCCTGGGTTCAAATTTTGGTTCTGTTATTTATTAGTGGTGTAACCTTGAGTTATTTAACCTCTCTAAGCCTCAATTTTTATTATGGGAGCTATTAGGACTGCTATTAAGATTAAAGTTATCTTCTGTTTGATTATTTCTCCCTAAAGGAGTCATCTCTTCTGATTGATCGGCTAGTTAAACCTCCCTCAAATTACTGAGTTTATTAAATGCATTGAATTTCCTGTGTTCTACTAATGGATGTGAGTGTCTCAATGCCTTTACAGATCAGGTGGCTGGGGTTTCCCATGGGTGGAGGGTATTAAACCATCTATTTGCCTAGCCCTGTGTGGTTCACAATCTCCTAGAGAGGGCTTATTAAAACACAGCTTCCTGGGCCTCACGCCTAAAGTTTCTGATTTACAGCCTTGTAGTGAGGCCTGAGAATTTGCATTTCTAACAGGTTCCTAGGTGGTTCCATTGCTACTTGTCCAGGGACAACATTTTGAGAGCCACTATTCTAGCCCAAAGCAGACAATCTGTCAAATTGGGACCCCTTCACTGCAAGGAAGCAGG
>NW_006434709.1:6946033-6975645 GCF_000325575.1 Pteropus alecto | reverse complement strand
GGAAAGAGACACTCTTTTCTCAGACACTTAGAAGGAGAGCGACTCTCTCTACCTGTGCAGCCCTTATTTTCCTGATTGAAGGTGGCTTTCCCAATCTACAGACCTCATATGTCCTGTATCCATTCTCTCCTGTGGATGGCCTCAGAAACACAGATTACCTCCCGGGATCACTGGTGGCTGCTTTTAGTTGCTGAGTTGCTCCAGTAAGGTATTAGGAGGAGAGAAGAAAATCAAGGAGAGGTCAGAGACATGTGTTCAAGCCATTTTCTTTCCAGAAACTCCTGTGAGAATTAAAGACGCTAGAAAAGCATAGTGCCTGGGACATTACGAGCACTCAACAAATATTGGTTGTTTTTCAACTTTTTTGAGGTGGGTGTTTGCAAAGATTGCATTGTAACAGAGCATGTGGGATAAGCAGGTTTATCAGGAAGATGAGTTAGCTTAGAAATATTTTTAAATTTGTATTTTCATATTTATAAATTATTATTATTATGGCTCTAAGGTTAAAATGGAGAAATCTTATAAAACGGCTAACAAGTTATATGAGAGACAGAGTTTCAGGAGCTTCCTTTGAGAAATGGAGCTATGACTCAGTTTGAGACCTAACTAGCTAGAGGGTATTGCAAATGTTAGCAGCTGGCCAGTTCATGTAGACTCTTTTTGAAGAGCAGGCAGCAAGCACATGTTAAGCTTGTGATGTGCTTTGGCAGAAAATCTTGACAAACCTCTTTCATTATTTAAACACATGGTTCCAAAGTTTCTAAACAAAGTTCAGTCTGAACATTGACTTTGCCTCCAGGTGGGGGTGGAGGGGAAAGCAGGTTTTGCGATACCTCATTAAATATGACAGTTTTGCTATCTGCGAAATAGTGTTCTTTTCAGGCAAAAGTTTCTTTGGGGCATATTCCTATACTTTGTATCTCAGCTTTTAATTCTAATATTATTTCTATGCTTTTTATACTTCAAATTGCCCCGAGACACTTACATAGGTTCTATGAATTATAAAGACCTCAAATAAAGTAAAAAACAACAAACAAAAATGCTATACGAATGTAACTAAAATTTATTAAAAATGATAAGATATATATTTATTTGTAAAACTTTAGCAATCACTTTGTGGTTTGTTATTTAAGGTCAAAATATGAACCTATAAGTATAGAAAATCTACAGAGTTTATATTCTTAAAAGTGAAAATGCAATTATTGCACTTGTTCTTCCTAATTCAGTTAAATTCAAGTCAACATTTATTTATCATGTGACTGGTAGGTACAGGGGACACAGAGGTAAATAAATGATGAAATCCTTTTGACCATGTGTTTGATTATTTGTTTCCTTGTCTCTCTTCCTTTCCAGACTATGGTTGTCTAGTCCCTAGAGAAGGAGGTGACTAACTCTACCAGGCAGTCTGAACTTGGACTTTCACTGAGGAAGTAAACTTTGAGTTGGCTTTTGAAAGGTAAGAAAAATTGGGGTGGGGAAGTAGAAGAGAAGGGCAGGATGTTCTAAACGTAAATAACAAGACAAGTGCAAAAGGACTGACATGGGACATAACTGTTGAGACTGGCAAGCACCCCTGTGTGGATACAGCTCCTATCTTCATTTTAAGAGGGATGCAAATAAAGGTAAAATGTTAGTGGGGAGCCAGATGGCTAAAGGTTTTTCTTTTTTCTACTCTAAAAAGTTTTGGTTTTATCTGTAGGTGTCTGGGAGCCATGTAAGCAGCCAAGTTACAAGATCAGATTTGTTTTGGCAACAACATTAGGGTCAACAGTGAACTACCTTGCCAAAAGGCATGTTACAGTTCCCTTGCAATAGTACTCAGGAGGCAGAACCCTGTCTACTGTTTCCAAATGTATGATTTGACAGTAGACTTAAATTGTTATATAATACAAAATGGAACAATTGCTGGAAATGAATTAAAACTAAAGGCCCTATCCAAAGGCCTAAAGTTCAAAATAAAAGTGCAAAACCAAGTATATCAAAGGATTTCAGAAACAAATGCACGCATGTGTGTGCACAGACACTCACACACACACACACACTAGGTATGAAGTTAAGGAGCAAAAATTAGTGTATTTCCTAGGTGGTCTATAAAATCCTTCTCAGCAGCTTGACTAAGTAACATAAGATAAAAATCTGAACCATCTTTGTGTGAAGGCAGAGAGAGTATGATTGCTGGGATGTACTGTGGAACAATTAAATATTTTATTAAAAGAAGTAAAAAAGAGAGCTGTGGTTTTTGAATCAATCATTTTATCTTTGAAAAGAAAAATATGGGGAAGTATGTGAATAGTTTCATATAAAAGATGTCAAATAACATAGCACACAAAAGTAGTTAGGATAATAATTTTATACTATAAACAGTCTTAGGGAATGCAAAAAAAGCACTAGATAATACACTTATGTAATATTACATAACTCAAAGAAATTTGAATTTTAGACTTTTCTTTTTTTAATTAATTAATTTATTTTTTATGGTGACTTTGGTTAATGAAATCTGATAAGTTTCAGCTATATATTTTAATAGTAAGGCATATATATATTTACATTGTGTGTTCACCTCCCATAATTTTAGACTTTTCATAATAAAAATTTAGCTTTGGAAATTTATTTTAAAACTTTCAAAGTTTCATTTTGAACAGATTGAATTATAATGTCACTTTCCTATTAAAACATATAACACAGATTTAAGAAGTCAAATATTAATTTAAAATAACTATTATTTAATATAGATTCCCAAAATAGGTTCATAGAGAAAATTATTCATTTATCATTAAGCTATCTCATGGAGTCTGTAAAAAACAAACAAAAACAAACAAACAAAAAAGCCACACACACACACACCAAATTTAATTAAATCTTTTAAAAAAATGACACAAATATTTATCAGAAAAACTTCAATACCATTTTTTTATCTTAAACATTCAACCAAATCACAAGCCTACCTTAAAATGTATTGCTTTTATTTCCCCCACTTTTATTTTGTAAAATTTCAAACCTATTTTACTGTATATAAATTACATCTTAATTTTTAAAATTTCATTTAAAAAAAGTATAACTAATGTTTCATTCTAAAACCTTTCAAACCTACATAAACGTTAAAAGACTAGCAGACTGAACACTAGATTCACCAGATTAACATTTTGATATTTGTATTTAAAAAATTTTTTTAAAAATATTTTGCTATGTTCACTTTTTCTCTCTCTAGTTCCAAAACCAACTGAAAGTAAGTTGCAGACTTCATAGACATCATGATGTTTCTTCTAAACACATCAGCATAATCTAGGGGGTATTTTGATAAACCAATTTTGTTACACTTGATTAACTCTATCAAAAGCCATTCTAAAACAAAGAAACACATAAATGCAAAATGTAGAATGGATAAGTTGAAATAAATACTTCAAAAATGAAGCTGAAGAGAATTTCCGGTCAAGACTGTGGAATAGGTAAATACTATGCTTGCCTTTTCCCACGACCACATCAAAGTTACAAATAAACTACAGAAGAGCCAACATTGAGAATCACCTGAAGTCTAGCTGAACAGGAGTCCTACAACTAAGGACATACAGAAGAAGCCACCTTGAGACTAATTAGAGGAGGCAAAGATACAAAAATGGCTGGTCCCACATCCACGTGTGACAGTTAAAAATTGGGAAGAATATCTCAGCTTTGGAGATTCCATGGAGGAGCAAGGGATCCAAGCCCTATACCAGGCTCCTCAGCCCAAGGCTCCAGTGCAGGGAAGAGAAGTCACCATGATTTCTGGCTGTAAAAACCAACAGACTGTGGCTGAGATGAAAGGCAGCTGGAGTCCCAGATGCTCCTTTTAAAGGGCCCACACATGAACTTACTCGCTGAAGAATTCACTCACTCTGAGCTCCAGTGTTGGGGCAGCAGCTTGAAAGGTGCCAGGGACTTAAGGGGAGAAACTGAATTGTCTCCTAGGGCTGTGGGAGGACTGAAGGGGCAGCTTTCTTTCAGACAGAAATGCTAGCAGAATCTATTTTTCATTTGTTGAGCCCTTCCCGTTTCTGGTTTGCAGACACAGGCGGCCATCATATCTGAGTCTCCACCAACCCCAACCAGGCTAACACCAGTTGCCCTGCTCCAGTGATTCTTTGAGACCATGCCCCACCCAACTTGTAGGTCTACCCAAGCCATTTCCAGTGGCATTTCCATGTCAATGGCCTGTGTACATTTGATCCCATTTACCCACTTCACCCTCCTCCTATCCCCCTACATTTGACCTCCTTTAGACTTTCCTAAAATCTCTTGAAGGTTCACAAACTCCAAACAAGCAGCATCTGGCCTCAGTGAGCTCCATACCACTTTCTGAGCAGGCCCAAGCCCAACACTAGTGTGGCAGCCAGCCTTGGTTCTCAACTTGGCCTCTCAAGGCACCTCCAAGCCCAGCATGGGTGGCAGCCATCTGTGGATTGCTTGGTGGATCATGCCAGGTGGCTCTGGGTGGGGCGTAGGCTGTGGCTGAACTTGGCCTGTGACAGGGCCCCTCTCAGGAGGCCCGGGGCCGGCAGATCCAGTGGCCTGCTTGGACCAAGCCAGAGTACAAACTGGCTGCCTCTGTGAAAGACATACACAAAGTGCTGACTGGACAGGCACCAGAGTCCTGCTAACATGAATCCTGCTCTGTAGGGTCAGACCCTGAAAAAGAGCTCCTCCACTAAAGTCACTGGGCAATCCTCATAATCAATCAGCCTGAGGATCAATCCCTCCCACTGACATGTGAACAGCAACCAAGGCTCAATTACAATAGAAGGGCACACACAACCCATACAAGGGACACACCTAGAGCATCTGGCTCAGGTGACTAGGAAGACTACACTGGGCCCCACAGGTCACCTACTACATAAGGCCACTCTACTAAGACCAGGGGACATAGTAAACCCTACCTAATACATACAAACAAACACAGGGAGGCAGTCAAAATGGGGAGACAAAGAAACATATCCCAAGTGGAAGAACAGAACAAAGCTCCAAAAAAGGATTTAAACAAAATGGAGGCAATCTACAACATGCAGAGTTTAAAACACTGGTTATGAGGATGCTCAATGAACTTAGGGGAAGAGTAGATGAACTCAGCGAGAACTTTAACAAAAAGATAGAAAATATAAAAATGGAGTTAGAAAACACAAAAAAGAACCAATCAGAAATAAAGAATACAATAACTAAAATAAAGACTACCTAAATACTACAATAACTGAAAGACTATATTAGAGGGAATCGACAGTAGATTAGATGAAGCGGAGGACTGAATCAACAATTTAGAAGATAAGGTAGCAGAAAATACCCCATCAGAACAGCAACAAGAAAAAGGAATTTTGCAAAACTGAGGATAGTTTAGGGGACCTCCAGGACAACATGAAGCATACCAACATTCATATCAAAGTGTGACCAGAAGGAGAATAGAGAGAGCAAGGAATTGAAAACCTATTTGAAGAAATAATGACAAAAAACTTCCCCAACCTGGAGAAAGGCCTAGACATACAAGCCCAGGAAGTACAAAGTCCCAAACAAGATGAACCCAAAGAGGCCCACACCAAGACACATCATAATTAAAGTGCCAAGGGTTAAAGATAAACTTAAAAGCAGCAAGAGAAAAGCATTTAGTTATCTACAAGGGAACTCTCATAAGACTGTCAGCTGATTTCTCAATAGAAACTTTGCAGGCCAGAAGAGATTGACATAAAATATTCAAACTGATGAAAAGCAAGAACCTAAAATCAAGATTACTCTATCCAGCAAAGCTATCATTTAGAATCAAAGGACAGATAAAGAGCTTCCCATACCAAATAAGTAAGTAAGTAAGTAAGTAAGTAAGTAAGTAAGTAAGTAAGTAAATAAATAAATAAAACAACTAAAGGAATTTATCAACACCCAATCAGTATTACAAAAATTGTTAAAGGAACTTATTTAAGAAGAAGATAAAGAAAAAAAGAGATAAAAGCTATGAATAATAAAATGGCAATAATTACATATCTATCAATATGTACTTTAAGTGTAAATATATTAAATGGTCCAATCAAAAGATAGGGTGGCTGAATGCATAAGAAAACAAGACCCTTACATATGCCAACTATAAGAGACACATTTCAGACAGAAAGACACACACAGACTGAAAGTAAAGGGATGAAAAAAAATATTTTATAAACATGGAGACAACAACAACAAAAATAGCTGAGGTAGCAATACTTATACCACACAAAGCAGACACTAAAACAAAGGCTATAACAAGATACAAAGAAGGACCCAGTAATCCCACTTCTGGATATTTATCTAAAGAAACTTCAGGGGAACGTGTGAAGTCATATGTTCATTGCAGCATTATTTATAATAGTCAATATATGGAGGTCACTTGGGTGTCCATCAATGGATGAATGGATAAAGAAGAGGTGGTGTATATATATAATGAAACATTATTCAGTCATAAAAAAGAATGAAATCTTGCCATGCAACAACATGGAGGGACCTAGAGGGCATTGTGCTGAGTGGAGTAAGTCAGATAAAGACAAATATAATTTCACTTCCATGTGGAATCTAAAGAACAAAATAAACAAACAAAACAGAAACTAACATAGATACAGAGAACATTTTGATGTTTGCCAGATGGGAGGATGGTTGGAAGCGTGGGTGAAAAGGGGGAAAAGATTAACAAATTAGTGGGAAAAGGAAGGATTATTCAATAAAATGCCAGAATAATTGGTTAACCATTTTGGAAAAAAAGAATCTATTAAATCTTCATTTTAAACTATATACCAAAATAAAATCTAAATAGATTAAAAATTATTTTCCTAATTGTATATAATAATGCATTTAAATTTTGTATATTAATTTTATTTCAAACACTTTGGCAAATTCTCTAAGTCTAATGATTTGTCAATAGAATCTTTTGGAATTTTTCTATGTAAACGACCATATCATCTGCAAATAATAAGTTTTGTTTCCTTGCTGTCCTTTAACTCTTATTTCTTTCTCTTGTCTTATTGTAGTTCTTCTTTTACTTATAACCCTCTGTGTCCTTATGTTAAGTGTGTTTCCTGTAAATCCATTCAGGTACGTTTTACATATTTTAAATCTCACTTGATAATCTCTATTTTTCAATTGGCGAGTTTAGTTTATTTATATTTATTATTTAATTATATATTTGGATTTATTTCTACCACCTTATTTCATGGTTATTTTCTTTATAAATTTAAAAAACGTTGTATTTTTCTTTTTAAATATCTGTTCTTTTTTTCTTTTGCTGCTGTCTATTGAATTAAATACATTTTCTTTATTTACCCTTTCCCCAATCTGTTGTACTATGGAGTAATACATTCTACACATGTTCTTTTAATGCTATCCTTAACATAAACACTTAAAGTCTAAAGTTGAGAAACATATCTATCATAAGCTTGAATAAAAAAAAGGACCTAGAAAACTTTTCCTCGGATCACTCTATCCCATCACACATGTTACACAACTAGTATTTTAGCTACCTCTTGCTTTTGTACTCCCTCATGAGTTATTGTTATCATTGTTTTATATAATTAATACTCATTTAGGTTTCCCCATGTATTTACTTGCCCCATCACTATTTTTTCTTTTTCTTTTTCTTTTTCCTTCTTTCGTCCTTCCTTCCTTCCTTCCTTCCTTCCTTCCTTCCTTCCTTCCTCCCTCCTTCCTTCCTTCCCTCCTTCCTTCCTTCTTCCTTTTTCTTTCTTTCTTTCTTTCTTTCTTTCCTTTTGCTATCTCATTTCTTCCTGTGGCATAATCTATTTAATTATGAAGTATATTCTTTAGTAAAGATTCTCAATTTTTCTCTCTCGAGTTATATTTTAACTGGATATTAAACTTTAGACTGACTTATTTGCTCTTAGCACTTGAAATATATTACTCAAATGTCTTCTGACTTATATTGTTGCAATTGAGAAATCAATTTCAATCTAATTTTGTGCTTTTTGTGTAGAGAGTTTAAGGATTTCAGGACAGTTTAAGGAAATGACACTACTATGAGATGGCAGTATTGCACAATAGCTTTACTGGATGACACTTGGACAAGACTACATACGAGTGGAAGTCACTCACAGCAAGAGATTTTTCCAGAGGTAGCAGCATGGGGCCACTACCCAGAAGGGAAAAAGGGCAATGGAACTCCCAAGGAGAGAGTAATCAGAGAAGGTGCGTATGTGTGTAGAATATGTCACTTGGTAGCAAGGTGAGGAATCTCTGGGTCAGAGAGCTCTGAAGGACAGCAGCAATTTTTTTTTTTTTTTAATAGCTAGAAGGTTAGTCTTATCTATGGCTAGAAGATGTTAAGGTGTGGTTTCATGGGATATGCCAAGTAGGCAGGTTCTGCGTGTCTAGAAATCTGCTCATTTTGGCTACACTTAAAGCAACAGGATGTGTGGGAATTTGAGTTTGGCACTGGCAGGCCTTTATCTAATGGTCCTAGCCTGCTATGAATAAGTAAACAACATAGAGACTAACATACAGAGGCCATCTTTAACACATTTATACAACTGGATAATCTACCTCTTCTTTCTGGATGTTTTTAAGATCTCCTCTTTATCTTTATCTAGGTGTAGATTTTTTTTTCATTCTTCTTGCCACTATGTCTCCTGAACTTCCCCAGAATAATTCCCAACTCAAAAGTTTTTACATGTCCTGGAACTGCAGTTTGGAAAGCAATTCCTCTAGATATATTTTCTGACTTGCTTCCCAACTGGTTCAACTATCTTCCTCAGAGAGGCTTTTCCTGATCCCAACTTCAGAATTTCTTGTCCTCTTTTATTTTTCTTCATAAAACTTATCATTACTTGAAATTTTATTAAATTTTATTTGTTCATCATCTTCCTCCCTCTTCCAAGAATATATACTCACAGGGCAGGTGCTAAATTTTAGTCACTGCTCTATTCCTAATATCTAAAACAATACCTGGAACAGTAGATACTTAATAAGTATTTGTTGACTTAATTAATTAATGGCCTCTCCTTTCTGCTTGATTCTTTATTTTTTAGGCAAAGGAATTATTTTCTGTGTATCTATAAAGATGGATCAAACATGGCTACCCCAAAATTATACTCTTATTCCCCAAAGTGACCAACATAAAATGATCAACATTTCTGAGTTCCAATTCCAAATTCCTAGGAGAAAAAAATCTGACTGGTATAGGCTGGGTCAATAGTCTCTCCTTGGTCTAATTAGGTATGGCTAGGTGTCAGAGTACAAGCACATGGCCACATCTCACTCGGATGGAGTAGAAGATTTTAGAAAAGGGAGGGTCTGGGAAAGCAGGTACTCAAAAATTGTCTCATATTTGCTGTAAGAGAAAACTAAGAAAAATTCAAAGCTACCATAGAAATGTAAGTAATTATAGTGTTCAGAGTTAGATAAAACACTATTGTATAGAATCAATAAGGTAAAATTATTTGTTGATTCAAGATCATCCTTAGCATTGGTTTACATTGTAAAAATGCTACTTAAAATTTTTGATTCAGCTTGCTTGATCTTCTTCCTATTTAATCCATTGCATGGACTCCTAATGTCTCAAATTTTTGCCCCTGCACCAGCCCTCCTTCCCTTGAACCTAAAGTAATCTTTAAAACTTATTGTTAACTCTTGCTTTCTTGCTAAGTGATAGTAAGATTGCCTGTCATTTTGTTTCTCAAGAAAATTGCCTAATATTTGCTTTTGTTAGGAAATACAACATTTTATGTTATGGAAGCTTATGAATTTATATTTTTATGTATTAAAAACATACATATTTTAAATTATTATAATAAAAGTAATACATGCATGAGTTTTAAAAAATTCAAACAGATAAGTAGAAAAATAAAAGATAAAAAGGCAGCCCAACTACTGTCCACAACCTAGTTCTACTCCTTAGAGCACTTTGTTGACCAGGACCCAAGTAGGAAATATGTTTTACAGACACACACATGCACACACACTTAAAGTTTCACCAATATTATTTACCCTTACTAGTGTAATGCAACTTGATATTTTCTTTTTCCTTCTCCTTCCTTTAATGTAGGTTGTAACCCACTAAACTGATTTTACTCCCACAGTTTGAAAAACACTGTTCTAAAGGTAGCTAGATCAAACTGTTTTTAATACTTCTGATATTAACCTCCATAACTGAAAATAATAAACATAGACTGCCACTTATTGGTTCAACTCCTAACCTTTTAAAATTGACTCCACACTTTGAAAATGAACAAGAATTTAGCTCAATTACACTACTCTTCATTTTTCTTCCTCTAGATTCCTCTTTACAATTTTTATTATATTGCATTAAGTTCTATTTGCAATTTTATTGTTTTAAAGAATAGAGTTGACTCTTGAACAATGCAGGGGTTAGGAGTGCCGACCCCATGCATTTGAAAATCTGCATAGAACTTTCGACTTCCCCAAAACTTTACTTAAACCTCTATTTCTTGATCCATCCACTTTAGAAAGTGTCTCCACTCCTCCGTTATGCAAGATTAATATATTTGTGTTTTGTCTTCCCTCCATTTCTCAACTTCCATTAGCTGTACCACTATTTTTACAGTCAATATTTATAATATTTTCTGTTAGAATACTTTTCTGCATTTTTCTTTAAAATTTCTTTTGAAAAATGAGGTTTTTCTAAATCAATATTAAAATTTTGTAAATCTTATTCACTGCTAAATCAAGTAGAATGAATGGACTTGTGAAAAGGGAAATGTAAACCATATTACTAAATATACATTCATCAAAGGAGAATGTTCTAGGTGTCAATGTCAAATGAATTCTCTTATACACCATTGATTACTCGTAATAATGTCACATGTTAGTTTCATTATTGGACCATGGCTTATACAATTTTTTGCTTTACTAAAATTCTAATTGTCTTTCTTTGGTGTTGATGACAGAAGCATATGTTAATATTTAAATTATTAGTATTAAGGATATTAATGTTATTTGGTTTTTAATCATGTTATTTCATAAAGTGAATCTTTTATCTTAAAGACATTCTTCTGAGATCCTCCTAATTTCCTGTTCTATTACTATTAATTACCTTGAAGGCCTAAATATTTGTACTGAAACATCTTTTTATTGCACTACTAGAATAGATCCTATTAATTGGTTCTCATGTTTCTTCTGGAGTTCTCTTTTCATTTTTCTAGAACATTTCCTTAAGCAATCTTTTCTTCTTCTGAAAAGGTGCTTAAGTGGTCAAAAAAAAAGTGAAAAATCCCTAATTTGTCCTCATCCTTGAATTTTTTATCTGCCTATAGAATTCTATGTTCAAAATAACTTTCTCTCAGAACTTTGAAGGTATTACTCTAATGTTGCTAAGGTAAATGGCAAACTTCAATCTACTACAATCTCCCTATCACACTTGTAAAGGTGAATGACAGCTTCTATTTGGCTGTCTTCTTTTCTGTCCTCTGTTTAACTGAACTCTCATAATTGACCTTTTCTGATACTCCTCGCTAGGCTCTATATCACACACTATCCTGGTTTTCTTAAATTACTGGCTACTCTTGCTCCTTCTTCACATTTTCTCTTTTTCTATGTGACCTGTAAAAGTTGGAGTTCCTGTACCCTCTTCTCTATTCTCTATGCCTTCTCCCTATACAATCTTATCCATTTTCATGCTTTTAAAACTATCTGCTGACAATCCCTAAATTTATATTAGTAGGCTAGACTTCCTTTCTGAGCTCCAGATTCACATCTTTAAATATCTACTTGTCATCTCTCTTGTATGTCTCCCAGGCATTTCAAACTTAACATAACCAAAATGGTTCTCTCTCTGTAAATCTGGATCTCCCTCAGCCTTTACCACCTCAATAAATGGCCCTATGATTAATTTATCATCCTTGACCCGTCCCTTAAATTCACTCCTCATGACTCCTCCATCTTCACCCAATTCATCACAATTTCCTGTTATTTCCACCTCAAAATACATCTCCATACTCTTCTTAAGATGTAAATCAGATCATGTCAGTTCCCTGCTTTAAATGACTGGATTGCCTTTCACCGCTTTTAGGAATAAATATTAAATCTATATAGCCAGCCCTGCATGTCTGATTCCTTCCTACTTCTCCAAACTCATTTCTTTCCTCTTGCCTTCCTCATTCACTTATTTCCTCACTCCAGCCTCCTGTCATCACCTAAAATACACAATGCTCTTTCAGGCTCAGAGCCTCTGTACTTGCTATTCTATCTGATGTACTTTCCCCACACATCTCTATATGGCTGACTCCTTTTATTCTCTAGGTTTTAGCTTAAGGTACCCTTCTGGAGAAGCACAGTGTGGGCTGGACTTTAGCCCCCACAGGCAACAGTCTAAATGCCACCTCTCAGGGGCATTTTCTTGACCATGTTACCAAATTAATGCTCCCTGTTATTCTGAATTTCAGCATTCTATTTATTTCCTTCATAGCTTTTCATCCAATCTGCAATTATTTAACTAGTTATTTTATTTACTTGTTCATAATCTGTCACTTCTCTGTCAAGTTCACAGTGCCTACCATGGTAGATGTTCAATAAATACTCGTTGAATAAATAAATGAATGAAATTATGCTCTGAAATTTCATAAGAACATAAAAAATGGTTAAATCATCCAGTTTAGTTGTTCATGAACATATTTATCTGAAAATGTATTTTTCTTCACATTTTCTTTTACTATTTGTTACATTATTTCTACCCCTTGAATTTTTCTGTTGTTTCCTAGATCATTTTTTTTTTGACATATGAGAGGATTTAAACAGGATTTATCCCATTGCCCCAGAACTGATGATGTCAAGCTGAGCACAAAGAGGTATTAAATATCTCTCATTTTAAAGAGAAAGGCTCAATGGTTGAATCTTTGCTATTTTCAACCAGTACTTCACTCCCCTTTCCCCATCTATCTCCAGTATCTATGACTAAAAGACTGAGGAAATAGTGAAAAAAGAAATTGTCAGCATTGTTTTAGCCCGGAGTGTAGCACCTTTTCCAGGGGGAGCAGAGAAGTATGTTTCCTATCTCCCAAACCAGGTGAGGTATGAAACTGAAAAATCGTTTCCCACAAGAAAGGAAGAACATCAACCTCAATTGTTGGGTATTAATTTTTAGGTAACCTACTTTTTGATCTGCCCAGTACCACTTTAAGTGGGGAAAGACAAAATGAAAGAGATAGCAGGGTAGAAGCAGAAAAGTGTATACTCAGAGCATTTGGTGTGACAAGGAAGTAGGAATTTCTCATTAGCTAAATGACTCCTTGCAAGGTAGCAAGGTTTAAGCCATTTGCTAATGTTCCAACTAAGAGAACAGTCTTTGGGATAGGGGATCCTCGTTGCAAAGGTTTGTGGGGTGTATTGCCAGTTTTATGAGCTGAGGTAGGGTGAAAAAAGTTAAGACTGCATTAGCTCTCCCAGATCAGGGAACTGTATAGATGGAAGGCCTTGCCAGCACCCTCCTTCTGGGCCCCACAAGTCACATAAACTCTGCATTAGAGAGTTAGCATTTGTATCTCTGCCATATAGAAGTAAAGCAAATAAAAACTAATGAAGAACTGTAATTGCTAATCTAGTGAACTAAAAAGATATTTATCACTCTTCCCCATTTTTCCTTCTAGTCTCCCAACCCCTAAGGAGCTACAACCAGAAGGAGAGGGAAGAGGAGTGAAAGACAGACCATGTTTCCCTCTCCATTGCAGGTTCCTGAAGCCACAGGTGAAGCCTGAGCTAAAATGAGATTTAAATGGGATGTGAAATTGAAATTTTAAACTGAACTACTCAAGTCTTAAGTGCTGAAAGTAACCAGAAAACTACAGTATCTGCCCAAGGTATTGTCAAGAGGCAGAAAGGGGCAATTTGACAGGTCGTAATTGAAGGAAGCATTTAGAAAAAGAAAAGTTTCAAGTTTGTGACATAACTAGTTTCAAGAATTTAATAAAATGGACATAGGTAGATAATGAAACTCCTGGACTGATACACCACGTCATAACTTTCTCTCTTATTTTCTTTTTGTCTCTTTGCTATATGTTCCAGGAATCTGTCAGACTTTACCTTTCATCCCTTCTATCAAATGATTTAATTTTGGCAATCACGTTTTTAATTCCCAAGCACTATTTCTTATACTCTGATTGTCAATTTTATATAGCTTGTTCTTGACATATATATAAATCTTTAATTCTCTGAATTAATCTTTATGTCCTTCATATTTAAATTTTCAGTTTTATCATTGTCCCTCTCTTTGATGCAGTTAGTTTTCCTCAAATACCTGGTGATTCTTGATTTCCCATAGTCACAAATGAGGAACTAGGTTGATTAATATTGGTGCTGGAATATGGATATTCTTTGTGTTTGGGTAAATCTAAAAACATGACTTATTTTTATTACACAAATAACACCTGTTTGTACTAGAAGTAGTAGTACATAAAAAATAATAAAAAATAAAATTCACCCATGATCTCATCACCCAGAGGCAACCATTAACATTTGTATTTTTAACCAGTCTTAAATAACAAACAAGCAAGTGAACTTTTTTACAAAAGTTTGTAAAAATCAGGATCATTTGTCTGTGTATGTGTGTGTGTGTGTGTGTGTGCGTGTGTGTGCGTGTGTAGACACACACATACATTACATATTTTGGCCTGATTTTTTCCCCCACTTAGGATATAAGGAATATATTTCCATGTCGATATATATACTACCAGCACATATTTTAATGATTGATAATGTCCTTTTATATTTATTCCAAATGTATTTATCATAATTTAACTACTCCCTATTGGTGGCATTTGAGTTGTATCTTCATTTTTACTATTAAAACAGTGCAAGAAACATCCCTGCATCTTCGAAGTATTATATGTTTAAAATATATTTTATAATCAAAACATATTTTTATACTTGAATCTCAAAAGCTCTTGCTGAAAAGGAGATCAAAGTTTAGGGACATTGATTTTACATGGAAAGGGTTGAAAGGATGTTTCTTTATGATTATTTCTGGGTCTACTCATTAAAGAAAATGACTCCTCTGCCTCTATAATCAAGGGAGTTCTGGAGATACAGTTTGGCACCAGTGAGATACAATAATTTCATGGGCACCACCATTTCTCATCAACATTCTCCTCTGGGCAACATGCAGAGCAGGAGAAATAGGAGACAACATAGTAAGGACCTGTGTGTCTTCTATGCAACTTGCAGAGGAGACTGAGAGAATTGCCAATGTGAACAAGATAATGTATGTTGTGGTTAAACTGAATTCTTGAGAGCCTGAGAACTTTTAAAACTACTTAGAAGATTGGTTTTTTGAACTCTTTTGATAATTATCTGTATTGTGAGAGAATCCCGTTTTTTAAAACATCTCAGTTATTTGAAATAATTGCTGCTGTTGTGATATAAAACTTATATAACCTTCCAATGGAATTTAAAATCATACTATGAACTAATGGATATGTCATAATTTAAATTCACAATTTGTTTCAGCAAACTTCTTGATTCATTAACAACAGGGTGTTGGCAACAGGGAAGAATGAAGTCTTTCTCTTCCTCAAGTAATTGGAAATGCCATTCATTTTATTAGACTACTCAGTCTGTCTCACAGATATTATTTGATATTTTTTCCAGTTTACTCTGTTTGGTTATCTTTTGACTCAAGCGAAACGTCCTATTGTTAGATCTAGTCAGTAGCTGGCAACTTCTCACATTTCTTCTGACATTTAGTAGCCCTTTTTTCCCTCTTTCACGTGGGTGGCCTAAGATTTAGATGGATACAGCTGGAGGCCAATACTGAGTGTGGGCAACAGTGTATGTATATAATTGTTGTCTGTGTCTTGGCTAAACACTTGGGGTATGCCAGTGAAATTTTTATGTCTCTGACATGTTTCCCAGAACTGCACTGCTTTATTTTCTTGTGTGTAGAGAATGGGAGTAGGATAGGCCAAACAAACAAACAAACAAACCAAAAACAAAACCGCATACATTGCTGATATGTACACTTATTTCGTACTTTAGCAATTTCTAAACCATCCCTTATTGAATAACGACTATGGTGGGTAGTTAGCAAGGCTTATTGTAAAATCATCAGGATGTTGCATTTGCTGCTACTATACTTTGGCCCAAGTTCACCTTCTAGATGGAAATAACAAACTTAAAATTTTTTTACTTCTGAGGTAATGCAGTTAGCATTAATATGATGGCTAGGTAGAGGGCCATGGGAGGGAGGGAGCAATTGTGGGGATCGTTTTATGAAATATATACATGTCTAACCAATGTACTGTATACTTGTAACTAATTTAAATAAACTCTTTAAAAAGAGGGAAGCTAAAAAAAATTCTTTACTTCTAAATATAAAAATTTTAAATCTTATTTACAGTTCTTAAAGAGTAAAGGATACAACTGTGAGTCAAAATGATTTAGTGTCACCAAACTGGTCACTCAGTATATTCTTATTGAGTGCTATGTACCAGACACAGTGCCAAACACTAAATCTAAAAATTAAAAAAAAAAGGATGTTTAGAAATAAGGCAGTAGCCATTGTTTCCTTGTTGTTGATAGGATGTTTCTATTTAAAGAAAAAGAAAAAATATGGCAAGGTTGTTATACATGCCACGGCATGGTACTGGGTAAATTAAACTGAATTTTCTCAAGTTTCTGTGGGGAAGTAGAAAGAAGGAATGAAAAATTGGCTTCCAGGCTTTTTAGTTTACAGTCCATCTCATTCCAACTCAACCTAGTACATGCACTCCTTCCCAGCCCCGCTCCCCCATCTTCATCCTCCTTTACTCTCCCCCACACACATACATTTTCTGCAAAGGTTTAATCTGTAAATCTATCTATATTACAGATTTATAATGATACAGATAGCAGCATCATGCACCTTAATGGAGAATTCCATAGTAGTGTATTATGAAAAAAAGGATTAAGCACACATTAAATGTATAAATGTGTACAGAAACAGGCCACTGTCTTCCAGGCAGACTTGAAATTGCTCAATGACCATGATCCTTCTTCCCTAACCCCACATGATCTGCTGAGTGAGTGTTTCTAGTGGCTCTGAGGGAGTGTGAGGCTGGCTCTTTCACGAAATCTTTGGGGGTTCGAAATTTAAATTTAAGTCATTGTATAAAGAAATTCCATTTTACAGGGCACTATTTGGAAATAATATTTGGGAATATAGCTTCTAGAATGTTATTTCTTTAACAGCCAGCCTCTGGATGGTTATAGACTTAACCATTGAACACAGGTACTTTTTGGAGATTTCTTGAGGCAGCATATCATATCTCAATATTTAATCACTCAGTAATCAAGATGTCATTCTTAGGCATTACCGAATGCTCTTGCTGCAATTAAAACTCACTTCCTCTCTCTCAATATTCTGCAAAGGTAGAAAATAGCTGATCATCCTTCTTACAATAAACCTCGTATAATTAAAGACTCTTCATTGTTCTTTATCATTTGCAAGCTAAGGAACACTATGGGGCCCAAATCTTCTAGTGATATTTTATTTTGGGGTTAACGCTGACTATTGATAAATACTGCTTATTTAGAGCGGAACAATTTCTCTACGATACACAAAGGATGTGGAGATTCTAATTAAGATGTTCAGTCTCCAAATGCTTTTGTTAAATGTAGACATCTGGGTTTTAGATACTTCTTTGCTTTTATTTGGGAAAATTATTTTATAGCTGTCAGGTTTTCGGGTATAATCATTTTGGATTTCACATAAAAAATATAGTACCAAGGGTTGTCATTCCCTCGTATGACAAATGAAATCACTAGTCTTTTCTGTGTTATTTATCTAATAATATTTCCGTAGACATATATGGCACTAAAAAATTAAAGTCTGTTTTGGGAATGGGTCATTTAAAAATTTTCACTTTACCTTGGTTGATAAGTGTTGTCCAAACTCTTCTAGAATTACTAGGTTTATTGAAGGCACCTAAAAGTGTTGACAATTCATCTGTCCTGATGCAGGCCGGTTGAGTCATGAGGTGTAAAATCTGAGATACACCTTTTGACAGGCACACGGTCTTACAGGTAGGAGGGGTTGGCAATAACTGTGATTTTTGGCAGGCGCTGGCCCTCTCGCACTCCCTACGCCACTGCCAACGTTCTAACATCCTCTTTCCTTCAGGACTTCAAGAATCTATTAATAGGTAAGCAACTCTTGAAGGGTAAATCAAGCCATTTCTACTTGATCAGAAAAATAAACGCCTATTCCAGCAGTTTCTTCAGGAACAGGAACCGGAGGCCACGGTTCTAGCCGGACAGCCTTCACTCGGCACTTTCTTCCACGCCCTAAATCCTTCCTCCTGTTAGTGGGCCCCATACATCCCACTGCGTACTCCTTAGCGCATCTTCACCCTCCTCAGGCCAGATGTAGAGAGCAGAGTTTGTGTCTATCGAGTGGGGCCTGGGCTCTCTTAGGATAGTTGCAGGAAGGTGTTCTGGCTTTATCCGCCGGATAGGTTCAACTTCTGGTAAGCGGGAACACTTTTATGTACTGCAAAATAACCTCTCGTGCTTCAGACCCTCTCCCATGCTAAGTTATCTGTAGAAAGTTGGGTGTTTTATTGGTGAAACATCTCTATTGCGCTGCCTCAAGTGTGGTTCACACGCGAGGGATCCCCTAATTTGGCTCCGCGCCTACCCGCGCTGTGCTTCCTTAGGACACGGGCGCCCCGCCCTCTGCCACTCCCGCGCATCTCATTGGCCAGACCCTGCGTCCGCCTCGGCTTCTGACTGGAGGCTGTTCCTGTCCGTCTGTGCAGCACGAACATTTCCGCATTGAATGGGGATGCTCCAAATGGAGGGGGAGGGGAACTGATTAGGAGAAAGTGGGGGCTTTGAGTGTCTGGAGCCGGCAGCCAGGTGGGCGGAGGGGTCATTAGCTGGGCTGCGACCACTGGCGAGGGGTTCTAGGTGTTCATGTGTGAGGGGATAGAGGGAGAGAGAAGGGTACCTTAGAGGTGACATTCTCTCAGACTGCAAGCCTTCTTCCTGGGGCGCCATAAACGCCCCCAGTTTCCCAGCTGCTAAAGGAAGAGGAGGAAGGTGGGTCTTGATGGCGTTTTGGGGGTAAGCAGGGGCGGGCTTCTCTCTACCCGCTAGGCGGGTGTGTTTTCCTCTTTGAGATGTGTAGAGCTCCTCTCCCCCACCGGCTGTATGGCCCCGGAGGCCGAATTTTGGGTTTGGAAGAGCGCAGGGCAGGAGGGACTCGAATGTGTGCGAGGGGGATCGGGGCCTTCTTGGGCTCCAGTCGGTGGGACTCGGGGCGGCACCGGGGTTACCCCCTCGCAAGCGGCCCCTTAGTGTCCGCCGTAGGGGAGGGGCGATGGGGCCTAAGTAGCCTTCGGCCCCTCCCTCCCGTGGAAATGCAGCGGCAGGGTTTCCGCCACTCGCTTCGGGAAGGCGGGGAGCTGGGAGCTGCCGCCCGCCCGCGCGGGGAATTCTTAGCACCTCCTAGTTCCAGGATATTTATGGGCTGGAAAAGTGATTGCATCCCTCCCTCCGTCGGCCTTGCGGGCCTCACCCACATCCCCGCCCCTTGTCTGGTTGGGGGCCGGTGTTGACTGGTTTTTCGGGGAACCAGCGAGAGGCTGGAAGGCATTGAGGGTGGGCGAGCCAGGGGTGCGGCCCGCCAGTGCTTGCTGTGGTCCAGCCCCGGGGGCGGTGAAATAGCCGCTGTAGATCCGCCTCTTTCATTGATGAAATTTAAGTTCGTGCGATTTTACCTTTTCCGGGAGTCTCCAGCTGGCCCTCATTTTTGTCTGGAGCGCAGTGTAAGCTGGAGTTACAAGCAGACTTCGATCGCACCAAGTTTCTGCCTTTGGAAGTGGGGGTTTTCCTGTTGGTTTGTTTTTTAACGCTGTCTTAGTCGCTTTGAATAAATACTCCCTTAAGTGACTAAACATAGGAAGAGGAGAAAGAACACGTCGGTTGTTATAGCAGGAGAGGAAGTCTGCCTGATAGCGTGACTTCTCCAGAAATTAATATATATATAAAAGAGTATTTTACTAAATCCCTAAAATGTCGAGATTTGTACAAGGTAAGACACGCTTCTTCTCTTCGGGATTGCTTCAGCTGAATTTGGGTACTGACACTCGAGAGGGTTGGTAGGTAATTTGGAAGTGGAAATGTTCATTTGAAATACTATTTGCGAAACCCTTTTTGTTAAATTGTCATTTGAATTACCTTGAACTGCTGCGACTGGCGTTTCAGATATTTATAATTTATACCTATGTACTGTGCTGGGTTTAGTTTTGCCTCTCTGAAATCAGGTTAGTAGCACTCTAGCTCTCCAGGATAGTGGCTGTAAATGATGATAAAACAGGATTTGGCTGCTGATTAATCCCTGTTCTCTTTTCCTGGTTGAAGTCAAGGTAACTATGTGTGCTTGCAGACTGGTAGGGGAACTGGTAGGGCTGAGGGAAGGCAGGTGGGTTTTGCCAGGACTGTTGGGTGAGCGTTAGTGTTCTCAGCAACGACTCCGTTTGTGTGTACGTGGTTTGAGTCTGATTCATTTATTGCGAAACCGAGAGTAGCTCCTAGAAGCTGGAGGTCATTTCAGCAGGCGAAATGACTTTGCTGCATTGCTGTTTATTTTTTTCCTTCTTTGAAATCTGCAAAGATTATTAAGGTTTCTTTGAAATTTGAAAATTGCCCTCTAAATTCTACGTGTGTGTATTTTTAAAAGGGTTAGGGAATGCCTCTCAACTGAGTTAAGCAGTAACATCGCTTGTATCTATGTGTTCCTTGTACACTTTGAACGAAATTGGTGCTATGTTAAATCTGTCACCAGTTTATAGCATAGAATTAGACTTCTGGTATGCAAGTAAACCCTATTCTTGCAGATCCCAGAGTGTGAAAGCTTCAGCCATCTTGCTGAACACACAGCTAGTAAAGTTCACAACCACTTAATGTGACTCAATAAATGTAGATGTACTTTAATAAAAAATTGTGTCAGTAATGGCCCTCATTTACCCTGGAAATAAAAATGACCTAGTAAATTTTATATCAGTTTATTAACTCTTCTTTGAGTTTTGTATAATCAATTAAAGTAAGAATTTGTGCCTTATTATGGAAACAGATGGAACATTTATGCCTGCCTTAACTATAAGCTCAGAAATGTCATTTGCCGTTAGATTTTCAAATTCATGTTATACCTTATATGTGCTGAGAGATGCATCTTATGTTCTGATTGAATAAGTGTCTTAGTCAAAAATAGCAAGGCAGAAGTAACTGTTAGAAATTTGCTGGTTTTGTAACAGCAAAAACACAATTACCAGAAAGCCAGTATTTTGCAAGAATATGCTTGGGAAAGGTGGACAAGCCACTTCTCTTTAAAAGATAAGAAAATTAGTTAAACTCCAGGTGTGGCTTATAGTTATGCTTTAGAATAATAGCTTGCAGAGGTGATGTGCATTGACTAATTTCACAGTCTTTGCTGTTAATGGCTGTCTTCAGGAGATTCTAAATCAAGTGGCAATGCTTAAGAGTTGATGTAAATGTTGTCATTCCTTTCCGTTGTCATTGACATTTTTTAAAAATAAGCTTTTTACCTTGGAATACTTTTAAATTTATAGGAAAGTTGTATGTTTGTCACAACTAAGAAATCATCATAGGTACATTACTACTAATTAAACTACAGATTTATTCAGACTACTGTTCCATGACTCAGTCCAGTATTGTGTTTAGTTGCCATCTACTTTTGCTTTAAATGGTAGTTTCCCTTTTAAATTGGCAGTTTTACACAAAAAGATGACATCTCTTCAAATTAACATGATTGTGCTCCTTTTTATCATTGTTTAAATTTTGTACTTCAAGTGTAAACCCTTTATATGTTTAATTAACTGTTGCTGTTTTCAATAATAAACCTAATTGGCTAATGACTCAGCTGGCTCCACATATCAGTTTTCAAATGTAAGGTTTGAGATTTTTGGTTTTGAATTTTTTTTTGGTAGCAAATCAAATTGTTTGATTTTTGCTGTAGCATTTACTGATATTTCTACTTATTGATACTTAGGTTGTGCCACTTCATAGGGGAACGATTGAACAAATATTAGGCCCCTGTTTTCATGTATTATCTCCTTTAAGTTTTACAAGAGCCCTGTGAGGTAGTAGATTTTTATCATGCCCTTGTAGCTGAAGAAATTTAAGTATCTTGCCCCAAATTCACAGCTAGTAAGTACTGAAATACATTTATGTGTAGATGTGTCTAAAACCTTTATTCTTTCCAATACCTTTTGCCTCTTACATTAAAAACTTATCTAAATGGCTTCTTCAACTAGACTGTTAGTTCCCTGTGGGCAAAGATAATATTATATCTATGGGAAAATACAGTATCTTGAAGTGGTTGATGCTCTAAAATAATTTGTTGTGGATGACTGATGAGAAACTCAGCACTTTCCATATGCTTCATAGTAGGTTACCCTACAGTTTTGATTGTACTTTTAGATAACACCTCTTTAGATTACATAAGTGTTGAGAAAAATAAGAGTATGGATTTAGATTTGAACCTTATTACTAACAGGTGACCTTAGACACATAACTCTTCTGAATCTGTTTCTACTTATATAAACATTAGGTATTAATATTTATGCTGCAGGTTATTGAGAAGTTGAAATGAGATGAAATATGTGAATATACTAGTCACATTAGATGGCCAGTAATTTTTACTTTTCTTTTTTAAAATGACACTGGCCTTTCAGATAGCATTGCTACCATAAGGATAACCACATGTCACCAACAGAAATAAACAAGACAGGTATGAGAGTTCTTTATTTTCTTATTCCAGGTTTGATGTTCAGGCTCCCAGCTCTTGGGAGTTATGTGTTTTTAAAAAGTGTGGGGTAGAAGGAGGAAGCTTGAACAGTGATGTAAATACATAGCTGGTGACAGTTTTAGTTTTAGTCCAACAAAAAACTTTTTGAGTGCAATGTGCAGTGCACTGTTTTGGGATTTCTTGTGTATCCCTCGTAGTGAGAACTTGAAATTCAGAAGATAACCTGTGTGTTGTTTACATGTGTTTTCGAATATACTGGAATTTGGGGTTGCTCTACTTGGCTTGAATCTTTTCCCCCAAATCTAGGCAATGTGCTTTATAGGAAAGTTGGGCATCTCCATTCTCAAGTGATTTGACCGCAAGTTATGAGGTAGAAATGTTCAATTAATAAAAGTACTTAATGTTGATAGGCAGGAGCATTCTCGTATGTATTCCTTGGCCGAAAGAGGGTTCAGCTTTCTTTGGGCATCTCTCAAGTCTATGTTTCTGAAGCACTTAAGTTTCTTTTTCACAGGAAGCCTTCTTTGCTGGATCTAGGGTATAATTCCCTATTTTGGTGTATTCTGCCCTCAGGTCACCTTTTGCCTGGCTAGGATATTCTCGGTTTGCTAGTTTTCTCCCCTTCAGGGGTTGTTGCAGGACCCCCAGTTATTCTAAATAAATGTGAGTACTAGCTGAGTGAGAAGGGGCTCTTTATCATAGTTAGAGGTGCTAGTGGTAATCAGAAGCTGTGACTTTTTGCCAGGCTTCTCCTTTGGTGCTCTTTAAGACTTTGATTTTTAAAAGTTCTGAGAGCTATGGGATAGTCTCCCTACATGAGTTGAAACTTATAAAAGATGCAGGGATTGTCATTTAGTCAGCTAAGGCCATGTTATGTGCTTAGACTATAATAATAGAGGAGCTTTTTTTTTTTTTTTAATAGGCTATTATCTATCTAAATTATATAAAAATGTCTCTTAATGTTCTTAAATTGAGGTACTTTCTTATATTTCAGGGGAAGCCATTTGAGTACCTCTGTGTCACTTAAAAAATATTTGAGGCCCATCAACTTTCTTATTTGTTAGAATTCTTTTTATGACTTTTTTTGGTGATTCCTGTTTGGTAAATGGCAGCTAGCCAGGGAAGATTAGCTGAGCTAATTATAACTAGAGGGGCCTCAGATGAATACAGGGATGAGAAGCACTCTGGGCCTGGTTGTAGAGGTCGGACCTTGGCCAGCTTCTTCTCAAATCCTAGGACCAAATTTAGCTTGTTGCTGATTATTTAGACGACCAGAATGCTTTTAACCCAGGGTGATTGTGGCATGGATTTGAGGCAGGACTAGAGGTGGCAAAGCAATGACTAAAGCACACTCTTCTTTTTTAAAGATGTGGCTTAGGATTCATTATATTGCCTAGAGAGAGAGGGATTTAGTTAAATTCAGAGTCACAGTTATAAATGGAAAATTTAAGAGTTGAGCTGATGAAACTTTGTTTTCTAATGTGGACCTTGTAATCTCTATGGTTAAATTGTTTTTCTTCTTGATAACTGGGTTTTCTAGTAAGATGGATGATTTTCATTTGTGAAAGCCAACTGAAGGAAAAAAATTGACAATACAGAAATAAGTAATACTAGCTGGTACACTTATCAATAGCGTCATTTTAATATTCTGAAGATAAATTGAAAAATAACTTTAAAAATAAATTAAGATGTTAATTTTTGGAGAGTAGGTGGTGTTTTGTAACATAGCTTCACAGAGACCATTCTCTCGGTGTTATTTTTTTCTTCATAGACAATTGTAACTTTAATTAAAATAATAGGATGCTTAATTTGTATGAGGAACATTACTTGGCCTAATAATGAAAATGTTCTAGGCAAAAGAATAATATACTGTAGTTTTCCAGTTTCCACCAAGTTGGATTTGGTACTTTTTGCGTAACTACAGGAGTTACCATAAAGTCAGATTTCCATTATTGAAAAGTTCATGTAAACAAATATTTGAAAGTCAAACTAACTCTGAATTATCTGTAAAAATGAATTAATTAAAAGTCCACTATGTTAACTTTTCATAATGCTATTCCTCTTCATATCCAGAATTTATGTCAGTGGAGAAAATTCTAGCAGTATTAAAATAAAGTTATGAAGGCGAACCTCTGAGGGTTTGGGATTTAGTGAATGAGGAAATAATGATTCTCTTACTACCTTTTGATTGCTTAAGGTCCCTTTAGAAGCTGGAGTTTTTCTAAAGACTGGTGTCCTTTTGACAGCCTACAGTTTCTTTTCTAAAATATATTTAAACTTGGTATAATATTTGAATTGTGGACAGCTTGGTCTTGGATAATTTAATAGGTTGTTCAGGCACAATGACTTATTTAAAACCATATGTCTTAGATCTCTAAATTCTACTAGCAAGCATGCATCTTTTGTTAATAACATTAAATTCTTTGAAAGTTGGCTTGCTAAGCTATTGAAAGAAAATTGAACTTTGTGTTTTTTGATTGGCTTATGTGTGAGAAAGAGGATAATACTCCATTTGAAGGCTGTTTCCCTGTTCTCTTGATTGTTGATGCAGGCATCTCCTTTACTTTGTTGCAAAGTAACAAAGGCTCAAATTCTGTTTCTGCCAGTAGTCCCATTGTTTATTTTTCTCAGTCATTGCCAAATGAAATTGATCGTGGCCCCCAAACCATTTTGATAATTAAGGATTGTTTTTGAGAACCACAGAGAAGTTGGCTATGTTGTCTTAGTTAACTTACATAAACAACAAAATGTTTCATTTTCCAAAACACTTCTAGATATTTGTTAATTTTTCGTATGTAAATCAAGAGTTTCGTTTTTCTGTGATTTCATTTGTATCTTTAAAAAAATGCTATTCATTGTATTCATGTACATGAAATGTCATATGCTTAATCCATTTTTTTATTGTTAGTCATCAAATTGTAAAAAAATATCCTAGGGGACACTCTTTAACAGTGGCTCCATTTGTTCCTTGGCTAAAGAGACCTGCCTACAAGGTGATTGTGTTTTCCTCTGGTTGCTGTCCTGAGCAAAGGCCGATGTGGTGTTTCCTTTATGTTATATCTCAGCCTAGAATTTTAAAATTTCCAGAGAGTGCAGGAAAATAATAACATAGTTCTGTGCACTGTTTTGGGTTCATTTATGCCAATGGTAAAATGCTTAGCCTTGGTAATAAAATATTTATTACCAATAAAATATTTATTACCAATAAATATTTTATTGGTAAATATTTTATAAATATATTTATAGAGTGTATAAAAGCTTTCTTTGATTTTTCATTACCCAGAAAATAAAGTATGTAGAAGGGAAAGTTGAAGAGCATGAGAGAATGCTTATTCTAACGTGTAGTTTTAACCTCATGTTATAGACATAGTTGGGTTTTTGCTGGTTTTCCTTTACATCTGGTGGCACACACCTGGAGGTGGTAAACCATGTGATTACACTGTAACCAAGGAAGGGGAGAACTTCCTCTAGGAAGGGGAAGCAGGACACCAGGCAATAGGGTTTGGATTCCAGCTTAGCACTGACTCCATGTCCTTAGGCAAGTCAGCAACTCTTGGCCTCTGTTTCATCTCCAAGTGAAGAGGAATTTTCACTCAAAAGGCTAATGAGCTCTTTGTTCTGCTTCTGTAGATATGCTTGCTGCATAGGCTGTATTGGAAATTAACTAAAGACTCATCTTCCCTTTTGCTTGTTCTAAGCAACAAATGTAACTGCTTGTACATCCTAGCAACTCCTGGCCTTTGTAACTCTTGGTAACTGCTTGCAACCAACTACCGGGCTTTGTAACCACCTGAGGGCAGATTAACCAATCAGTCCATGCCAAGTAAGTTCTATATAAGGAATGTTGCAACTGAGCTCTGGGCCCAGATCTTCAGAGCACTAGCTCCTCTGGGATTGCTGGCGTAATAAACTTGAATTCTCCAACTGTCTGAGTGCTGCTGCTCAGTTTCTTGATGGTCTGATTTTTGCAACTTTTCTGCAACACAAGATAGGGGAATTGGACTCACTTATCCACCTTAAAGCCTTTCCTAGCTTAAAAGTTTTATCTAAATGCTCATATATCAAATTAAAGGGCAGGGCTGCCAAATCATTTTTTGGTCCTTGATGGTGATTTTATTTTGTATCCCTTTTCCTTCCTCTCTGCAAATGAATGTGGTTGGCCCCTTGGTGTGCCTTTTTTCTTATTATCCATTAAATTTAATGCAAAGTGTTATTATTTAACTAGTGGACACATCTCCTGAATGTTGTTTTCCAGAAGCGATATATTGTTTGTTTGTATGTTTGTTTTAAGATTTTTAAGAGCTACTTGTTGTATAAGAGCAAGGTTATTCTTAATTATTAGTTAGAAGTTTGGTTTATGTATAAATTCTAACAGTTAAAAAATTTGTACAGTAAGCAATGCCTGATTAGCAAAAATCTCGATGAGCAAGTGGCTCTGCATATTCAGTGCTGGAGAATGGGAACAGTTCTCAAAAGCATAGTCCCTTTTATTTTTGTTATTAAAAAGTATTTATTAAGTGTTCATATGTATGTAAAGCTGAGTCGTTTAAAAATCTGTGTAAATGTAAATAGTCATCCTATAGTTTACAATAAAATAATCAACAGCGACTTTAATACTAAAAGATCAGTAAAAATAGATTGATAAAATCAACTAATTGATTTTTCTTACATGATTGAATGACAGACTATAATTTTTCCATATTTTTCCTAAATTAAACTAAATCTAAATCTAGTTGCCCAATTTTGTTTAATCTCTAAAGTTAGTGAAAACATTATGCTAACATTATATAGGATAATAAATCTTGAAAAGAAATTTAGAGGTCATTTTGCCTAGATTGCCTACCAATTTGTAATTTCTTTGACCATATCTCTGATACTTGACTGATAAATCAGCCTCTGTTTGAGAATCATTCAGGACTTCAAGTACCCAGAACACAGTTCATGCTTTTCTTAGCCCTGCTTTCCCCATCACCAGAAATCGTGCCTCTTAAACACTTTCCGTTTGGCCTTATCAGGTAGGCACTACGTTTACTAGACTGGACTGTACCTTCTTTATACCCAGTAGATAGCTGTATCAATATAGGCTCTTCCTCATTTATTTAATAAGCATTGCTTGAGTATTTACTATGTCTCACGCCCTGTGCTAGGCAGTGGGAATAGAGCAATGAACAAAATAGACTTTATTCATTCTTATAGAGATTGTAATCTGTTGGGTAAAATAGACATTGAATATTTTTTTTTAAGTACGATGTTATGAAGGAGTGGTGCAAGGATCTACCATGTGAGCATGTAGTGGGCAGCCTTAGTTTAAGAAAGACTTCTGGGAGATTACATTTAAACTGAACTCTGAGAAATTATTAGTGGCTGCTCAAGGCACTAATATGAGAATTAAATCTTGATCTCCAGTTTGTTTATACATTATCAGGTGTCTGTACTGTGCCAGGTGCTGAGGTAGGTATTGGAGAAAACAAGTTGAAATAACAATATG
The DNA here is from genome assembly GCF_000325575.1 of Pteropus alecto. Lineage (NCBI taxonomy): Eukaryota > Metazoa > Chordata > Mammalia > Chiroptera > Pteropodidae > Pteropus > Pteropus alecto. The sequence continues at coordinate 6,947,413 of NW_006434709.1, read as the reverse complement.
GCTTATTCCCTTAAAATATTACAGATAGACATGTAAACAAAAAATTAAAGTTTTGGGGGTGTCTGATATAGTACAGAGGCAGGAGTGATTAAAACCTTGAAAGCTACCACCTAGAACACTAGAATACCACTCCTCAAATAGCAAGCTACTCAAGTTACAGAGTTTGAGCCTCTGGGGGCCCAGGGATCAGGTTTCCGGCAGTTTGGGATGATTCTCGTGATTTCGAAATTCACACTGGGCTATTAACTTCTAATTTGTTCTTATTTCTGCTTGCCCTTCTCTAAAAGTATTGAATGACATTTGAGATGTGTGTTTTGGAATAATCTTATAATAGTTAGGAGGATGCTTTTAATTTCATGGAGCAGAAAAATACCAACTCAGTTGGCTTAAAAAACGAGGGACTTGTATCACATGAATCTTGAAATAGGATGTTCCAGGGTTAGTTAATGCAATACAAAGATTGCATCAGTCTTTCTGTCTGTTAGCTCTCGTAAGCATATCTGTCTCATTCTTGGGTGAGGTTCCTTCAAGCTCACTAAATAGCAGAAGAAATTGTAGGTGAGGGGGTAGATACATACTCATTATGTCCAGGGGTTGAAAAAGTACTGATTCTTCTTAAGTGTCTCCTCCCCACACCAACCAGTGAGGAATGTCTTTTTCCAAAGTCCTTTAGCCAGCTACCCTGGTGGTTCACTGGCCAGAATCATGAGTATTATGTTTCATGCTTAAACCAATCACTGGGAAGGCTTTAAAATCTGGGCCTGGTGCCATCTTTGAAGTACGTGGCCTTGGGGCAAAGAAAAGGTGACAGGATAGCATTGGGGTAGGGAGAACAACAATGTGCATGGCTGCTACAAACATATTAAGATGAATGGAGTATAATCTGTAATAGAGCTACTCAAAGCAATACTGGCATCTTTCGCTTGTTAGGAATGCATATTCTCCCCACTCCAGACCCACTGAGTCAGAATTCTAGGAGCTTGCCCAGGGATCGGTGTTTTAACAAGCTTTCCAGGTGATTCGCATGCACGTAAAAGTTTTAGAGGCACTATTGAGATATCACAAATGGAGTTGGAAATTGTAGACTTTAGGCTACTGCTTTAGCACTTTCATTAGCTTTGGCTGCTCAAAAGGATACTTCAGCATATATATCCCATCAAATGAAGAAGAGAAGAGATGTGATTGGGTTTGCATCTTAGGAGGACCAATCCATTCTGCTTGGTACCACCAGATTAGAGTGTGACAGAATGGGCAGACTAGTTAGAAAGCTGTTGTCATGACCAGGTGAGTGAAAATGAGAAGGAAATTAAGGTAGCAGTAGCGGGAATGGAAAGTGGTGAATGGAATTGTGGTGATTCAGTTAAGTGTGGTATTGAATTG
>NW_006434709.1:6912719-6945952 GCF_000325575.1 Pteropus alecto | reverse complement strand
GAGCCAACTGTGACTGAGATTTCCAGGTCCCCTAAGAGTGACCAGTAGAATGCTAATGCCGTGGAGGGCAAGGAGGTCATTTAGTTTAGATGGTTTGGACGTGTTGAGTTTGAGGTGCCCATTTGAGTACCCAGGTGCAAAAGGTCTAGAAGACTATAGAGAGTGTTTGCCTGCAGCTTGTGAATGAAGATCAAGATTAGAGGCACATATTTGGGAGTTATTAGTAAGGAAATTGGTAAAGGAATAGAGGGGGAAAATGGTCTGGGGACAGAATCTTAGGAAATCTAGGGAGTAGAAGAAAGAAGAGTGAGTTATGGAAACAGGCCTGGTTAGAGATGTAGAAGATGTAAGGTTAATATTGGGTAATGGAATCCAAAGAAGAAAGATCCAAAGGAGGAATATTCACAAATAACTGAGGTTAAAGTCCGACAGTGGCAGCCCAGAAAAGGATAGTTAGCTTCAGCTGGTCATAAATCTAGTCAGTGTATGTCTTCAGCTTTATTCCTGGTTATTTCCAGTTGCCACTACATTCTTGGAATTTTACATTTACTTGGATCACAAGTTGTTTCCTGGTTAAGTCAGCTCTCCAGTTCTCTGAGTTCACTGTGGGTTTCCAGGGAAGAATGAGACTGATCAGAAATAATGAATGATAGGCAGTGGCCTGAGGAGGGCTTCTTACCCTCTTCGTTGCTCTTAGTGTTCTTTCTGCAGCTTTTCCATGGCCTTTGCATCGTGAAACTAGCTTTCTACTTTAGAACGTGAAGTTGTTTTGTATGTGCCAGTATGAGGATGTCAGGACAGGGTATTATGTATACTTCTTAGTTGCTGAAATGGATGAAATGAAATACCTGAAATGAAATATCTGAATTAAGAAATGAAAACAATCACTTGTTAGATTGAATGTCTCCTAACTCTTAATTTTTAGCCTTTTCTCTGGCTCCTTTCTTTTCTTTTTCTTTTTTTTTTTTTTTTTCCCGTCTGTTGTTGGCTCCAGTTGGACAGAGGAAAGTCCATGATGTTGAAATTTTAGTGCTTATGAACAAAAAAGAATTTGGAAATTGAGATAAAGAGAAAACTTCTAAAAAAGTGGTACTGCCTGTTCTATCCCAAATTGACTAAATTGTAAATAAGTCTACTGAGACATTTCTGGTAATCCCAGTTTTATGTAGTAGGTAGGGAGTTTCCTATCTGTCCCACTGGGTATAACAAGACATTCTAATGGAAATGCTTTTGGAGGAGAATGTTATTTTGGGATTTTGTGCCATGAATTAAAGAGAGCTAGACTAGAAGGAAAACACGAGCAAGATATTTTTACCTCACTGGATTGTGCTGCAGCTCAGGATACATTGGCTTTGTTTCTGGGCTCCATAATTAGCCTGCTCTGTGACCTTGGATAAGTCATTTTAACTATTTCATCCTCATTTTCCTATCTGTAAAATGTTGAAGGTAGATTAAATGCTCCCTCTCATCTCTAAAAATGTTTTGATTTGTGACTGAGATAATGAAATGTTTGATTCCTAATTCACTCTAAGTTGTGGAGAATCAATTCTTTATTGCTAGGAAGTGAGGGACAAAACATTTTAAGAGGTTAGACGTTATTCAGGGGATTCTTTAATTGACTTTCTGTTAGAAACACAGCTGTCATTGCCAGAAGTGTAACCTGAGAACGTTAAGTCCAAGAAATCTTATGATGTCTGTACTTTTTTTCCTACCAGAAATTCCAGACCTTTCTTTAACAATTCAGGATGGCTAAGGAGGTCACTGCAGAGGGAAATGGTTTCTAGCTTTGTGCCTCACGGGCTGTGCTAGGTGCTTAAGATAGACACTATTCTTGATTAAGCACACTTTCTTATTCTTGAGTATTCCTTATTCCTTAAAAGCCCCTCCTTATTCTCTAATCACTACAAAACAACTTCACAGTAGCACTTTACCCAGGTGAAGGAGAGGGAAGCAGCTGTGGATGGAGAAGTGATAGGCTTGTTGCAATGTTCTTTTGTTGTGTAAGCTGTTCATATTTGTAGAGGGGGTAGAAGGAATATAAATGGTTCTTTGTTTGCATTTGGTACCATGTTAAACAAATAGGACTAAATGTTAGGGCTGTTTGTCACAACTTGTATTTGAGTCTGTGTCCGGTTTTACTGAATCAGTGTTTGAGGTTAGACCTGCTGCAGCTAGCAAAGATCACATGCAGTATTACATGTGAGTCTTTCAGCCAGCCTTTCTTAGCTTAGCTTGATAGGGAGGATGCTGACATGGGTTCTATGTATTTTGACCTTAAATCATGTACGGTGATAGGCTATTATTCTACAGAGAGAGTCTAAAGTTTGGTGGTTTTTTGTTTTTTTTTTTCTTTGACCTTATGCAGACAAATCTCAGACAGCTACTATAGTTATTTTTAAACTTTGTGGTTACATTTAGTTTTATCTCATTTGGAGTTTGCCCAGGATATAAGTTAAATGTTTCTGTCACTATTTTTTAGGAATGTGACTGTGAGTGCTGGCCTTCAGAGTCTAACTTCAACAACAAAGCAGCAAGTCTGCAGATAGATGTCTTTGAGACTAACAAAAAAATTTTTAGAAAATAATTATATAGTAATTTCTTGATCTATTTTAACCAGTCTGTGACACAGAATCAAATAATTCATATGTTCTTTAATTTAGAGGTTTTATATTTAGATTTTTCTTCCAGTTTTCTTCTAAACATTAATATGGGAGTTGGCTTAAAGATTGGGGGAGATACATCCCAGGTATACATGGGGTGACAGGGTAGGGGATTTAACCTGTGACAGATTTTAAATTATAGCTAAGTCAGCCAAGAGTTGAGCATACATGGTTGATAGTACACTAACTCTAGTTTAAAATGTTCTGGAGATTTTTAGTTTCCTATCGTAGTTATGAAAAACATGCTCATCCATTGTCTTGGGTTTTTACAGATTATAATCAAATTGCTACTTACTAGTCAAAACATCTTTAGGTTGTTTGTGGAGCACACTTGTGTTTCTTATGGCATTTCTTAGCTCACAATTTATTTATATGAACCTCAGTTTGGGTCACTTTGGTAGTTTTACTGGAGTCTGTAAACTTGGTTGTATTGTGGTTTATGCTTGTATAAAGAGCACAGTTAGAAAATGGCTATTTTAGGATTAGATTGTGTGCTCTCACCAAATTTCCTTTTTTTCCCTCTTGGATTTTAATATGATGGAAAGTGTGTATAAAAGATTTTTAAAGGGCTGTAGTAAATATCTCATCTGTTAACATGGTACTTGGGAGAGGATGTCTACATTGAATAAATTGCCTCAGAAATTAACAAAATTTACTAATTTCTGCTCTCAAAATAGCTTAAAAATATTGATTACATTGGCCTCAATTCTGTCTATATAAATGTTTCCTACTCAGCTAACAAATGAAAGAATTTATGGTATGTGGGAGTGTTTACCTTTATTGAAATACATTTCTGCTGAATTAACCAACATTTATAGAACTAATTAATTATCAAACAAAATGGACATAAGCTTTTCAAATACATTTATAAAATAAAATTGAGTTAAGTATTGAGGATAAAGGGGGAGGTGAACAATAATCTGATAGTAATTATCCTGTCTATTTATAAAATAAGGGACTATCTAGATACTTAACTGTGTAAAACATCTGTGTTGGCAGTTTTCTCCCAAGGTACTTGGGCCTGGGATGTTTTCTTTTTCTATATTTTAAAAAATATTTTGGTTGGTTTCACCTAAAAGGCATTTCTGCTACCTTTAGCGAGATCTATGTGCCACAGAGATTCTCAGATATGCCAAAAGCCCTGATAGTGTTGTCTGATACAGATAGAACTGAAAAGTCTTTTTTGAAATTGAGGACCAGGGGCGGGAGGCAGCCCTGTGTCCTCCTGCTTTTAAAGTGAAAATTTTGATGCCAGGGAAGTGGAGGCACCTTGGAATAGCCAATAGCTCTCAAGGGGTTCTTCTTTAGTAAGGAATATGAAACTTGAGTGACTGTCCTAAAATGGAAAGGATTCCTTAATTTTTTCATCTGGCCTGGAAGAAGGAGTGTTTTGCCAGACACCTTCAGTTCTTTTATGATGCAGTAGTTCCATGAGATCATGTTCCATAAAACATATCCTTATTAACATTATTCCAATTTTGCTGATTTTTCTCTAGCTTTAATGGCTAAGAGGGAAACATTAGTAGAGATGGAACTATGTGTTCAAATGAAGATTAATCCCTTAGCTTCCACATGCCCCATGTTCCCCAAACTGTTCAGTGTTTCAGATATATTAGTAGAGCATATAGATGTATCAAACAGTCACATTTGAGCCCATGTGATTATATAGTCCTAATTAGTAGACACTACTGAAATTCTATGAGAGGATGATGAGACTATAGGATTGAGCCCTTTTCATCAGCTGGAACACCAGAAACAAATTAGTTGTAGCTTACTAGATGTGTGAATGGCTATCTGATTTTTCAGTTGATAGTTGTATATTTTTGTTTGAAGATCTTAGCAAAGCAATGTCTCAAGATGGCGCTTCTCAGTTCCAAGAAGTCATTCGACAAGAGCTAGAATTATCTGTGAAGAAGGAACTAGAAAAAATACTCATTACAGCACCATCGCATGAGTTTGAGGTAAGGACTCTACAATGCTTCTTAAGCTTTTACCCATCCGCATGCTGAGTTGCCATTGCTGCTGATGATCATCCAGCTTAAAATAAACACAAGATGTAATATGAGCATAAAAAAATTAGAATTGCTCAACAATTAAGGATTTTCAGCATTTGGCCATTGTAAAACCATTGTCTTTTTCTTTTTTTAATTTTAGGAAGTTTTTAAAGTCTAAAAGAATCAGAACGAAATTACACTTTATTTGTTCTTGTTTTGGCATCATTGAGTGGAAAAATAGATATCAATATTCAGTGAGAATTGTGAAAAGTTAGTTTATCAACCATATATCTTGCATGCCTTTTTCAAAGAGCCAATTCTGATAGAACTGTGCTATTTTGTCAGCTATAACAGAGGTCCCACAATAGGCAGATGTTTACTTTTCTACTGATAAATCAATAGATTATCTTTTCATTTTCAAGTTTTAATTTCTGTTTAATGTTTTGAGGTTAGCTGTGTTTGTTTCTATCCTTTTCGTGAAGATTAATTTTTACTTAAAATAAATAGAGAAAGATATTGGTGAATAAATATAGAGGACCGTTTGGAACTTCCGTAGACCAAATGGTGTTTAAATTACATGATACTGGTAGGAGATGGGGAGGATTATTTGCTTGTATTCCTTTAGGTGTGGTTCCTATTAGCTTTTCTTCCTCTTTAGTTTTAAATTGGAATACAAAAAATTCCTTGTTCTAATAATATCATTAGAATTTAATTGAAAAGTATTTTAAGTGTATAATATATAACTTTTTATTAAATATTAAGCATTCTGCTAGTTGTAACGATGACTTCTATTTTTACAGCACACTAAAAAAGACCTTGATGGATTTCGTAAGCTGTTTCATAGATTTTTGCAAGAAAAGGGACCTTCTGTGGATTGGGGAAAAATCCAGAGACCTCCAGAAGATTCGGTAAGTTTTAGATAATATGTAGGAAAATTTAAGGTAATTTAGGACATTGCTTTAACTTTCGAGTTAGTGTAAGGTACCTGTAAGAACCATCATTTCAGACAGATAGGAATATTTCTTTGTATTTGCTGTCCCATTATGCTGAAATTACAGAGGTAGCCTTCTGCCACTTTCCCTTCTGTTAGACCCATCTTTTCAGTTCTGCAGAGGATTTAATGAAAGTCTAATCTCCCTTTAATACTACCTCATAAATTAATATCCCTGACTATGAGATAGTTCTTTGGCAAAGTACCAAACACAATAAGAGCTTCATTTATGTTTTTTTCTTTCTTCTCTCTCAAACCATATGATTTCTTATTGTCTGTAGGGTCGTGTGCAGATGCTAAGTCAGCTCCTTAAAGCTTTCCCTCTGCTTTCAACCCAAATAGCCATATTTCCCCTGCCTGCCTTATTGGAACCAACCCAGCAGTTCCTTCTCAAACATTGTATTTCTAGACTTCTATGTATGTTGTTTCCTTGGAATGCTGTGGTCTCTTTACCTATCAAATTTTTGCTTATTCTTTGAGGCCCAGTCCAAATATACCTCCACCACTATCATCAGCCCCTTGCAAAAAACTACACTGAAGAGGTGTAGTGTGGTGGTATCAGAGGTTCAGATTCTAGCTCTACTGCTTATGAGCTTTGTGTAAAATGAGAATAATACCAAGTACTTTATGTACGTCTCAGGGTCATTATGAGGCTTCATTAAGAAACATATATGGAAAAAGTTAAACTCTGAAGCATTTTGCAGATGTTAACAGTTATTTCTATCATCATGCGGCACTTAGCCGGCCTAATTAGTATTAGTTGTTTGTATGCCTATGTTGTCTTCATACTAGTCTTTAAGGCCAGGGGACTAATGTGCCTTGAACTAATGTTTTCTGAATGGATGATTTAAATGAAGCAATTGTCTAGAGGGAGAACCAAGATGATGGTGTAGGAGGATGCTGGACTCCCTCCCTCCCAGGAACACATTGAAAGTATACCTATATTTAGAGCAATTCCTCCTGAGGGACAGCTGAGAGCCAGTTGAACAGCTTCTGCATAGAGAAGGTCGAGGAAATGCAAGAGTTCTCAGGAGCTGAGGGAACTATCCAGGAGTACCATTGTTTACATTTCTCCAGCACATAGATAGTGGGCATGAGCTCCATTCAGGTTTTTTGGCCAGCATGCATGGCTGCTATAGCACATCCCAGCCACCCCTCCTAGAGCTAGGAGGAACAGAAGGGCACCATAGTGTATGTATAAGGGGTCCCTCCACCCAGAGATTGATCCAGCGGATATGGCAGGAAGCTGCTGTGTGCACTCACTGGCTGCACATGCACGCAGGGTCCCCTGCCTAGCAAGAGTGTGAAGGCAGCAGAACGCCATGGTACCTGCATACAGAGAAAGGGCATAGAGTGGGGCGCTGCTGTACGTGCACATGGGACTGCCCCACCCAGAGAAGGTGTGGAACTCAAGTGCAGCGGTGCTGGCACATAGGGCTGCCCCATCCAGAGAAAGTGCAGAGCTTGGAGAGTGTTGCAAGGCACACATGCAGAGCACCCATGCCCAGACCTGGCTCAAGCAACAGACAAAGCAACAGGGCATACTGCATGTGCACTGAGTAGCTCTTCCCAGCACACACAAACTAGGCTGCCCCACTTGGAACCCACTCCTTCCGGCCAGGCAACACACTATGCACCACATGTGCCTGCCCAGACTACAACCAGCCTACCAAAACCATCTGACACACAGTCTAGATAGAGGCAACTTTTTAAAAATTGGAAGTGATAGATATTTCATCTAACTCATAGAAACAAACACAGAACATCAAGCAAAATGGAGAGACAGACTAATAAACCTCAATGAAGGAACAAGAGAAAACTCTGGAGAAAAACTAATGAAATGGAGATAAGTACTTTGCCTGAGAAAGAATTCAAAGAAACAGTCATAAGGATACTCAACAGGCTTGAGAGTAGAATGGAACTCAGCACTTCAAAAAGAGACAGAAAATGTAATAAAGAACCAATTAGAGATGAAGAATACAAAAACTGAAATGAAGAATACATTAGAAGGAATTGACAGCAGATTAGTTAATGCAGAAGAACAGATGGAGAGTCCTAAAAAACTAAAAATAGATCTACCACACTACCCATTAATTTTATACTTCTCAGTATTTAGAGAAAACAAAAACAGCAATTTGAAAAGATTATACATCCCTGTGTTCACTGCAGCATTATTTACAATAGCCAAGATATGGAAGCAACCTAGGTGTCCATCAATAGATGAATTGACAAAGAGGATGTGGTATATATACAATGGAAATTTATGCAGCAATAAAAAATAATCAAGTCTTGCAATTTGAGACAACATGGATGGACCTAGAGGGTATTATGCTAAATGAAATGTCAGAGAAAGACAGATACAGTATGATTTCACTTATATGTGGAATCTAAAACACAAAAAAAAACAAAAAAAAACAAAAACAGACTCATAAAAATAGAGATCAAACAGATGGTTGCCATAGGGGAGGGGGATGGGTGGATGGGTGAATTGTGGTAAATTGACATGATGACAGATGCATACTAGAATTAGTGTGATGATCATATTGTAAGGTATATAAATGTTGAATCACTATATTGTTCACCTTAAACTAATATAATATTGTATACCAACTATATTAAAATAAAAAAATAATAAATGAAGTAATTCTCTAAGCAGGTAGGTTTTATTAACATATTGACCTTTCTTTCTCTCCTTTCTTGTCAGAGTTTTGACTTCTGTTGCTTGTAGCACTTCTCACTGCAGGTATAGAAAAGACTTGATAAAGTGGAAATAATTGTGTATAGGTAATTTATCTCTTGTGTATTTGTAATCTTAGGTAATCTAATCCTGATTTAAAAACAGGGTATTTAGGGCAACGGTTTGACAGACTACTAGTAGCCCAAAGGCTTCCGCTGCCTGTGTTTGTAGTTTTATTGGAATATAACTGCACACATTCATTTATGTACCATCTATGGTGGCTTAAGCTTATGGGAGTCCCTCAAATTTTATTCTAAGGAGAAAATCTTAAGCATAATTCCTATTTAGAAATACTTTTATTCCCTTATGTGAAAAATGTGTTTCAGTTCTTAAACGATTTAAAATTACATGCTCGTTGTAAAAAAGAAAACAAGCTAAAAAAATAAAAATTCCCCCTAAGCATTCACTGTGAAGAGTCCCTCACTTTTTATGTTGAAGTGAAAATTCCTCTTGTCTGTACTGCTTGCCAATTATACTGCATTTTTTTTTAGGGTCCACTTTTTTAGTCTTTGATTTCCTTAGTTCTAGTGAATGTATTGTGATTTATTTTTGTAATTTTAAGTGATAGAATTAATATTTTCTCCTGAAAAGTAATGAGAATTCTTCTTTATAGGTATATAGTTTGAAAAAAGAACTATTTATAAATTCAGTCAGATTTCGTAAAAGTTTGTGAGCAGGCCTAAAATTATACTTAAAAAAATTAGGCATATATATTTCCTCCCTTTAAACTCTTAAATAATTTTTGCCTAGAAATTTATTCCTAATTGAAATAACCTCACTTTTCTAATTAATGATGGACCTAGGTATAAAAGTGTGGTTTCCTTAATTCTTGCTTGCAGACCTGGGAATTTTTTGTTTTCTCCTACACAAACTTAACCTTTTGAAGTTAGAGCCTACCTTGAAGGAAGATGTGCAGATTTGTCACTTTCACTGTATTTTCAGATTAAAGATTTTGCTTTGCTAGTCAAGGAATCTGCCTTTGTGTATTTTAAGAGAAGATTATGACATATAATAGAGTTTCTTGGAGTGGAGATTGGAGAGTGGGGAAGGAAGGGAGTAGAGGGATCAGAACCACCTGGGGATTTTTCCAGTTTGGTATTACCATTCCCAATAAGGTCCCAACATACTCTTTCTGCAGGCTGTGCCCCTGTAGTGAATGGTAGTTACTAATTGGAATGCAGAATTGATATGGAAAGAACAGAAAGACAAAATAGAATTCTAGATGTAATATGATTTTGTGAAGTCTTTTTTTGTTTATAAAAGTGTAAGCCTTCATTAAAAATATGTCTTCATTTTGAAGCCTATGTTTTGAGCATCTTTTAAAAAATGTGCTTATAATCCCATATACTCTTAATATTGAAAGCTTTAAAATGCAGAAGCAAAAAATAAGTTTACTATTAACTGTCATGAGCTTCTGAGGGCACAAATGTGTCTTATACTCTGTTAACAGCTTTTGCAGATAGTTCTGAGAATATGAATCATGGATTAATGTTTCTTCACCTTGTTTGTCCTATACTCTTCTACTTCCATCCCTCCCTCCCCACCCCACAACAGAGGTTTTCTCTCTCTGGTCATAGAAATTACATAAGGATCAATTTTCCTCTTTAGCGAATATGAGTTTTTGTTTTTAAATACAGGCTTATCCTCCTAACTAAAAAATTATTGTGGGAAAATAGCCATTTAGAATTGTATTTTTCACATCAGCCTTACATCAAAGGTATATACATAAATGTCATAACAGAGGATCTATATTTTTGTATAGGCATTGACAAACTACCAGAGTTAACCACCTTATTTTGTAAATAAAGTTTTATTGGAAGACAGCCTTGTTCATTCATTTACATATCTGTATGGAGTTATGATATGGATAATTCTCTGTCCCAATTTTGTGAATGTTAACTAAGTGATTGTTATAATCAAGATTATCTTGATTATTTAGCTACATAAATAGAAGAAAGTTTTTAAAGATATTAAGGTTAATGTTTTAGATTAGAGCAAGGAAGACCCAGTCAGCATAGCATGTACAGCTTCATTTGAGAATTTCATTGTTTTCTAGAGAGGCCGTGAGAGTATATTGTTCCTAGCCAAGCTTAATGTTTGCGCTTACTTCTTGGGGATGGAGAGGTATGAAAAATAGATAAAAGAGGTGATTTGCAGAGGCTGCTGAAGAAGATATTAGGGCTGACAGGTTCTTTTAAGCCCTCACTTAAAACCTGTTATCACCTAGCTGGCAGTGATCTCTGGTGATAATAAAGTACATTCTCATTTATGTGAAAAATGTTCTCTAAAGAAGGCCTTTTCATTTAGATAGGAACAGAAGGTCCCTGGTTGATTTATGATTGTCATTGTTCTTGTTTTGAAGTCCTCAAAAGGGTGGGAGTATTATTTGTGAATGGGGAGAGTTATATGAGGGTCAGCTTTTTTTTTATTGAGGCAGAGAATTGGCATAAAGAATATCATACCAATATGATATTTAGCTTCAACAGGTTTTTGTTTGTTTTGCTCCATAAAATAACTGAGAGCTTTTCATACTCTTAGTCTGTCAGTACAAAAACACTGAAATGTGTATAATGGCAAGGCATTCTGAGAAAGTTACAGTATATGTGTGCAGAGTAAAAACAATAGGTTTTTTTTTTTTTTTTTAAGATGAATCATAGTATATGATGTTCGCTCATCTTTTTGAAAGACTTAATGGGAGGCAGTTTGGCCAAGGATCTGACACGTGACACAGGATGGTTTGCTCTGAGCATGGTAAAAACTTCCCAACTGCAGTCAGCTAATGATAAAGCTGTTAGAGACTTGTTTTGTGTGTGTGTAAACATTAAATGAGATCCCAAATGTAAAAATGTTCTAGTCATGGAGCATGCTTCTTCATGTCTAGAGCCATAAGAAAGGCCCTGAGAGAGCCATATGTCGAGTCTTCGCCTGCCATCACAGCTCCTGTTCACTGGCTGAGTGGGTTACACTGGAGAGACATCAGAAACTAGTTTCTATTTTATGGAGACACATTAACAGAAGATTGGAACAGAATGTAAAAACCATGCTTCATTATATACCTCAGTTTGTTTAGGTTTTTCAACATTGTAAAACATTAACCCAAATAGTTAAAAAAGAAAAAAGGCAATTAATTGTCTATTATATTTCTATAAAGCTGTGGGGAAAAGCTAAAAGACAAGAAACAGACTGGGAGAAGATATTTGCAAAACACATATTCAAACACAATTCTTTTATTAAGAATTGACAAAAATGAAAAACGTGGTTTTTTTAGTTATGACAAACTGTATAAGGTTAATCGACACTTTAGCTGTTAACAGGTTTTATATTTTTAACGTCAGGTTCATTGAGGTATAATTTACCTATAGTAAAATTTACCCTTTTCGGTGTACAGTTTTATGAGTTCTGGCAAATGCATACACTCGTTTAACTGCCGTCACAATCAATATATAGAACTTTTCCATTATCTCCAATAGTTCATAGTGCAGCTTTAAAGTATGCTTCTTAAACCCTTACAGGACTTTGGTTCCCACTTCCCTCTTTCCTTAAACACACAATCTAAGCAAATATGTATCTTTTTAAAGTATTGCCTTTTCCTTCATTCAGACTTCTGCAATGGAAGAGGTCAGCCTGGCCAACACTCTCAGTTTTATGTCTGACTGGACTTTCTCTTAACCTTTGTCCACCATGCCACACCTGCCCTTTAATCTTCCATAAAACTTTCTTTTTATAGCCTCTGGCCTTTACTCTCTCTCCTACTTTATTTCTCCAAGGCTTCTCCAACAATGTGAATTGTATAGTTAAGCTAACAATGTACTTTATACAACTTTACTCACTATTTAGTACCTCAAGAGTTTAAAGATAGTATACAGCATAAACAGGATGATGTTAGAGGCTTCAGTTTTATTTTTAAGGGAATTTAGAATTATCAGTTATTTTAAAGCATCTCTTGTCTACCCTTAGACTAATAGGTTGGCTTGTAGGGAAGATGCAAGGTGATTTTATTAAGGAGCTCGTCCTAGTCACATAAGCAGATTGGCTTTTGGACTCTCCCATTTCTTCTGTTTGAATTCTATTCCAGCTTCCTGAGTCATCCACTTTTGTCCTTTCTAATCCATACTAAAGTGGAATGTTCTTGGAAAACTGCCTTAGCTGATAAGGATATGGTCCAATGCCTCACAAGGTTGACTAAGTTTATGAATTCAGCTGACTTCTATAAAAGGGTGATGACTATTGACCTATTTATCATGTTTGAATTTTATTTTTTATCATATATGTTTTGCCTTTTGCAGTTAAAAAATTTCCAAAAGTCTTTGAATTTCCAAGACTTTCTATAAAGAATTCTAGATTACAGCAAGTTATAGGGAGCAGCTGTCACCTTCACATCCTAGTTATCTCGTACTTTGTAGGATCATTTCTATGTGTAAACACCCTGTTTTTTTGTTTCTTGTTTTTGTCATTTGGGTTTTCTGCCAGTTTTTTTATTGTCATCTCTCCTGTAGTTTATCAGGTTTAAAGTACACCATTGTAATGAGAATGTTATAGTTTTATATCTCTTCAGCATTTTGGAAGTTGCTACAGTTTTTAATGGAAGGGCAGTGGGTATGGAACTTTGAGAAACAAAAATATCAAGAGTAACAAAATGCTGTAAAAATTGAATAAGTGAGAAGCAATTTACAGTATGTATTTCTAAGTAAACTTTAAATTTTAGAATAGTTTGATTTATCAAAAAGTTGCAAAGATACACTATATTTTTAACCAGAAACATTATGTAGCTATCCAAGCTAATTTTTGTTACCTGTATCCCATTTTTAAACTTCCTGCTGTGTCAATAGAAGCACAAAATAATTGCTGAAAATGCTGATGGAATTTTTCTTCAGACTCAAAATGGAAAATAAATAAAAGATAGCTGAGAAGAAACATGGAAATTCCAAAGGGATACCTGTGACTAGACTGAATGTGGAAAAAGGTATAAGTAAGCCATTAAACAAAGATTTCTATTTATAAATGGGCTTGTTTAAAACAAGTGTCCTTAGCCTTAAAGCCTTCAGGAGATTGGAAAGTTTTCTATTTCAAAAGAGCATGAAAGAAACACCATTCCAAAGTTTTTGTTTTTAATGAAGCTGAGCTTTTAAATTATTTTTTATTTTAAAAAATTTGTAAAGATGTATGTTTGCAAAGCTCTATGTTTATAGTTAATGCTTATTGTCAGTGTTGGGGTGCTTATATGTCAGATATTGTACTGAATTTTTTATGCTCGTGATCTCATTGAATATTCACAACAGACTTGGAAGATAGGCCCAGTTATTATGCTCATTTAACAGAAGAGGAAACTGAAGTTCACAGTAACTTGAGTAAGAGTAGGAGCCCTGATATGAACTAGGTCATCAGGCTCCAAAGGCCTAGTTCTTTGGTGTCTTTTAGTAACAATAATAGAGCTCTTTAAGGAGTACAGCCCTGTCTTTATCTGTAGTGTGAAGAATGTGGCATACTTTATGTGATTATCAACAATAGTATTAATAGAAATAAGAGCAAACACTTATTCAGCACTAATGTGCTGAGCTCTGTTCTTAGCTTTCTCTGTGCATTTCCTTACGTAATCCTCAAAACAACTCTAGGAGCTCTCTATTATCCCTGTTTCACAATGGAAGACTCTCAGACCAAGAGGGATTGAGTTGTCCCTACAGTTTTCTGGTGAGTAAAATGGTCCAGACTCTTAACTGCTATGGTATGTTATAGAGCAGTCACCAGTTGCCATTAATGTTTAAAAGAAACTTGAAAGTCTTTAAAGCGTGGCTTTTTCATCATTTTTCCATCTTGTGTAGAACTGTTGAGTATGCTGCCCTTCTTCCCTCAGGGCTTAAAATACCCTCACTTCTTTTTGAAGTTCTTCCAGCAACAGATTTAACAAATATTTGTTCAGCAGCTACCGTGTGGTGGGCTTTTATCTAGACACTGGGATACAAGTGAACAAGATAGACAAGAGCCTAACACTCATGAAGCTTCATTCTAGTGGGAGAGAGAAAACAAATGCATAAATAAATAAGATACTCTTAAAGACTGATTTCCCAGACTCTTCTGCAGCAGTCACATCTCCCTAGCTGAAGTCTCTTTCTGATTTACCTGTAGTCACTACACAAAGTTATAGAAGTCTCCTTTATTTGTTACTTTTATTCTACAAATTTATCAAATATCCACTATTTTCATTATTGGGAATGCAAAATAAAGACAATTGCTGCTCTTATTAAAGAGTATATAACTTTGTACAATGCTTCCCAACCTTCCCATGTAATGACATATATAGAAAATGTATGGGGGTAAATATAAGAGGCTATTTAGCTAGGAGAGGGACTGTTGCTTTCTCAAGCTCTGCCCAACTGTCTAGAGAGCTAAAGGAATCAACATGCAATAATAGTAAACCAGTTTTGAGTTTCAGGTTTAGTGGGTAGATGTTTGCACAAAGATATGCATGTAGTACGTTGGGATAATAGGTATGAGGGAGTTCTGGAGACACTTCACTAACCATCTTCCACTAACAAACTAGAGAGATTAGCTGGTGTTCATTTTCTTTGAATGCTTGGTCTACTCTTTATTATCATAAGTTCTTCTCTCACTAGTGGAGTGGCTTCCTCACCAAAACTCAGTAGTACTTGTTCCCAAACCTGTTCATGCCAGTTATATTTGTTGTGATGCCAAATGTAATTAAATTTTATATAAACTGATGAAATGGGTTTTTAAAAAGTTATTTATATGAAAAATGAGTTGAATGAGGAAAATCAGATAAAGATGAGTAGCCAAAAACAGCAATTGAATTAGATATGGATGAGACAAGTATTAAAGAGAAAATTGTCTAGAATTCTTCCGCATGTACATTGTTTCACAGATGACTAAGTTCTTGGTCCACTTCGAAGAAAGGAAACTGGAAATGTTAGATGGTATATTATTGGTGTGGTTTACATTAAGACAACACAGAGTTCTTGTCAGCAGATCCATACCCTGTCTAAGGAAAAGACCTGTGTAGATAAATATACATTTATTTGTAAAAAGTTGAAATAGTTTATATATCTAAAACTATTTCATTATTCTATACTTGAACTTAATTTTTAAATTAACTGTCTGCCTGTCCAGAATGTTTTAGCTAAGTAGCTTTCTGATGTATATACCAAGTGTAGCAAGAGAAGGAGCAGCTAGACAGTTGGGAAGTCCTAAGAAAGAGATGAAGAGGTACTGTTAGAACTGCGACTTGAAGTAAGAGTAAGTTTGTCTAAAAAGAGAACACAGTGTACAAAAGCTCAAAGGCATGAGAGAGTAGAAAGTGCTTTAAGAACATGGTTTTATAGTACTACTAGAGAATAAGAATGGAAATGAGTGGAAGACGAGGGTAGACAAGGTTAGTAGGGATCATATCTGCAATTCATTGTCAATTAGGACAGATCAGTTTGGCCAAAGTAAGATGATGGGAAACACAGGAAATAGGAAGTCTTTAGCTTTACAGCAGGCTAGTTGGAATGTATTTTTTGGAGGCAAGTGAGAAGTAGCTGTGCTTTTAAGTTCTTAAATTCTAAACCCCAAATTACATAAGGTGATTTGGATTTCTTATAGCTCTTAGTCTCTATTGGAGAAATGGCTCCTAATTTTAATTTTTCTCTCCTTTTTTTTTTTTTTTTTTATATCTTTTCTTAGGGATAGCTGACCTTCTTGCCATTTAGTTTCTGTACATTGATGATGTGTATTGAGCAATTTCTCATAGTTGTAAAACCTTAATGACATTGAGCTATAATATTCCCAATCTTATATTTTGTCAATAGTGTCTGAGAAATTACCTCATGCTCAGTGTCATACTAATATATTCCACCATTACAAAACCACTTGTGTCTTCATACTGAATTCACTTTGCCTTCAGTACATTTAACACTTTTTTGTTTTTCCATTTTAGCAATAATAGCAGTGAGATTAAGAACACATACTCCAGAGTTTTAAATCTTAGCTTCATCACTTCTCAGCCACGTAACATTGGGAAGGTTATTTTACTGCTTTAAGCCTCAATTTCCTTACTCATAAAAAATAGACGTAATAAAAGTAAGATTTTAGTGAAGATTATTGAGACTGTATCTAAAGCATTTACTACACGCCAAGCATTCTGATAAAGACTTAATAGATGTTTGCTGTTATTGTTATGCGTTCAACAGACATTTATTAAATACCTCCTAGATGTCAGGTACTATCGTAGGCACAGTAGAAACAACAGAATTAAGAATACAGATGATATTTCTTTCAAAAATTCTATAACTTTCATATTTATGTATTGTTATTTCTCTTTGATTATGAATATATTCTAATATCATTATACTGAATTTATATATATTTCATTTCTGATTGTGAATAATGCTTTTTATTTTTATATTTTTAACAAAATATTCCATCAAGTAGATGAACCATAACTTATATCCCTATAATTCACTTATTTTAGATGTGTTGGTAGTTTGTAATTTTCATTGTAATAAATAAAGCTCATCTAACTCAACAGATTTTCCTTATTACAGAGATAAAATTTAGCTAATTTTTTAATCTTCAGGATTACAGAAGGTCTTAAACAGGTCAGTGAGAATAAACAACATAATGCTCTTCATTATGAAAATGGTTAGGTGTACTATTCTGTTTGATGGGTTTTAGTAAAGGGTATCCATACAGTGAAAACCCTACATATATGTAGAATTGTCTTTAACTGACAACTCCACATATGTTCATAGATTTTTTTTTTAATCTACTAAACTCAAAATAGATGTAAGGGGTTGGCCTTGTCTCAGAGGACTATTGTAGCTATCGAAAGAATTAGCTGTCCATTCTTATACTGTGTAGAGGTGTAGGTATTTAAAGGATTGGTGTGTGTTCATTATGGGGTGTAAGGTTTACTGAACTGGTAAGTCTTTGCAGTGTGTCCTTGACATTGGAATATTAAATCTTAGGTGAAATTATAGGAAAGATGGCTGATGACCATTATAAGATTAGCTCTTTGATCATATATCATTGAGCATGGCAAAACTTTGGAAATCAAATGTTTTTCCTTAATATCTTGATAGAGGGGGAAAAAGACAATGAATCCAGCTCATCACTTGACATTTGACAGGGCATAAGGGTTGGGAGTTTTTATAGGTGTATCAGTGTGTGTTACTGAGGATTCTCCTATAGTGTACATGTAGGTTTATTCTTATTTTCTGCTATTATTAAAGCCCTGTGATTAATATACTTACATATAAATCTTTACATCTTTGATTTAGTTTTTAGAAAAAATAATCAGAAATGGTGTTTTGTTTAGAGAATATGAACTTTTGAAAATTTCTTGTTACATATTTCAAATTGCTTTCCAGAAAGAGTATTAATTAATTGGTTCAACAGCTATTTTTTGAATGCCAACTCTGTATTAGAGGACCATACCGGTAAAGCCCTATTCTCATCTCGTTCCTATTACAGTCTAGTGGAGATATGTAATGTAATTTCAAGTAGTGATAAGTGACATGATTATAAGTAAAAAAGGGCCAGGGTACAGAGAACAAGGGAGTAATACTTTAGATAGAGTAGGCAGATAGGAGAGGCCTCTCAGAGTTAACATTGAGTGGAGACTTACAAACTATTGTCAGTCTCACTACATTTATTAAAGCATTGAGTGTTATTGCTTTTAAAAATATTTGCCAGTTCAGATGAAAAATATTTTTAGATTTTTATTTAAAATTTTATTTTTTTCCATTGGCTATTAGTTATTGCTTGAAATATTTAATTGCAAACTTGTTTTATTTGTAATAATTGGTTTTTGGACTTTGAGTTGCTATGGTCCTTAATTTCATATAACAAAAAGGCTCAGTACTCAAGTTTGGCTCCCCAGAGAGGGCAACATGAGACTATATGAAAATAAGTGACTTCTGTGATTCTGGCTCCTGGTTATAGTTCTTGCTGATATTTTTACTAAGGCTGATTTTTGTAACTGAGATAGCAGATTGTAAGATTGTATTAAAGGATATTGAGCATGAGTTACTGAGTTGGTGCTGATGAGTGTAATTGTTTAGAGCAGCCATCCTCAACCTTTTTGGCACTAGGGACCGGTGCTCCTATGAGAATCTAATGCCTGAAAGTACCTATTTATTCACCCCTTCTTACACATTTTTGCTTTTAGACACGTGAGGACTTAGTGTTTGAATAGGACAGCTGATTGATTCTTTCCACCACTGGAAAAATTGCCCTTGTGTTTTCTAGTCCACATTTACTCAATATTAAAATTAGTTTTTTAAAAAAACAAAAACGTGGGATTTAATAGCTGGCAAAATTGAAATATATACTTGATTTTGTACTTGTGTTCTTTTGATTTATATGTGGAAGAAGACAAAAAGAACTTTCTTAGGAAATGTACTTTTCCAAACTCAGCTTATAACTTAGTTTATGATGTGATTGTACATTTTATTTGCTTACTTATCATAGAGGGATTGTTTGTAATTACTACACTAATATTCTGGCCCATAAAATTACTTTTTATGCAAAGCAACGTCTTAAATTCAGGTTTTCTTTGTCAAACATGTATGTGATGTATGCTAATCTAATACTTTTTTCTTGAATTAAAATAATGGGTGTTTGTAATTTGGTTTCTAATCAGTAATGAAACCACTTTTATTTTAAACTTAGTATTTAATAAAACAAGAAATAAGTTCCTTATCCAGAGTAAGACAAGAAATAATTTTCAGGGAATAGATTTAATTTATTAATAGCTCTGTTCATTCCATTCATTTGTTCACTTATTTACTCAACAAATATGTGAGTGCCACCAATGAACCTGACACTTAGTTAAAGGCAATGGATATGGTGAGGGGGGAGTACCATATTGCAGTTACTGCCCTCATGGAGTTTTTGTCATCTAACAGATGTAGAGCACTGAACAAACAATTTAGAGATAGGGGGGTAATTGCTATGGTAGAAGCCAGTAGTACCTGAAGCAAGAAGTGGGGGCTGCACCAGATTCACTCGGGCATGAGGGTCACAAAAGGCTTCTAAAGGAAGTAATGATTTTGCTATGTGTTTCAGGGACTCCTTGAGGAATACATGTGTGCCTGCACATATGCACCCACACAAAAACTTTAAACATTTTCAAAAATTCTTTTAGTTGTGGTAAAAACACGTAACATAAAATTTACTATCTTGACCACTTTTAACACTTCAGCAGTGTTAAATATATTCACATTGTTGTGCAGCCAATATCCAGAACTTTATCATCTTGCAAAACTCAAACTTTGTACCCATGAAACAACTCCCATTTTCCCCTACCCCCACCTCATAGCAACCTCCATTCTGTTTTCTGTCTTTCTGAATTTGACCACTCTAAGTGGATAAAAGACTTTTTTAATCTTAGGTTTTCTTTCTGTTGTTGAAAATTGCCAGAGTTCTGCCAATTACACATCCCTGTTTTGCTTTCCTGGACAGATATGAGAAGATACAGACACCTGGGGGATTGTTCTATGATTTTAATAACTGAGGTAGCAGATTGTAAGTGTTCTTGCCAGTGGAAGCAAGAAGCCAGCATAGCCTAAGGGAAATCCTGTTCTCTGTGACTATCCTGAGAAGTCCTTGGGCAGTGTGGAGTCATTTTAAGAGAAGCATAGTTCAAAATGGCAGAAATATAATAAAACTTGCATTTTTCTCATCTCAGAAGACTGTCTTAAACCAGGGTTTGGCAGACCATTCCTGTTAAGGTCCAGATAGTAAATACTTTAGCCTTTGTAGGCTATTGCAGTCTCTGGCATAATTACTCAGCTCAGCCAGGGTAGCATGAAAGCAGCCATAGATGACATGTAAACTAATGAGAGTGTCTGTGTTTCAATAACACTTTGTGAAAACAGGTGGCAGGCCTGATTATCCCACAGACTACAGTTTGTTGACCCCTGTCTTAAACTATCCTCAAGCTACACATGACTGGAGAGAGACTTTGGGTGAAACTCCTACCTGAGATCATTAAGTTGCTTGTGACTTGGAACAGAGAGAGAAATTCAATACCATGTTCTGTCAAATTTGTGCCATTGATTATAAGTTGTACCTTTTACGTATCACTAAGAAAAAAAAAGTGCAACCAGGTAATTGTAAGATCCCATTGGTTGTATGCTGCATCCTGGTTTCAGAAACGTTAAAATACGAGGTGGGATGGAGAGTGTGTCTGAATCAGTGCTGTAGTGATAACACCAGCCAACCGTTAAATTCTTACTGTGGGCCACACATTTGCTTAGCACTTTACATGTATAATCTCATTTATCATCATAACAAATTAATGAAGTAAATGAAAAAGGCTTAGAGCAGTTAAAAAATTTTTCCGTAATAAGCAGTGGAGTCTAAAATTCAAACCTGGGCAACCTGGCTTCTTAGCTACTGTACTGCCTTATTCATTTTTGGACCCATCTGTTTTCTTAAATGATGCCACTCACACTGGAATTGATATAGTTTATTACAGTGATTTGAATCTGGTCAACAGGTCATGGAGGAAACAGCAGCTACATCAATTCTCTTTAGTATGTCCTTGCAATTTCAGATATTTCTCAGGGCTGCCAACTACTGGTTTTCATCCATTATGTGCCTGCTGATTTCTTCAAAGAAGAATTATTAATGAACCTCTTCTGAAAATGTTTTTTAAGTGATCAAGTTTCTAAGCTAAGCAAAACTTGTGCTGAAAGAGAAGTCTTGGTGCTCAGTGCACAGGCAGCATCTATGATGCCACCAGCACTTCTAGTCCTACTGCTGCAGAGGGGAGTGACAGCACTTCACTGTAGTTCATCTTCCACATCTGTAAGCTTTGCACTGAAGATGGCGCAGTCCTACCTGAGTGATGCAGACTTCACCAAAGATGACATTATTGATTTTTGAAGACCCAGGAAATGTATGAGCCATTAAGCTCTCACAGTCTTGGAGAATACTGGCGTTCCTAGTACAAGCTTGCATTCATCTCACAAAATAAGTTGTGAGAGTTTACCTTGGAGAGAATTGAAGTTTTCAGTACTTTTAATCATCAAAAAGAAAAGTCAGAATGGAATGGCAAAGGGGGAAAGATTTATATAATTTGAAAAAAAACAAAAGCATAGAATGGCAAAAAGATGGCATGCATGTAACCATCTCAAACTACATCACAGTGTCAGCATCTTATTCACACCAAACAGAAGCCACCTCATTGAAATTCATTTTGGAGAGAGTTAAAGTTTACTTTTTGCTTTAATGGCATATTAACTTTAACTGAGAAATAAACTGCATGTCTTATAGAGATTATTTTTATATTCTGTGAATGAAATTTCCACTGTGGTGAAGTAAATTGAATGCAAAATGTTCTGTTATGGTTGGTGGTGGTGGGGGGTGGGTATTGCAGTTTTCTGAAAGAGAATTCATTAACTTCAGATTTTCACAAGTGCCTGATAATTCATAAAGCCTGAGAATCACTGGTCTTGACCTGAGATGCAGAGGGTGAAGAAATGGTAAGTGGTGAAGTGAAGTTTCATGAGAAAAGTTCAGAGCCCTACAAGCAAGAGATGTGGCACGTTAGAGAGCCCAGCGTGTTCCTGGAGCACAGTGTGTCAGGGAGAGTAGGAGAGGAAAGAGTAGAAGCAAAAAGGGCCAAATCATTAAGAACCTTGAAAACCATGTCTTCCAACTAGGATTAGATTTAGCTACGTTTATTAACGAAACTCAAAATAACAAAATCAATCTAGACAGAGGCAGTCCAGAGCTAGTACGGCAGTTTGGGGTCATCAGGAGCCTGGGCTTCTCCATCTTGCCACTCTGTAATCCTTAGGATATCTCCTCATAGTATCCCAGATGGCCACCTAAATGAACTTTAGTCACCATGTCTCCATTCTAGTCACCATGTCTCCATTCTACTCCAGCAGGAAGGAAGAAGAAGGCCACGTCCCCTGCCCTTTCACAGAGACAGACTTTGTTGAAATCTTTCAACTCACTTCCAGTTAATCACATTGGCCAGAACTTTGACACAACAGGAGACTGGGAAATGTAGTCTTTTATTTGGGATGGTGGTATACCCAGGTGAAAATTGAGGTTCTGAAGTGGAAGGGAAAAATGATATTGGGATAGGCAGCTAATAACTCTGCCATGCCATGTCAATGTCTTATTTTTGTGACTGTTGGAGAGAAACATGTTCAAATTCTTTTCTAAAATATCATCACCTGTATGGTGAAGAGTAACACAGATGAGAGGTGAGCGGGGTGCTGACTGATGGCAAAACTGACAGGATGAGTTATGAGTAGGCTCCTGGCTTAGCTGCGGGGTGTGTCTTGGTGCCATTGAGACAGGAGTGATTGAAGCCATGGGATTGGAGCAGGTTGCCAGGGATGAGGAGGTCCGCTTAAAATAGGCTTGAAAAGGATCAGGTAAAAAGAGGAGGTAAATAGAATGTGATGTTTCAGAAGTCAAGGGTAATAGAGCATTTCAACATTTAGGGAGGAGTCAGTTGTGTCAAGTGCAGCAGAGAATGCAAGTAAAAGAACTATTGATGTTATTGATAGGTTTAGCAGTTAGGAGGATGTTGATGACCTTGTTAAGAGCAGTTCATTGAGTGACGGAGAAAACTAGATGGCAGTGGGTGAAGGAGTGAAAGGGAGGTGAGGAAGTAGCAGTGAATGTAGCAACTTTTTCAAGAAGTTTTGCCTCTAAGAAGATGGAGGAAAAAAGGATGTGGATGCTGGAAAAGATGAGCGAGTGTACGTGTTGCCGTTTCCTTTGGTTTTTAGATGGCGAATATTTGAATATATTCATGCCGATGGAAAGGAGTGGAGGGGGAGAGGCTAAAGATGAGACTGACGGTTGATGAAATGGGGTTCTTGAGATGGGCACTGGTAGAGAGATTGTCTTAGGGTGGGAGACAGTTCTTGTAACCAGAAGGAAGGGGAAGAAGCAAAGATGGAGTTGCAGGAAGGTCCTGAGGATCTGGTAGCAGAAAGTTGAGGGCACTCTGTAGATGATGGCTTTTATTTGCTTCATGAAATAGAAATTTAGCTCAGCTTGGTGGCTGAGGGGGTGTTGGTGAGCTTGTTGATGTGATAATGTCCATGATTTGCTAGCTTTCCCTTAATGAAAAAAAAATCTCTGGTCTAGGTATGATTTTTTCTGTCATTAAATTAATTTGTAGGAGCTTTCAAACAAGCCAGATTTTGATCATTACCTTTAGAAATGTGAAATGAGGAGACAGTATGCAAAGGTGCCTGGCATAGAACTTGGCACACGGGCACTGTGCATTAAGGATTGAGTGAATAAGCTGATGTTCTTGGGACACTTCCTGTACGTATGGCTGTCATTCCAAACTTATTTTTCTGTTTACACAGATCATTCTTTCCGGCAAACTTGGTTTTGTTGGAAAAAAAAAAAAATCTTTCGGATTGAAATAATCATACCCTTGTAAACTGTAACAGGGCAGGTACTGTTAGCTTGTTTGGGGTGTTTGGCACTGTCTCCAGGAATAGCACAAATATGCTACCAAGAACTAGGTTACACTATTGCTAATGGGAACAGTGTGTCCATGACTGTGTGATGAATTCAGCTTTTCTTCTAACTAGAAACTAAGTCGAGAACAGACTTGGCAGGATACAGATCATGGTAGACAGTTTTTAAAAGGTTTTTTTAAAAAAAAATCTTTCAGCTTCTGCCGAAAAACTAAATTGACATCCTAGAGGGCAAAATGTTGAAATCACATTCTTTAGTAGATGGCTAACTACTTTCTTTTATTCATGCCCCAGGAAGTTGGTTATTTGACCAATTCTTTTATTCCAGTGAGAAGATGAGTGGCCTCACCTTCCTTGCACATTTTGCAGGGAGCCTCATGGGATTTTCACCACCTCACCTTTAGAGACTGCCCTACTGTATATTTAGTTCCTGTAGAGGTCTTCTTAGAACACTGAACTCTCTTCAGGTTTAGGAGAAAGAAAAATGGAGTGATTAGGATTGAAAGCACAAAGATCACACTAGTAATTGACTAATGTGATTCAGTCAGAGTAACATCAGGCGGTATCCGACAGTGCATGGTACTCCCTGTTGTCTCCGAACATCATCCATCTTTGCCTGAGTAGATGTCTTTGTGCATTCTCCTGAGGAAGCTGAGAAGGGGAAAGCAGAGAGCCGGTCAAAAAATGTTTCTGGTGTAACTTTAGCTGTTGCCAGGCAACTTTCTGACACAGATCCCCTTGGCTTGTGGAACTCAACAGTTCTGTGGGATTGCTTGGTGAGGTCCCTGGCAAGGGTGTGGACAGCATGGCCAACAGAGAGAACTTCTGTTGGCATAAAGGATGATTTACATGATGGAAAGCTGTGCTTACCACCCAGTTTAACCCTTAATAACGTAGAAAGTATCTGGCTTCCTGGAATCAAACAGTTGGTACCTTTATTTGAATGTATGTGTGGTGGTAGGGGGCAGGGTTGCAGGGGAGGATGGGTATAAGTCACCAAACACAAGTGAAAGACCTCCAGTGGAGGCTTCCAATAGCAACACTAACCTGACCACTCTGGACAGCTCTCCTCTTGTCATACCTTGTTATTTCACACCTTATGACTCTTCTTCCCTTTCCCTTCATAGTTTTTCTCAGAGTCCTTTTGTTAACAGTCAAGTTCCTCAGTGGGGCCTCTATTTGATTAGCTGCTTTAAAGATTAGTAGCAAGATAAGTAGGTATTACTGAAAGCACTACAAAAAGAACCATGGTTCCTTGACATTTGTAGAAGTAGGGCAACGCCTTACCCACTTAACTTGTGGTGGAAGCTTCTAAATGGGGCACTTGACAGAGAATTCCGGGAACGGAATGGTAAACAAGTCTTTGTACCGGTGAGTTGCCTTGGCCTGTGCCCAACAGTCTTTTATTGATTTGGTTTTGGAACTTAATGTTATGCTTGGATTAGCTCATTTTATTTCATACCAAATATTTGAAGAGCAATTCAGAATTAAATTTAAAATTTAAACTCAAGTTCTTAAGATACCTACCTTGGGGAGATTTTTAATTAAAACTAAAAGTATACTTAATACACCTTCTGGCTGAAGGCCAGATCGTTATGATGTTGAGACCTTATATCACCATCTTAGAATAGGTTTCTGGGATACAAGAAGAAAATTATATAGTTTCCATAGACTCAGTCAGAAAGAATTGTCTTCTAAAAGCATTCTAATAAAATGCATGTTTTAAAGTTTGATTAATGTGAGTAAAATGTATGTTTTCTCTAAATATTTTCATAAACTTTATATTCTTTATGGTGTATGGTTCAGAGATGATTTATCATGAATATACATGATTTTGGAGGATTTTATTTTCTCCTGGTGAAACTTTAAGGTAACAGGGTTGACATTTGGTTTTTAATTCATCTTCACAGGAGGTGAAAAATTCCTATTAGTATTTTTTCTTGAAGGCTCATGACCTAAATAGGATTAAATACCTAAAATTTGAACATAGTTTGTTTGCTTTGTTTAATGCTATGAATATTAGTATATCAAACAATTCTTTAAAGGTTAGAATTAAGGTATCCAGTTTACATTATTCTGCCTGATATTATTATTTAAATTAAATATAAACATTTGTGGGGTCAAAAGGAAATTATATTCTTTCTAAAGACAGCTAATACAGTCACTTTTTATGTATACTGTCAGTTCATTTCCCAGTTTAAATTTAACTGAAATATTTGCAAACGTCGTTTACAAAACTAATAGCTTTAAAAATAATTAATTCAGCATCTTTACTCATGTAATAATAAGCATTTATACTTTGGTAGAATATTAATGTTACATGAAATTTTTCATTCCAAGTTACATCAAGAATGTTTACCTCTATTTGAAACAGACTGTTCAGATATTGCCAGTTAATCCAAACAATATGCCTTACTTGAATAGTTGATGTTGTAATGGTAAGATATGAAGGGTACTTACATTTTCACGAGTTCAAGAACTCCTGAATTGGGGTTCAAGTGTAGGGGTGGGCGTTTGGCCTTCCTGAGGCTTTGGCAAAAGCTGAATACAGATTATTTGGTCAAATTCTGAGACTGAAGTATTCTTAGTAAAAAGCTTTCTGTTATATTACAATGTCATACTATGCGTTGTTAGATAAATGGACTGTTGATTCACAAAGATAAGGAACAATCAGGTTTTTGCTCGTCTTTTTATGTGCTTGGTTGAATGTCTTGTGATGTCATGTGTTACTAAAGCGAAAAATGGTTATGTTGAGCCAAAGATTCTGGCAGAGTTTTATTAAAATGAACTGAAACATAATTCTAATCCTTTGGTTGATTTTTTTAATAGACCATTTAGAACTGCACGTGCCACTAGCCACATGTGTTGATTTATATTAATTTTAAATAAAATTAAAAGTTCAGTTCCTTTGTTGCGTTAGCCACATTTCAAATGCTCAATAACCACAGAAAGCTAATCACAAATTATAAGACGTGTCCGTAATAGCAGAAGTTCTGTTGGATAGCACTATGTCTAGAGAGTGACAGGGAAAAAAGTGCTGTCCTGTTGATCTTTTGACTCCATATTTAAATACAAAGATCTGTCTTTTTACATCGGTTACATTTTTGTAAAGTTTTGCCTTGGAGTGACAGGCTGCCCATCCCTCAGAGATACTAGTAAATTCAGAACACAGGTGTTGAACAGGGTCTGAAATCCAGGTCCTGCCATTCTGCATTGTTTTCACATGTATCTGAAGAGCAGTATTTTCTTAGAATTATACTTTTAAAACAGTAGTCACACTTATAGTGTTCTTTTCACCCTTTTAATCTTTTACTTATTTTATTTTACATTAAGAGTGTATTGTTATGTTTATTAAATTCAAATAAAGAGAATCAGTTTTCTGATTACTAAACTAAGACTTCAGAACTTGTATTCTGTTTAACATCAAGGCTCATTTGCCATAGCATGTCAACATGTACCTATATTCCAATCCTTTGTACCAGTCCCCCTTCTCCCAGATTTGTTGTGTATACACACAGATAAACTTTATTAAACACGGGCCTTTTTCTGGAAAGGCCTGTATTATTTGGGGGATATCCTCAAACATATGTCACTTTAAAAAAAAAAAAAGAATGTGAAATGAATCTTGAGGACGTTATGCTAAATAAATAAGTAAGACACAAAAAGACAAATTCTGTGTGATCCCACTTGAATGAGGTACCTAGAGTAGTCAGATTAACAGAGGGAGAAAAAGCACAAGAGTGATTGCCATGGGCTGCGTGGAGAAGGGAATGGGGACTTGTTTTTTAATGAATTTAGTTCCACTTTTGCAAGATGAAAAAAGTTCTGGAGATTGGTTGTACAATAATGTTAATAAACTTAATACTACTAAAGTGTACACTTAAAAATGGTTAAAATGGCAACTTTTATACTATGCATATTTACTACAGTTTAAAAGAAGAATGTTATAAAGCTGGTTCTCCCAACTTTGAGAGTGTCTTGGGCCTTTGCGTTTTCATACACACTTTAAATTGGCTGTCAGTTTCCACACAAAAATACTCTTGAGATTTTGATGAGAATTGCATTGATCAATTTGGGAAGAACTGACATCTTTACACTAGTAAGTCTTTAATTTGTAAACATGATAAATACATCTCTGAATAATTTAAGTCTTTTAATGTTTCTCAAAAATGGTTTATAGTGTTCCATGTAGAACACTCGCCTATCTTTTGTTAGATTTATTCTTAAGTATTTGTTACTTGCTGTTTTTGATGGTATTAAAAAAAGATACATTTTTAATCAATTTTATTTTCTAATTCTTTATGTATAGAAACAATCTTTTTTTTAAAAAAATCATCTTTAACCATTCTTAAGCACACAATTCCGTAATGTTAAGAACGTTCACATTGTTGCATGGCCAATCTCCAGAACACTTGGATCTTGAGAAACTAAAATTCTGTACCCATTAAACAATTCCACATTTCTCCCTACCCGCAACCCCTGGTAATCACTCTTCTACTTTCTGTCTATATGAATCTGACTAGGTGCCTCATATAAATAGAATCATACAAGTATTTATCTTTTTATGACTGGCTTATTTTACTTAGTGTATTCAATATTTATCCATGTTGTAGTATATGTCAGCATTTCTTTCCTTTTTAAGGCTGAATAATAATTCCATTGTGTATATATACCACATTTTG
Source organism: Pteropus alecto (assembly GCF_000325575.1). NCBI lineage: Eukaryota > Metazoa > Chordata > Mammalia > Chiroptera > Pteropodidae > Pteropus > Pteropus alecto. The sequence continues at coordinate 6,917,427 of NW_006434709.1, read as the reverse complement.
TTTTATCCATTCATCTGTTGATGGACATTTGAGTTGCTTCCACCTTTTTTGGCTATTATGGAGTCTCTTTGAGACTCTGTTTTCAGTTATTTGGGGTATAAACTCAGAAGAGGGGTTGCTGAACCATATAATAACTCTATTTTTTATTTTTTTCAGGAACCACCATACTTTTTTCCTTAACATCTTCACTGTTTTTACATTCCCACCAACAGTGCACAATGGTTTTTTTTTTTCATATTGACCATGTATGTTCAATGTTGCTATGCTAATAATGATGTATAAACACATCATTATTCTAATGATGTATTTATAGGGTCTTTGGCTTTTCTATATATAAAATCGTATCTGTGAATAATGAGTTATTTTCTTCCGATAGATATATAAATTGAATACTATATCACAATGAAAAGTGAACGTACTATAGTTACATGCATTAATGTGAATTATTCTTAGATATAACATTGAATTAAAGAAGCAAGTCACAAGAGTAAACTTTATAATATGATTCAATTTTTTTAAAAGTTTAGAATAAAAATTAAAATATTATCATGGATGCATACATAGGTGGTAAAACTATATAGAGAGAGTGAAAGCTAAGATGGCGGTACCACTAGGGGTGGAAGGGGAATGTGATTATGGACAGACACATGGAGGCTTTTAAGTTATGGCAGCATTCTTTTTGATTTAGGTTATTCTTTCAACTGTGTGTATTTTATAAACTTTTGTATGTATGATGTTTCACCATGAAAAAATTTTAGGTAAAACTGGAAAACAGTCCTGTCTCAGAAAAAAAATTTTGCTTTTATGTATTCTATTTTTTAAAAAGTATATTCAAAGAAGGATTAAATAGGAAAAAAATGCTTCTGAACTAACAATTTTACCTCAAACAAATGCATGAACTAGGGGTTTTCAGTTAAATTGATTTCCACACCCTTGTGAGACCTCTGTAAATGGTGAAGAATGTGAAGCACTCTTTTCCAAGACTCTCCACAGACTCCTTTCTGGGAGGTCAGACATCACCACTAAGTGGGAATTCTTAGCTTTTAAAAGATAATTGGAAAATAACTGGCTTTGTCCCATTTGCTAACTCCTGAGTAAATATAATGCACCCAAGAAATTCTCCCAACCTAGTAACAGACTGCTTGAGGCCATTCTATCACAGTGACGCTGCTTTTACTGACTGGTTGATTTCGACAGCTGGGGCAACCATGTTATATCCAGGTGATAAAAGGTTCCAGCTCTGTCATCTTCTCTTTTCTAGTAGTGTGACACTTAAATTGGACTTTTTCTCCCAGGTGATATTACACGTTTCTTTGAAATGCTGAACAAATGATGTTCTTTCATAGCAGTGGAGTCAAAATAAAACATCCTTCAAGGAAAGTCAGTCAACTGGGCTAGGGGCAGTTTGTGCATGTGTGTTAAGCATCCAAATTGTTATCATTCATAGGTTGTCCTAACCTGGACCAAGCGAAGCGCTGCCAGGGGAGCAACCAGCGTGGTCTTTCCTGTCTCCCCATCCTGTCCTGCTTTCCCTAAGTGTTTAACACCCAGTATTTAGGTAACACCCACTGGAAGGCTATCTACTCTTCTGGTCATTTTCTGTCACCAGCCCTTCTTTTTGAATATCAGTGACTGCTGAAGACTACTTAGTGACACTTACCAGGAAGGTTGACAATCTTGCCACATTAAGAAATAATTCAGAATGAGTGATAACTGGGGTGATAACCAGCGGAGAATCTTAGAGAAGAGTGCTTTCATATTCCTTATTATTTACACCAAGGAAGAAGTGTATTTATCTGCACTTGGCAGTTCATATGGTATCTTGCGGGGTAGAGGAAATGAGTCATGGACTAGTTTTTGTGAAAAGACATGTTAACAGCAGGAGTTCTGTGGTCAGGAATCTGCATAAGACATGTATGTTTGACCAAGTATAAAGGGATTTTTGCTTCCACAACCTAATTACGGGACTGTGGGCCTATCAACTCCTTGCCCAATCACAGACTTCACCCATGACACACATACACACACCTCATCACATGCACAGCATCACACATACCTACAGGTGGCAGAATGAAAACAACTTAGTGTTTGCTGAATACTTACTATGTGGTTTTATTTTTCAGTCTCCTCAAGTGTTTTCTATTCTGTACCATGATATAACAGAAGAGTACATTGAACGACCTATTTCTTTAAGGAAAAATAACCAAAAAAGTCCCATAAATGGCTAGAAAATATAGTGATTTTTCAAAAAAGCTTTTATTCTTGCTATGAAGTGTTTAGACGTGCTTGTGCCTCTGCTTTGAACAAAAGAATATGGGCTTCCACTGTGTCATTGTTCCTTTTGGATGAGGGAGAAGTTGAAGATTAAGGCTCTGTGCTCCCAGAAATAGACAAGGGTGTAGGGAGGAGGTCTGGTCGATTCTCTCAAGCACCAGCTCTTGCCCTTTCCCTCCCTACGAGGACATTTGTTGGAACAATGAGAAAACTTAATTTTCCAATATAATCTTTTACATAATAATGCCCAAAAGTTAAATTCTTAAGGAATTCTTTCCTTGTACATACCTAGAAGTATGACAAAAACCCTATGCCACCCTTTTCTGCAGGACAAACTTACTACTGAATGGAGGAGAATGGCAAGGAATGTTTTGGTTTCAGTTTCTGCCTCCTTTGGAAGGGACAGTGTGATCATATATATATATATACTTCTCCAGAACTGAACTAGATCCATAGTGCACAGAAATATTTGCAGATTTGATGAGTTTTGTGTATCCATTTGCTATGTTGATGCAAATTGGGAATTGTGAATTTTTGAAGGTAGTCTAAGAGACTTGGATGGTCTCACCAGCTAAATATTTGTAGACTGTTTTTTTTTTTTCCCTCTTCTTATACTCCATTGTAATGTAAATGAATTCAAAGGTAGTTGCCAATAAGTACTTATTTTGAACCAGAAGGGCCTGTGACATAGAAAATGCAGCTGAAATTTTCCACAGAGAAAGTAAAACTATTTAAGGAAGCCATTTGAAATAACCCTGGGATTGATTTCCTTTAAGCTGTTTGAATTACTTACATAATTCTTTTTTTTTTTTAAATTTTAGATTCAGCCCTATGAAAAGATAAAGGCCAGGGGCTTACCTGATAATATATCTTCTGTGCTGAACAAGCTGGTGGTGGTAAAACTCAATGGCGGTCTGGGAACCAGCATGGGCTGCAAAGGCCCAAAAAGTCTGATTGGTGTGAGGAATGAGAACACCTTTTTGGATCTGACCGTTCAGCAAATTGAAGTGAGTCAACACTTAGCCTTTCTCATGAGCTGCTTAAAATCGTTTTGAGTTCTTAGCTTATAAACGTTACCTTATAAAATAACAGATGTGGCTTTGAGCTAATCAGGGAGCTTGCTATTTTTAGTCTCTGTATTAGTATATAAAAAGGTTTGGTGGTCCTAAGGGCAAATCCTTAGGGTGAAGTAAAAGCTTTTGATCTTTAAATAGAATTTGTGGTTGCTGAACTCTCTGGATCTATTAGGATTCTCCTTTTATGTACCCCCCCCACCCCTCTTTCTTTCTAGTGGCAGCCTTCATCACAGCTGGAATGATATGGCTTTATTATACCCCCTTTTGGGAGGCTGGGGAGAATTTCACATATCTGGTTGGAGGCCATGGATGCTAAGAATTGTTCTTGGCTTCTCTCTTATGACAAAATCATTAATCATAGACCATAAACTCTTCAGATGCAGTGGCCCTGTCTTTTTCATCTCTTTATCCCTAGTTTCTAATACAGTGCTGGCAGCCGTAACAACAACATTAACTGTAGCAGCGTCTAACATTTATCCAGCACTTACTGTACACCAAGTATTATTCTGAGCTCTTTACATGAATTGACTCAGTCCTCTCAACAATGCTATAAGTACTACCATCATCCCCATTTTATAGATGAGGAAACCAAGACATAAAAAGGTTGATTTACTTACCTTAGGTTCCCTAGCTTCTAAGTGCAGAATCAGACTTTGAACATAGGACAGCCTGACTTCTAAGACTCTGTGCTCTTTCCACCCTATGTTGCCTCTGAGCTCTTTCTACAGATGAAAAAAGATTTCAGCTGGGGTGTGATTCACAATTCTGGACATAATCCTGAGAATAAGGAGCCATGTCTTTGTAACATTTGTCCTTTCATCTCCATAGGGCTCTGGACACAGACTAAATGCTTAGTCAGCACTTGCCCATCCAGTGCAGCCGTGGGGCACCGTAGCTGGGCACATAGCTCCAGAGTTAGACTGTAGTGAGGAGGGAGGTGTCCTGGCTCTGAAGCTGACCTGCCACCTCTCTGGGCCTCAGTTTAGCCATCTGTAAAATGTAGACAAGAGTTTCCGGCTCAGAGTTGTGATTTAATGAGCCAAGTACATGGCAAATTGCTTAGCAAAAATGTCTGGCTTATGCTAAGTAGTTCAAATCTGTATTTGGCTACATATAGATAGTGTCCTGGACATTTTGTGATTAACAAATAAGTTAATTTTATACTTTTAAGCAGAAGAAAAGTCCGGGTAATCGGATTGTCATTTTCCTCCCTAGCATTTGAACAAAACCTACAATACAGATGTTCCTCTTGTTCTAATGAACTCTTTTAACACGGATGAAGATACAAAAAAAATACTACAGAAGTATAGTCATTGTCGTGTGAAAATCTACACTTTTAATCAAAGCACAAGGAGTAA
>NW_006434709.1:6902974-6912694 GCF_000325575.1 Pteropus alecto | reverse complement strand
GAAGGACTTCTTTGTCTTGTTTAAACTGCAGCCTCAAGATGTATATGCACCAGAAGCTAATGTTCACAGTGTCTGATGTCTTTAAAGTCTGAACATTTGTTAATAAGTATGATTATTATAATCACTCTGTGGTTCTATAACCTCTGATCCCTAAAAGAGAATCTGCTTAGTCTGGTCCTTGTTCAGAATACTTGAGGATAGCTTTAGGCCTTTGCTTTCTGAGGGCATATTTGGGTTCCAGGTGGGGCTATGAAAACCCATGTTCCACAGTATTGGTAACCTTCTTTCCTGTGGGAAAGAATTTCTTTAACATCCTAATATAGGCTTGCAAATTTAATAAATTATGAGAAGATCTAGTTTGGGGAAGGGAGAGTAAATAAAAAGGAATTCAGAGGATGAATTGTGATAAAGTCAGGCAACTGGGGAAATAAGGCTTCCATTTAAGGATGGACACGGATCTATGTGAACGTGTACAGAAGGGATACTTCTAAAGCTGTACCATTAATTTTTTAGGTTTTTTTTTTTTTTTAAATACATATTTCCATAGACACTTTTGTAGGTCCCAGGTGGTCTGCCTCCACATTCTGGTTGCACTTAAGTCTGTTATAGGGCTGGCTTCCTTCCCCCACTGCCAGGCCTATAGGTTCTCCCTAGCAGAGGAAGCAGACCTCCTTGAGCACTACCTTGCTGTTGATTTTCTAGAAAGAGAGCACTAGCCCAGAATATATCTGTTTGTAAGAATGGACAGCTTTTCCAAAATAGGTTTACAAGGAAAAGAATCATCCTACAACCAAATAAGTTTGAGAAAATTTACTTCTTATATCTGTCTTGGAGAGTCATAAAACATATTAATATCTTAAAAATATGAAGTGTCCTCCCATCTGTATGACCATGGAGAATTTTTTGCAGCAAATATTACTATCTAGGAAACTGATTTTTGAATAACAGATGAGATTTTCTAAAATGGATTCACCTGTGATTAAATTAGTATTGTAGACTGAAAAGGAGGGAAGTTTTATTTAATTTTAAATGCATTGTTTTTCTTGAAGGTCTGGAATGCTCTACAGAGTTGATATTAAAAAAGAACTATTTTTTTTTAAGGTACCCGAGGATTAATAAAGAATCTTTACTCCCTGTAGCAAAGGATGTATCGTACTCAGGGGAAAATACAGAAGCTTGGTACCCTCCAGGTCATGGTGATATTTACTCCAGTTTCTACAACTCTGGTTTGCTCAATACCTTTATAGGAGAAGGCAAAGAGTACATTTTTGTGTCTAACATAGATAATCTGGGTGCCACAGTGGATCTTTATATTCTTAACCATCTCATGAACCCACCCAATGGAAAACCCTGTGAATTTGTCATGGAAGTCACAAATAAAACACGTGCAGATGTAAAGGTAAGTACTGAGAGGGAACATTTTGGGGATTCACATCTTCATATTTCATAGGTTATATAGTTCAAACTTTTTTATTGGAAAGTTTCTGTGTTGAACAGAACACATTATCCATTTGATAACATCAGTGTAAGAGAATGAAATAGTATTCTGTAGAGTACCCCACGTTCTGTCTGAAAAAACTTGTATCTAAATTCAGATTTAATAGTATTAAAGTCATCTTTATTTCCTGAATAATCTATATGGGCAATTTTAACTGAAAACAATTCCACATATATTTATAACAAATCTGAAACATATGGAAACTTTAAATAAGTTTGCTCAAACCTTTAATATTCTAGTTTGATGCTTATATATTTTTCATTGTTCCTTTAATGAAAATTTACTCTATTTCCACAGTCTGTCTTTCTGTATATTTTTAATCACTGTAATATCTCTATAGTTGCAAAAAAAAAAAAAATGCAGTTGTTTGGTGCAAAGCAAAAATTTGGTTTTTAAATTTTGTATGTTTAGTGGTGATGACACTTAGCTTTTGATAAAATGGTACACAAGGTTTTACTAATTACCCACAGGGAGAAAGAATAGTAGGCAGTGTGTGAATACTAAAATGGTCAGTCCCTGGGCTGGGTTCTGTGCCTCTTGTAAATGTCCCCCTCATATGTGCATGAATGCTCCCCACTTCCCACACTGCCATGGCCTTGTGACTGTAAGAACATCTAGGCTGAGGCCACTTCTCGTCTACTTGTGCCACTGTCTTCCCTTTTCTCCCCTTATCCTAGAGCCAGTCAGAGCAGGGTCGGAGGTGGTAGGACTGGTTTTTTAGTAATGGATGGTGGTTTGGGAATAAGAGGAATGGCTGTTCCTGTAGCACACCTTCAGAAAGTGAGGAAGACTGATGTACTCCCCAGGCTTTCATTATGGACAAGAGGGTGGGTATACAGTATAAAATGATATCCTAAATTATTTTCTTGCGTTCTGCTTTCATACATATGTTGCTTTATATCACTGATTGAATCACTGCCAGTTCTTTTTATTTCTGGGGAATTTTGTTATCCATGTCTTTTCTATATAACATTCATAGGCTGTAACAGTGGTCTGGCTGTGCCTGGGAAAGATGTGGAAGCACTCACTCACTCTTCTCTGCCTTTCTAGGGTGGGACACTCACTCAGTATGAAGGCAAATTGAGACTGGTGGAAATCGCTCAAGTGCCAAAAGCACATGTCGATGAGTTCAAGTCTGTATCAAAATTCAAAATATTTAACACAAACAACCTCTGGATCTCTCTTGCTGCAGTTAAAAGACTGCAGGAACAGAATGCTATTGACATGGAAATCATCGTGAATCCAAAGGTAAGTCAAAGCGCTGGCTCACCAGGCTCCCTGCCTCCTGAGATCACTGCAGGCTACACACAGACCCGCTGTTCACTCCCTCTGGACCGTCCATGCCATTGGTCACTCCTTTTGCCAAGTCACTCTCTCCAGTTCCTGGCCCTATCTTTCAGAGTCTACACTCATCCCTTTTGTGCACCAAGCCATGGTGCCCGAACTTGGCCCTGGGCTCTAGTAGTGGCAAGAGCACTGGGAGCAAAAGTAGAGGACCTCCCTCTGCTTACTGTTGCTCTGATACTTAGAGACCTTTTGGCCACAGGCTCCTTGCATGAATTTCCTGAACATTCAGTCCTTTATAAAGTGAAAATATTACTGAACAGAACAGGTATGACACCAGAAAATGATCACATGTATAAGTACCTGGCTTATGGTAGGTGCTTGATAAATGTCAATTCTCAAAATTCTGTTTCCTTCGATGAATCTCTGAAAAGAATCCCTAAATATTAACTAGCCCACACAGAACTAAGTTGCTAAAATCTGTGTTTCTTTCCTTCCCTTCTCCTTTTCTTACAGACTCTGGATGGAGGCCTGAATGTCATTCAGTTAGAAACTGCAGTAGGGGCTGCCATAAAAAGTTTTGAGAACTCTCTAGGTATTAATGTTCCTAGAAGCCGTTTTCTGCCTGTCAAAACCACATCAGATCTCTTGCTTGTGATGTCAAACCTCTATAGCCTTAATGCAGGATCTTTAACAATGAGTGAAAAGCGGGAATTTCCTACGGTTCCCTTGGTTAAATTAGGCAGTTCTTTCACAAAGGTATGTAAATATAAAGATATGATATACATGTGAATTTGTATTTCTTAAATTATAATATGATAAACATGTGAATTGGAATATAATTACAGTATCTACTGCTGACCTATCATATTCCTACATCTTTCATGTCTTTTAAAGGGAATCGACCACTGAAACCTGATTGCTATAGAGAAAAGAATGTTTAAAATTTAGGACATTTTATCTTATGTCTCTTTAAGAAAGACTGTTCCTGCTTGCATCAGTGGGAGAATGTTAATTCTAGGTTAATAAGTATTAAGCCCCTACCATGTGCTGGGCGCTGTTCTAGGTCCTAGGTATTTAGCAGTAAATAAAACTGACTAAAAATAAATTGAATGTATAGTATGCCTAATGGTGGAAAATGCTATGGAGAAAAAGCAGGAATAGGAAGGATGTGTAGGTGAGGTGGTGGTATTTTGCACTGGGCGTTTGGAGACAGCCTTACTGAGAAAATGAGTGTGTCATGCAAGTATTTGGGGTGAAAACCATTCCGGTGAGGGGGAATGGCAAGTATAGTAAAACCCCTCCTTAACGTTAAGTGGAATCCAAAACATTTGAATGTTGAGAGGTAAATGCAGTGACAGGGTGAGCCTTTGTAGTCTTGCTGTAGTCTTGCTGTGCCACCCAAGTCTATTCTAGTCTTGGTTGTGGTGTAGTGCCACCTGGTGTGGATGTGTATACTGCTGTATATATTGATAGGGATGATTCTGGGTCCTGCCGCCAGGCTGGAATTTCCAGGATAGTTTCTGGCCTTTTAGGAGTCTCCCCATTATTTGGTGCCTCTTTCATCAGCCTAGTTGGGCTGGTAAAATCCTGGTGATAGAGGAATCACCTTCTCACACGCTGAGATGGAATTGCCAACCATGTTTCACCTAGCTCACTCTCCCTCCACTTTCCTCCCACTCTCCCTAGCCTCTTCCATACCCTGCAGAAGGTAACTTCAGCTGCCCCAATTTGAGAACAGGGGCTGAGTGGGCAATGGCTAGTTGCTCTGAGGAACATGTTTTAGGGACATTGGAGAGCACAATATGGCTGAAGCAAAGTGAGTGAGTGACTGGGGGCAGGATGGATAGTTGATGAGAGAGGGAACAGGCCAGAGTGTGTAGAGCTTAATAACGGAATATCGAAAATGTGGATTTTTTTTTTTTTTCTGGTGGATGAGAAGCCACTGGAGAGTTGTAAGCCAAAGGGTGAATCAGGGAGCGATGGTAGAATCAGGGAGACTAAGGAATAGGCTGTTGTAGGAATCATGGCAAAAGGAAAAGGTGGTAGCAGTGAAAAATGTTGACAATCTGATATTTTGAAAGTCTAATTAACCTACAGGATTTGCTGTTGGAGTAGATAGGAGAGTAAGAAAGAGAAGAATAAGGATGACTCCAGGGTTTTTGGCCTTTGCAGCTGGAAGCATGGAATGGCCATTCACTGAGATGGGTTAAGGCATGGGTAGAGTAGGTTTAGGGGGAGCAAGATGGGGAGTTAAATTTTACTGTACTTATTAGACCTCCAAATGGAGAAGTTGAATGTGTAAGTCTAGAGCTTAGAAGACAGATCTAGGAGAGACATAAATTTGAGAGTTGTCAGTTTATAGCTTGTATTTAAAACCGTAAGATAAGGATCATCTAGGGAGCGAGTGGCAGGTGGAGGTGGGTGGTCCAAAAACTGAGCACTGAGATACTCCAAGGCTTAGAGGATGGGGATGAGGTGGAGAGAAAGCAGCAAGGTGACTGAGGAGTTACAGGTGAGGAATTGGGTAGAAAAACATGAATGTGTGTGTCCTAAAAGCCAAAATGAAGAAAATGTTTCAAGAAAAGAGAGAGTGATCATCTTTGTCAAATGCTAATGCTGAATCAAGAAAGAGGAATGATAATTCCCCAGTGGATTTATCAGTATAGAGGTTTTGGAGCCTGACTGGAATAGATTTTAAAAAAAGAACAGGAGAGAAATTGGAGATATGAATGTAGACAACTTATTCAAGAATCTTGTCTTGAAAAACAAAAATGGAGCCATAGATATAAAGGGATGTAAAATTTGAGATTTTTTTTTTTTAAGATGGGAGAATTTATAACATATTTATACATTGATGGGAATTAATGCAATTAAGAGAGGAAAAAACATTGAAGAGGGAGAAAGAATTGTTAGACAGTATTCTTGAACTGGCCATAAGAAGGGGTGGCCTTAAGTTGGAGTAGAAACAGCCCAACTCCAGTACTACGCAGGACAGAGTAAGGAGTGAGGAGGCAAATGGGTGGTGGTGGTAAAAGCCAGCAGAAGTTTTCTGATTGCTTCTATTTTTCTGGGCAAAACAGGAAACAAAGCCATATAGGACAATTTCTGCTGCTGGTAAATATAAAGAAATGAGGCAAAGAGTGGTCATTTATAATGATAATTTGTGTAGTTGCTCTTCTTGAAATATATTCCATTTCTTCTGAATCCTACCCATCCCTGAAACTCAGCACCCCAGTCAAGCTTGCTTTAGACCATGATGATCTCTCTTTTTCCAACTAATTCCAGATTATGTGAACTACTCATCTGGCTTAGCATGTTGGTTGGTTATCTTTTTTTTCCTTTAATTTATTTTTCTAATGTCTGATCTGCTCAGCTGTACTGTCAATTGCTTGTTTGTAGGGACAGTGTTCTTATTTCCTGGTCTCTCCTGCACAGAGTCAGGCATATAGTGAGTGCTTAACAAATAGATTCTTCCCATAGTGGGCCTGAGCTTGGCCATAAACAATGTTTTTATAGTTAAATTCAGTTAAACTATTTTAATTTAATCCCTAACCCGTTTTTGAAACAATTCGTACATTTCTGTTTTTCCTTCAGGTTCAGGATTATCTAAGGAGATTCGAAAGTATACCAGATATGCTTGAATTGGATCACCTCACAGTTTCAGGAGATGTGACATTTGGCAAGAATGTTTCATTAAAGGTGTGTTGTTATAATGAAAATTATAATTTTTATAACTTTACAAAACAGGTTTCATTTTCTAGTCCTAAATTTAAAGGAATACTTCTTAGTCTGTACCAGATGTTTATAAGATATAAATACATTTTTAAAATGAAGTACCACAATTTTTAGTATTAATACTGTCTTCCATAGATATGCAACATAGTTAAAATATAATCATAATTGTTGTATGTAGGAATTTTGTGGAATATGGCATTCACATGGAAAGCAAAAAATAATGAATAGTTGAACTGGTACTATTTTATTGAAAAGACAGCCTTTAAAATAGATTCACTGTTAAATTAGCATTAGCTCATTAAAATGACTTTGAATCTGAATGAAAGTATAAAAATGACAACTTTATATTTAATATAATCTATTCCTGTTAAAATAATATCATCATCAGTATAAACATATTCATTCACATTAAGTACTTCTATACTTTTATGACCATTCCAGCTTAGCATAAGAAACAGGACTTGGTATAAGTATTAAAGCTCAGAACCAAGGATAGAACAGCTTTTCCCTAATTTTTAAATATCCCATACCTAGATTTTGTGTTCTTCCTATTAAGAGCTACTTAAATGAAGATCTTAAAAAAAAACAAAATATATGTATATTGAACTTTATTGCTGATACAGCTTCGTCTGAACAGTCTCACTTAAGATATGAAAATTTATTAGTAACCTATTCTTAAAAAAAACCCAAACTGATATGTAAATATAAACCAAGCACCCTTAATTTCTTTATGAAGATAGATAATGCTGGTGGCCTTGCAAGTAGTTCTTTGAAAGGGCTAGTCATGTTATGGCGTTGGGTCCATTTCCCATTTCTGGTATCACCTCATTCCTTGATAAGGCAAGGAATCTAGAACTATTGCCAGGTTTGTTAGGACACATTACATTTTCCTTAATATGTTTTTCATATTTAACATCGTTTATAAATATAAATAGAATTACTCCATTGTAAATGGAGTTCTACATAAACTTGATTGTAAGAAAAATCAATTGCATTTCAGCTTCAGCTGTAATACACTATTGCTTTGTCTACCCTGTCACTTAGGGAACAGTTATCATCATCGCAAATCATGGTGACCGAATTGACATCCCACCTGGAGCAGTATTAGAGAACAAGATAGTATCTGGAAATCTTCGTATCTTGGACCACTGAAATGAAAAATACTATGTACACTTTATGCTAATTATGGGCTAAATAATTTCTTACAATGAAATGTTCTCTAGGATTCTAAAATAGGCAGGTACTTTACTATGTTACTGTACCCCGCAGTGTTAATTTTTAAAATAGTTTTCTGTAGTATGCTTTAAGTCTAAGAAAAGCACAGATGAAAGCAATACTTTTCTTCTTTGAAGAGGATCCTGAAAGTTCATCTTAAAGTGCAATATTGTTTAATCTTAAAACTGGGGCAGCTCTGCTGGAAAATCTTTTAACAGAGGCTTCAGTGATGGTCACTTTGAATTGCTTGTGATTTCAAAAATAAAGCTGTGAAGCAATACATGTGTACACTTATACTTTTCAGTGCTAACTTTATGAAATGGTGAAGAAAAATGGTTTATTCTTGTTAAACAGTTACTATATCAGTTGGAAGATCTGCTCTTGGAATATTTAAGTACTCACTGCCCATTTACCTGAAAAGTCAAGTTTTTGCATTTCTAAGAATCTTAACCACATCATTATTTCCATAGGAATTCAACTTGAAGGTATTTAGTACCTTTCATTTAGTTCTAAAGCTGGGATGCCTGCCATGCTTTCTATAGACTCTCCATTTATTGAAACAATGTGGTGTTTCTTTTCCCAGCTGAAGGGGATGGGGTGGGTAGAGGTAGGGCATTTCTTTCACATCCTTGTTCTTTAGTGTATTGAGCGGGGGTATAACTATAAAAAGTTCCCTTTTCTTGAAGCTTGGTTGTCACTGAAAAATGTTCATGAATAACCTTTCAAATCAGGTCTGGTAATGTGTGGCTTTTCTCTAAGAATCAATTACATTTTCCAGTTCTTCCATACTTGCTTTTGAGTAGGCTGCTTGTTTAAAGTTTACTGTATACTATTAAAAAAAAAGTTCTCTTTTAAGTCTGGTCATTTTTTACAGCTTTATTTTAGACAAACAATTTAAGAACCAATGGCATACCTCTGTAATGATAAAGGAAAGAAAACAGGCTTTCCTGTTAGGAAACCAAAGAGCACAAAATAAGACTATTTCATTGTACATAATCACCACAAGGTTAGGCACTCTGACAGGGTTAGGCAAGATTTCCTGGTGTGAGGTGAGGCACAGGCACTTTCATTTGTAGAGTACTGCTGATTCTAATGTGGAAGGTAGATATTATAAGTCTTTAACTTACTCATCACCTTATAGTTCTGGCCCCAACACAGCAGCCTATTTTAAAAGTTCTGTTTCTCCCTGGTCTTTGTTCATACACACATCGAAAGTAACCTTAAAAAACTCAAGGGAACCATACTCTGTGTATTATCTAAATGTTAAAATGAGAACTCATAAGTAGGCAGAATATATAAAAATGGATTCTTACCTCTGCTAGAAATAAGGCAAAAAAAAACCCTCCATAGATATTTTTATAAAAATACAACTATTAACCTGCAGGCTTTCGTATACCACTTCTGAAAAGTATTTAAATTAGTTGCATAAATAAACACCAATATCTTACTCTTTAATTATTACTTGTGATCATCCTTTCAAGTATTTAAACTATTCTGGAAGGCTTTACTCAGTTGATATATAGTTGTGGTAGAAAGATTAAATATGTGCCACCCAAAGCCTAAAACTTGACATTGGTCACTAAAACAAAAATTGAATTCCTAAATCCAAGCAATCAAAAGATGTTTATTTTTTATAGAAAGATCTGTAAAAAAATAATTTTTCAAACAACTTTACTTTCATAGAGAAAACTTTCTACAGAGGTTGACTAAGATTTTAATATTTTAAATTGTACCATCATTAAATAAGGTAGGACACCATATGAATTTCATTGCACTGGAAGAAATGCAAAGCATTTTTTAATATAAAGTATACAGAGCATTCTAGTCAACTACAGCTGTGTTACAGCTATGTGTTCTTTTGGATTTGGTCCAAAGAAACCTGAGTCTGTTTCCAGAGAGAATGAAAAATGTTATAGACACCTGATCAGTTACTCCTCACTGAAGGAAACAAAATTGGCATTCCTTGTAGATCCCCACTGAACCCA
>NW_006434709.1:6901158-6902949 GCF_000325575.1 Pteropus alecto | reverse complement strand
TACCCCAGTTCACTTTGGGTTCCAGGTTTCTGAATCACAGGCATCCGTATTCTTCATAAACATATACATCCCATAGTCAGATAAGCTACCCAGTTTTCCAGTATGTCATCACCTCTTCTGTTCCCAGATCTCGGCCATATTTAGGTCCAAATCTTTAAGGCCTTTTAAGGCTTGAAGATTTCCAGTGTAAAAAGCTACATCTGCTGTGACCAACCTAGACATCAGAGAGAAAATTATTTTTAATCTCATTTTCTAGTCAGATATTTAAAGTAGTACTCACAGAATCCTATCCTAGCTGCTAGACTTATTTAAAATTCAATTTCCTAGGGACCAAATGTCAATATATTTAACTTAGCAGGATTCCTGCTATCATATAGTTAGACTATTTAATGTTCTATCTTTCAACAGTAAATGTTTTTAAAAAGAATAAACCAACACAGGCTGGACTGTTTCATAATTCTGTCCAATAAACAGATTTATCTTAAAACAGAATGACAGAAAAGTTACAGGTTAAACTTTCTTTGATCAGTTATATTAGACTAGAGTATACATGTATATGACTAATAGTACTAATAATACAACACTTAAATGAAAAAGCAATTATACTTTTGAGCACTGAGCTGTCACAATACCCATACCTGAAAAAACACTCCAGTAAGAACACTCAGATAAACAGATCAAAGCTGCATGCATAAAAAATAGGGACTGGTCTAATTGTACATTTTGAAAGATGTGGTCCATGGAGAAACAAATAGGAGACCTTGATTTAGTAGTTTGTGAAAGACAGGAGAAAGTCCAGCTTTAAATTTTTTTTTTTTAAGACAATAAATGAGAACAACTTAAAAGATATAGACTAAATTTACTAGAAGTACTGCTTAAGGGTTGGGGAAAAGAGAATAAGACTTGTGATGGGGTCCAGGGGTACTTCAGCTTCGTTTGGAATGCCATTTTCCTTAACATGATAAACATTTTTTCAAGTGAAAATGACAAATGCTAATAATTCTAAGTAGCAGGAATACAAATATTTTCTGTATTTTTAAAATATCTTGAAATAGAGAAAATCACATTAAAAAGTATAGTGCTGAGGAAGAGCAATAGGAAACAACTGCTTAATTCCTCTTGGAGCAGTAAAAATATTTGGAACTAAACAGGTGATTGCACAGAAGTGGTGGTTGTGAATGTATTAAGTGCCACTGAATTAACTGTAAAACAGTTGATTTTATGTTACGTGAATTTCACTTTAAAACAAAATGAATATTTTTAAAAGGAACAAAAATTCCTTTTAAGTAAATAGTTTATTGTGTCTTTGTCTTGAGTTTAGAGGTTAATTTTCAGGAAATTCTATCTTTCAAGGGATCACTCAAAGACACGAATCGACTTACACAGAATTAGTTTCTTTGAAAGTGTGTGACAGTGAGGAGCTCTAAGGTTGCACTGACTTTCAAATAGCTGTATTGCCAAAGGAAACAACAGGGAATGGGTCAGCTTGGATGTTTCAGAACTACTGGTCTGCTAAAAACCAACCCAGATTAAGTTATGAGAATAAAAATAGAAGGGTGGAGTGGGGTTTGAAAATATTTGCTCTTTTTGAAGTCTCTAAGAGGTATTTGGTATTCATTATACTATCTTTGAACTTTTCTATGTCTTAGAGGAAAAAGAAGAACCAGGTAATAAATAATAAATGAGTGAGTCAGAATCTGCATAAAACTTCGAATTCAGCCTGGCCAACAGATTCAGCAGTCTAAAGCTTCCAGTTTTTTGCAAAACTGATTTAGTATACTACCTTTTTTT
>NW_006434709.1:6875213-6901147 GCF_000325575.1 Pteropus alecto | reverse complement strand
TAAGGACAAGACAATGCTAACTTCTGACTCCCAAAAAAATACATTTTTTCATTTGTTCCTGTAAGTTTGAAATTTAAGCCTGAAACCCCTTTAAAGAGGGAATATTCCTAAAAAGTCCATGGACCAGATAACACACTAAGGAAATCAAAGTATAACTACATGATGATCATTGCTTTGCATTTTGTATAATTTTTCCACCATATCTATCTATATTGCTCTTTACAAAAATCTTGTGACAGAACTTTATCATCATCATTATTTTCAAATCTAAGAAAATTAAGGCTCATAGTAGGTAAATGATCTGCCCAAAGTTACATAGCTAGTGACAAAACTTAACCCATTTTCTTATTCTAAATTCTGTTTTATACACTACAGAGTTTCACCAAAAACACATAGAATTTGTTCAACAGCTTACAATAAAATATGCACATATACACTTATTTTTTGTAACGCTGTAAAGGAATTAGGTAGATTTTATCCTTCTCATTTTATAAATATGGCACAGAAGTTGTGACTTTCTCATGGTGACACAGCTACCAAGTAGAACTTTAATACTATCTGAAGAGGGGAAGACTACTGGGTAACCTAAGGAGGTACCACATATCAAGGACAGTTAAGTAATTGACCATTTATAAAACACTAACACAGACAGACAGACAGATAAATATCATCTCCACAGAGAAGGAAAAAAGGAAAAGCTTGCTGATTTTACAGTTTTGGGGCCCCAGCATGATTCTAGTGGAAAGGGACAGCACAATGAATAAAAACTCATAAAGCAATTCAATATGTGAGTATGTGGTAAAAATACGTTGAAAACATACCCATTTTGAGGTCCTCCATCGTTTATCACATTTAAATGAGATAACTGCTTTTTCAAGTGGAGTTTGTAACTTGCATTAATTCTTAAAAATAACATCTGGAAAAAAAATAAAGTTTCTTAAAGCTCTACTGAAAGAAGACATAAGTATCTTATCAATATCAAATCAGAAAAAAAATTTTAAACCTTTGTTTTGGCATATACTTTTAAAATACTCCTTTGTAAGTATTTTATTGCTATTTCGATACAGTTTTTTTGTCCTTAGTTAAAAGCTCTTTTTCCCCCTTTCAGCAGTACGTCTTTTAGTGATATGGTTTATCCTTGCCTTTCTGTATCTTTAAAGTCCTCTGAGATATGTAAGTGGGATCAACCATGACAGATAAAAAGAACTTTAAAAATGGAGAATTCTGTAATATATTAACTAGGAACTTGATAGAAAAAGCAAAAAAGTCTCAATGGTAGAGGCAAAGATACCTTCAGCCTCCTAAACTGGTAAAATTACTTGAAAGCATTTTATTGCTCCTGCAGACAGACTTGTTGATGTAATGGCCCAATACTTCTTTGGGAAATACCTGACCTAAAATTATATACAATTTTAATCTATGGAAACAGTTTTGTGGAATAACATATTCCCAATTTGTTATTTTTCCTGGTTGTGCCTATTACAGATCACTTAAGCTGATCTAATAAATATTAATGATAAGGCATATTGATCGAGTTACTTTATATGCCATCTCATTATTCTATCATTAATTCCTCCCCTATCCAAATTGGATTATAATCACAGTCAATAACATAATTTATATTCATTGATAAATGCCAACTCTGATTTTCACATTAATAATGTAATGAATGACGTAAATAGAATCTGACAACTCTGATACTCAATGGACAAATGGAATATCTGCTTTTTAGAATTGCTGACCACATAGCAAAACTATTATTGCTCTGACCTGTCAGAGTAAGGGCACTTTGAAATCAGAAAATTTTATCCATGTTCCCTAAGTCAATATAACTGGAAAAAATAATCATATTAGAATATGAACTAAGTTTCATTGTGCCAAAATGTATAAAACATTCCAATTCTACATGCATAGTATATATTATATTAAAAAGTTTTAGAATTGCTACTTACTTGTGTTTGTTCTTCTGGAAGGAGATCAAATATAGCTTCGTGCATTTTTGCCATTTGCTTACAAATATTCCTGAAACAGGCAGAAGGAACGGGAGCTTTCACCTCATACTGGCAGGGAAAAATGAGAATTATGTTCATATCCTCTGGACTGCATACTGTCCCGAGTGTTCCCTAAGTGTTTTCTGCCCCTATATGTCTAACTCTGATAGAGTGCTCAAGCTCACACTTCAATTGTGATCTGAGCTACTTATGCAAATCTCAAGAACTTTTCATTAAACATTCTAATCTACTTTGAGAGAGCCAGCATAACCTTGTGGCTAAGAACATAGGCTGCTTTCCTGAAGATAGATGCTTGGGTTCAAATCCCAGTTCTTAACAGTTCTTAGCTATATGACATTGGACAAGTTACTTTATTTCTGTATCTCAAAGGGCTTTCTGTGAGAAGACTTTAAAAGATGGCTCATAGAAACACTAAACAGTACCTGATACAAAGTAAGTACTCAAAAAATGTTAGTTACTAATCTAGCTCAATACACAATAATGAATCATTACAGTAGGCCCTCTAACAGATTATTTTTTAAACATGATTTTTAAGAATGTGTCAATATAATCATCTCTGAAATCAATATAACTCTGGTAAAATTAAAATGTTCTTTTTCTTTTGTAGGTGGACCAATATAGTAATCATATTTACCCTAAGGTTAAGGGAAGACATTTTCCACAATGATCTATATTGAAAATTTTAGGTAAATTTATTTTACTATTCTTACATCTGGAAAAACATACTGGTACAATATAGATAATCATCTTTTGGCCCATATTTTAAAATTCACAACTTAAATTATATGCCATTTTTATTCACAAGACAAATATGGGCTAAATAATTATATTTTAGATGTACTAATCTTATAGAGTTCATTAAAATGATGAGCTCCAATAAACTGCTATAGCAGGACCATGCAGAAGTCACCATGTGCCTGGACCAAGATAAGCAAAGTTGTAACCACCCAAAGATTTTTCTCTTTTGACCCTAAAAATATATCAAATATCCCCTTATTTTTTTGTTAATAATAGCTATAAGGCATAATTCACATACCATAAAATTTACCCTTTTAAAATGTATAATTAACTGGTTTTTAGTAAACTCATGGTTAAACAATCATCACCGCTAATTTCAGAACATTTTCATCACCCCAAGTAGAAACCCCATATCATTAGTGTGATTCTTTTCCCCACTCCCATTGGCCCTGGCAACCACTAAACTCAATAAATGGAATCACACAATATGTGGCTTTTTGTGACTGGCTTCTTCAATTAGCATAATGCTTTCAAGGTCCATCCATGTTGTAACATGTATCATCAGTACTTCGTCCTTTTTATGCCTGCATGATATTCCATTGTATGAACATACCATAGTTTATCCAATTATCAACAGATGGATGTTTGGGTTATTTCCACTTTTTGGCTATTATGAATAATCATGCTATGAAAATACAGGTTTTTGTATAGACAAACTGTTTCAATTCTCTTGGGTATACACCTAAGAAGTGGAATTACTGGGTCGTATGGCAACCCTATGTTTAACCTTTTCAGGAAATGCCAGAATGTTTCCCAAAGTGGCTGTACCACTTTACAATCCCACCCCATAGTATATGAGGGTTGCAATTTCTCCATATCCTCACCAACACTGTCTTTTTTATTTTTTTGTTACTTTATACTTTTTGTTACTGTCTTTTTTATTTTAGCTATCCCAGTGAGCATCAAGTGTTATCTCATTATGGTAACATCCCCTTAATCTTAACTATCCCCCTGTACTGGATTGAATAGTATTTCCCCAAAATTCATGTCCACTTGGAACTTCATGATTAAATCCACTGACTGGTGTCTTTATAAAAAGAGAGTGAAATTCAGACACAGACACACACACATGGAAGATGGCCACATGAAGACAGTGACTGGAGTGATGCATCTATAATTTAATGCCAACAATTGACAGCAAGCACTGAAAAGTAGAACGATGCAGAGAAGGATTCTTCACTTAGAGCCTTCAGAGGGAGCATAGTCTGGCAATGCTTTGATTTAGGATTACGAGAACTACGAGAGAATAAATTTCTGTTGTTTTAAGTCACTGTGTAGTAATTTGTTATGGCAGCCCTAAGAAACTAGTATAACCCCCAAAACCTTCCATCACCCCTGCTTTCCCTATAGATACTATTCTTTCCATCTTACCTTCATCATCACATTTTTTCAGTCACCTAAACTTGATATTGTAGTACTTTATTCTCATCTCTTAAAATTTGGTTCTTGCCAGCACCCAAACCACCTTCCCCTACTACTAACAATCTTCTGACATTTCTCTACAAAAAATCACTAAAGATGTCCTAACTTCCAAATTTAGTAACTCTTCTAGTTCCCCTTCCTCATTGTTCTGCAGTATTTCGCACACCCTCACACTTGAAACACTATCTTCATGTAGGACAATGTTTTCCTGTTTCCTCTCCTAAACTTCCTTTTCTTCTGTCTCCTGCCTTAAGTGCAAAGCTTCTTCAACATCAATGTCCCTTTTTCTTCCCCTCTTTTCTCTCTAATCAATCTCACGACTCCTAATATATCTCTAATCCTGAACCACTTTACTGAGTTTAAGTCACACATTTTCTAGATGTTCCATTCCATAACTAAGCTGACCATGAATTTTCCCAAACCTGCTCTTCTTACTCATTTCAATTACAACTGCTGGTATTATAACATCCTGGTCACACAGACTTGAAATCTCCAACTCCTTTTCCTCGTTTCCTTGTATTGAATCAGTGACTAAGTCCCATCAAATGTACTTTCAAATTATTTTGCACATTAGTTAGCACATTAGATCAGAGTTCCTCAACCTTTCTCTACACTACTGACATTTTGAGCTATATAATTCTTTGTTATAGGGGCTGCCTGTGTATTGTAGGATGTTCAGCAGCATCTTTGGCCTCTACTCACTAGTTACCATATCATCCCACTACCCTAAAAAGTGACAACCAAAAATTTTCCCAACATTTCTGAATGTCCTTTGGGGGACAAAATTGTCTCAGTTGAGAAATACCACTCTAGGTGAGGCGTTCAATACTTCTCACCTGAAAAAATGTTGTAGCATTTTCACAAGTCCAGATATCAGTTCAACAAACATTTACTAAAACTACCTGGCACATAGTAAGCTCTGAAAAAATATTTTATCAGATGTGTATATGTACACATATGTGTATATATACGTTCACAGGTATATACATATGTATGTGTATGTGTATGCTTGAATGAATGGGTCAGATACTCTGCTAGCTGGAGGGTACAAAGATGAATCAGAGAGAGTCCCTTTGGAGAACTGTCTAAAAGCTAGTTGGTGTTCCTGAAAGTGGACATTGCATGCTACAGAAACATGGGTGAAAGACATTTAGGCAGTAACAGACAGAGATGGCTTCCTGAGCAGCACAACTGAGCTGCTGAGTCTTCAAAGGAAAAAAATTAAGTAAAAGTATTCCAAATAGAGGACATGCCATATCACCTCAAATTCATTCTATATACTATCTGATTAATCTTTCTAAATTGCAATTCTAATCATATGATCTATTAGTTTAAAAACTTTTGGGTTTTGCTTCTGTTTAAAATTTAGAAAGCTACAAGGGTATGTTGCTACTACACTACCCACAGGAAAAAAAGTACAATAGTTTATAAAATCATAACTTTTCTTAAACCCATCAGAGAACAGAGGTCATGGAAACCCAAAAAGTGACAAGGCCCTCTGAAGTCAGACGAGACACAGGAACTATCTCATTTTGGCAGTGCATAGGAAAGAAAGGTGACCACATAGAAGCAAATAAGAAGAAAATAACATTTCAATAAATTCTCAAAGGCCAAATGTGAACCAGGATATGTTTAGAGTAAGTGAGAACTCTACCCATAAGGGGAGTTTGCACTCAGAAGGGCCTTCAGCAGGTACTTATAAACAACATTGGGGTCAAGGCAGGAGACCACAGAGGGTTACTCAGTAACACAGGCAAGCAGGAGGTGGCTGCCACTAGAGAAAAGAACAAATGCCACTCACTTCCTGGAACCCTTCTCTTATAAAAAGCAAAAACCTTAAGTCACTAAGAAGAGGCAGCAAACTCCCATCCCTGGAGCCACTGTGTGAGGAGTAGAAACAAAACATCTCTTCCAGAGGGAAGAAAGAAAAACACCTTAAGTCCAGGATCCTATACCACTCAAAGCAGAGGTGGGCTACACATGGAGGAGGAATGAGAACACTGAGAAGATTCCACATCCAGGAACTCACATTACCTGATTTAAAGACTTACAATAATGCTATAATAATTAAGACAGTGTGTTATTAGTGTAAAGAAAGACATAAAGGTCAATGGAACAGAGTCCAAAAGTAGACTCACACAAAAACAGTCCATTGATTTTCAGCAAAGGTGCCAACAAAGAAAAGATAGTCTTTTCAAGAAAAGGTGCTAGAACTATTAAAAAAAAAGGAATATTGACTCATACTTTGCACTAAAGTTGAACCTTGAACAACACAGGTGTGAACTGAGCAGGTCCACTTATATGTGTATTTTTAAAATCCTGTGTTGTTCAAGGGTCAGCCTATTTGATCCACAGTTAGGAATCACAGATGCGGAGAGCCAACCGTAGTTAAATTTTTGCAGAGTCAGAAGTTACATGTGGATTTTCAACTGCATAGGGGGATGGGCTCCCCTCACCGCTCCCCCCACATTATTCAAAGGTCAACTGTATAAGCAAAATCAACTAGAAATGGATGATAGACTTATATATAAAATCTGAAACAATAAAACTTCTAAAAGAAAGTACTGGAAAATGTCAATTTTGAGTTATACAAAAATTTCTTAGGCTAAGACAAGAAACATGAACAATAAAAGAAAAAATGATAAACTGAAGTTCATCAAAATTAAAAACTGTTCTCTGTAAGACACTGTTAAGAAAATGAAAATATAAGCCATGGACTGGGAGAAAATACTTACAGAACACATATTTGATAAAGGATTTGTATCCAGGGTAATAAGAAGAGAAAAACCACAATTTTTTAAAATGAGCGAAAAATTCGAACACTTTACCAAAGGAAAATATGGATGGCAAACTAACATATGAAAAGATGTTCGTCATATTGGTTATTACATAAATTAAAACCACAGTGAGCTCTCACTTCACACAGACCTATTAGAGGACTAACATTAAAAAACAGACAATATTAAATGCTGCTGAGGATGAAGAGCACCTAGAACTCTTATTCATCACAAGAAGGAAGACAAAATGATATAGTCACTTTGGAAAATAATTTGGCAATTCTTTATAAAGTTATTGTAAGTTTTACATTTCTATACAATCATCAATCTATTCCAAGGTATTTACACAAAATAAATGAAAACACATGCCCACACAAAGATGTGCACATGAATGTTTAGAGCAGCATTATTCATAACAGCCAAAAACTGGAGACAACTCAAAGGCTTATCAATTGATGAATGGATAAACAAATAGTGGTACATCCAAACAATGGATACTACTCCATAATAAAAAGGAACAAGCCACTGTTAATACATGATATAATATCCATGAATTTTAAAAAGATTATGTTAAATGAAAGGAATATGGGACAACAGACTGTATTCTGTATAATTCCATTTATAAGACATTCTGGAAAGGGCATAACTATAGGAATGAAAATCAGATAAGTGGCTGTCAAAGTTTGGGGATGTGGGAAGAGGACTGACTGCAAAAGTATCCAAGGGAATATTTAATAGTGATGGAACTGTTCTATATTTTGATTGTGGTAGTTCCACTACTATACACATTTGTTAAAATCAAACTATATACTTACAAAGAGTGAATTTTACTGAATGTCATTTATACCTCCATAAACCTGACTTAAATTGCTTAGCTTTCCACTGGTAAAGTTCTTCACTATCTTTCCAACATATCTCCCACTCCTCAGTTCACCCACCCTAATCATTAGCTAAATGGCATGCTTACCTTTGTTATTATTAACAATAATAGCAAAAGCATTAGCAGTCAACATTTACTGGAACTTGCTATAGTCAGATACATGATAAAAGAAAAGTACTCCACATATACTATCTCATTCATCCTCACTGCAACTCTGAGACTCTATCAGAATCCCCATTTAGAGAGCAGAAACTAAGGCATAAAGAGATTAATAATTTGCCCAAGGTCTTTCAATGGCCAATATGTGACAAACACATAATTTGAATTTAGGTCTACCCAACTCTAAAACCCTAACAATAAACTTCTTTCTTATGATTCCTACCAACATGTCTGCTCAAGCTATTACCTCAGAGTACCTCTACATCTAAACTTTATTTGCCTTAATCTTATCTATCTTTAAAAGCAAAACTTTAAAAGCATGCCTCATCCATTAAGCTTTCCCAGATCTCTCTCCATAGCTGGTGACCATCTCTTCCAAAGCATTAAAAGAACCAATAACACTAAATCAATTCCTTACCTCTGACACTTGACATAGTCTACCTCCTGTTATAATTATCGATATACTTTTCCTATTAGATAAATATCTAAAAACATTTACTATTTGAGAACAAAATAGTAGGCTACTTCACCCTTGTGCATCCTTGTTACCTAGCACAATTTAACTTACTGAATGAATGAATAAATGGTGGCTAGGACATTAGTCTAGCCAGTAACACAATTCAATGTTAATGTTTCATTCTATACAAGCAATGGTAACCTTACTAGCTTCTTCGAATTGACCTATATTATATTATTGTGTTATCCTTTATTTCGTGTTAAATTTTCAGATAAGAAAATGAAAAGCTAAAAACTGAGAGGCTAACCCAAACCAACCACTGCTTATTATTTTGGTATGAATTAAAAACAGGGCCAAACTCCTGGGCAACCCATTAAAAGAAAAAAAAAAAAAAGCAAATAGGGCAGTGAGTGGCAAAGAGATACTTCTTAATAAGGGGAGAACACAATATGTCAGGATAACAGGAGAAGTCATCATGGGGAAGGTAGTAGAGAATATACTAAGCTGCTATAGTCTAGGCACATTCTTGAAAAGAAAAAAAAACAACAAAATATGATGAGGGGGTGTGTATGAAGTTTATAAAAGACTTAAGAGACATAATTACTAAATGCAATGTGTAGACCATCTAGATATCTTTGTTCAAACAAGTTATTGTAATAGGACATTTTGGGACAACAGTAAATTTCAAATAGAAATAGGTATTAGATGATATTAAGGAATTACTGTTAATTTTGTTAGATGTGATATGGTAGAGTGATTATATAAGCACGAGTCCTTAGTTTTTAGAAATATATACTTAAGTATTTAGAGATAAAATACCATAATGCCTCAAATTTATAAAATATTTTAGCAAAAAAACCAATGTTAATGACTATTAAATATACGTGAGAAATAATGAGCTCATTAAATAATCATCTTTATTTTTCTTTGAAATAAATAAATAATGAGTTGTCATAGGAAAAAGTCTAGCCACAGTCCCAATTCTTGTTCAAAAACTCTAGATGACCAAAATGATGGAATAAAGTCAAGGTTTTAAGAGAACTGGTACATTTTTGGTTTCGCTTCATTATATTCCACAGCTTATTACTATTTATTTAAAACATTTCACTATTTATCATTTACCTTACTCTGCATTGTTGGTGTTTATAGTCCTCTCCCTTATTAGACAGTAAACTTCTTGAGGGTAGTCACAATGCATTATTTATTGACTTTGGTACACAAAAGAATGTCACGTACCAAAAAGGAAACTGGTAGAACAGAACTGCTTTGGAATTTAGCTTGCACTTGGCAATCATAAAGAAAATAGAGAATTTCTACACAATAATTTCCTCCATACAAAACTAGAAGCTAATTTAACAGGCATAATATAGGTATGTATCCACAAAACTATAAATTCCTTAACCTTAATTAAAAAAAAAAAATTCTTAAGCTTCTTAAAAGAGAAGCATAAAACATCTATGTTATCTAGAAACTACACCAGAGGTTCTTAAAGTGTGGTCAGGGGACACTTGAGAGTCAGAGACTCTTTCAAGGCATATGTAAGGTAAAAACCATTTTCGTAATAATGCTAAGATGTTATCTTTTCAACTCTCATTCTCTCATAATTGAATAATGAAGATTTTTAGATGTCTTGTGATGATGTCATTCTGAAGGCTCAGGAAATGTGTGTATTCTTGTATTTTAAATTTTTCTTAGTTTTAATTTCTAATATGGTATGTACTGATAGGTACAATTTGCATAAACAGAAAGTTCTTCGGGGTCCTCGATTATTTTTAAGAGTATAAAAGGGTCCTGTGACCAAAACATTTGAAAGGTATTAAACAAATGCAATCTTTTATACCCGAGCACTCCTTTCTCACTGTCAACATCAAAGGTTTAGGCGCATGTATATGTGTGTGAATGGGCACCACTTTATCTTGCCCTTTTATGATTTTTATGTGCCTGTTGCTCCTACCATCTCAAAATCTGAAGAATGCAAGTAGGAGGAAAAGCACATCAAAGTGACATACTTTATAGGATTAATTACTCTAAATACGCTCTTGGGCAAAAAGTATAAACTAAGTAAACTTTCAAACTTTCAAGTTATGAAATTTCTGCTTTTTCCCTCAGACATGTGTTGAACAACTTAGGGAAAGGGAAGAGTAAGGGACAGGGCTGATTAAGTGACATTTTCCTAAAGATATCATCCCTGTGTAATTGAGAATTCTTTGGAAAACACTGCTTCTTTTAATGACATACTAAGAATGAGAAGCAAACAAGAAACGAAAACTAAAACTATCTATGAAAGAAATAATAGAGCACCTCATACTCTTCACTTTTAAAGTAACATATTTTTTCACACAAAAAATTTATTTATACTTGTTCCTCGATTTACTTGGTATTTTTTTGTGCAAGTTTTTTACACATGGTAAATATTCACCACCACCCCCCCTCACCCCATTTATGCAGACTTTTTATACGCAGTTTCCATTTACATGGTCTCATTTTACACAGTTATTTCATTTCCATTATTGGTGATTACTCTTTCTAAAAAATAATAGCTTAACTCAGCAACGTACAAAGAACTAATACTAATAAACAATTGTTAATGATCTTCTCTTTCATTGGATGGCAAATTAAAAAGTATGGGCAACTACTGATGTTTTTCAGGATTGGTTTTACAAATATTTTGCCATAGAAGCTAAAAATTACATGAAGGAAAAATGTCTTCCTTTTAAAATACTTATACTTTTAGATAATACACCTGGTCATCCACACTTTTTTTTTTTTTTAATGCCTACAGCACCTGGTATTCCTAGGTGGTCTCCCATCCAAGTACTAACCAGGCCCGACCCTGCTTAGCTTCCGAGATCAGACAAGATGGAGAACATTCAGGGTGGCATGGCCATAGACATACATCCACACAATTTAGAACATCCAAATATGAAATTTGTATATTTGTCACCAAATACAACTTCCTTTAGATCTAACCTTTAGATCAAGGCATTATATCTACCTTTAAGATTAATTATATTAAATGGAGTTTTAATGATATTTTTAATAAATTTGGAAATAATGAATCACTTACAGAAGCCTGGAATAAATACACAATTTTAAGTTGTATCAAGAATATTGCTTTGAGTGCTATAAAGCCATCAATTTTAAATGCGAGCTGGAAAGCAATATGGCCAGAAGTAGTTATACCAGGGAATATGGTTCCAATGATGAAGAAGGATTAACTGGCATTATTAATTTATTAAATAAATTTCAAGAAGAAGGCTCTCACAATTTGAATGTGAATATTAACAAATTACTAGTTGATAACAAATTAACTGATGATGAACTAATTCACTTAATATCTGAAGCCCATGCTGCCGATGAATACGGCAATGACCTTGAACCAGTTTCATTCGCTGCAACAAATATTTACAAAGCTCTTCAAGTGGCCAAAAAACTGGAAACTGCAATTCTAGATGCTGATCCAAACATCCAACAAGTATTAAAATTTCAAAAAGATTTTAAAAATGTTGCAGTGAATATCGAAGAATTTATGAAAACTTAGCAAAAGATGGGGTTGGAAAAAGATCATCCAAAAACATAAACATAAATAGTGAAATCAAAGTAGTACTTCCAAATATTTCAAGCGATAAAGATGGTGACTTTGTGCCAATTAAAAAGAGAGGTTGATTGCTTTAGATTACAGTATAGACACCAACAGCAAATAAAATTTTGGTTTTTCTGAATTTTTATTAGCATTTTTTTGTGTGAAAATATGTGAAATAAATATTTTTATGACTTATGTTGGCCTATTTCTTGAGTATTTTTTGTACTTGTGGACTCTTTTTATGCAGTTTCCTTCTACATTAAAAAAAGATGCATGGAACAGATAATCCACAGAAATTGAGAGACAGGTGCACTTTTTTCTCTATCTTTATCTTTGTTCTCTCAATTCTATTCCTCAAAAAGTCTTTAAGACTAAAATCTGTTTTGAAGAGGGTACATATTTGTCACTGCAACTAATATAAAATAACTTCTGTAAGAATTCTTTTTTATTCAGAAAATCACAAATATAATTGTTTTGGTCCAGTGGTCCCCAACTTTCTGGCACCAGGCACCAGTGCTCCTGTGAGAATCTAATGCCTGATAATATGAGGCAATAATGCTAGCACTGGGGAGCAGCTGCAAATACAGATGAAGCTTCCCTTACTTGCCAGCTGCTCATCTACTTCCCTTACTTGCCAGCTGCTCATCTACTGCCCAGTCTGGTCTGTGGCCCAGGGGTTGGGGACCCCTGCTTTAGGGATGCATATAAATTATTTGGGAATCTGAAGATTTTACTGAGTTTTTTATAAACCTGAAGAATTTGATTTGTTAGACAACTATGAAAAGTCACAATGCCTTTAAGCAAAGCCTAATAATTCCTATAAATCATTACCTTAGATAACAGCTTGTCGAATAAGCTATCCATTATCGCTACAAGCTTAGCTGATATTTCAGCTATGTGGTCATGGTAGTCCTGTAATGAGAAATAACATATTTTAAAGCCCTTGGGTACGTCTAAAACATTCTTAATCAAGGAATTAAATTTATGCAAATTCAGTAGAGAACATATGGAAAAGTACCTTAGTGATATGATCAAAATGCCTAAGCATGCTATACTGCTTAGGCTGCAGTCGAGCTTCAAAATGAGCCCGGATTACAGGAATGTAGTGTACGATTAACTGCAAACAGCGTGAAGAAAGAGCTGAAGACCCAGGTGGTAGATATATCATGGAGAAACAAAAAAGGATATTGTTGACTTTAAGGACATAAATTAAGTAAAAAATGTCAATTAATTTTATAAGACCCCAGTTCATTTCATAAATGAAGAACAGAGTGGCAAAAAGCAACATGTTTCATTTTGTTTAAGAAAATTATTTGATACTGAATAATGTAATGAAAATGCTGATTTTCCAAATGTACTCAAGTTGTATTACTGGCACGAGGAAGCTAATGACACAACTGATTCTCTTCTGACATTCAGATACCTTTCACCCACAGTATTCCATACACATTACATCTTAACATTTTCCACAGTGGTACAACTTTCAAATAACTTATACTTGTTAGACTGAAAATTCCTCATAACATTTCCTCAGAAATTAGTTTTTCTATTATGGCAATACATAAAAGAGCGAAATAGCATTTGCTACTCCGAGCCTTTGGTTAGAATCACAAAAACATCAGATATACAAAAACACGAGTATACTGACATCATAACACTTCAGCATGTGAATTAAATTCAAGAATCCATACCCAAATTTTTTGTAGTTATTGTTTTTAGTCCAACAACTTGCAGTGCACCAGCTCCAAGAACTAACTGGCAACTTCTTGAATTGAAGTACTAACAAAAGAAGGAGAAAAAAATCATCTATTGAAAATTATTTATTGTATGCAGGCAATGTGTTAACAGTTCTAAAAATACATTCCTCTTTCCTCTTATTCGAGGATCAAATGAATTTTCTACTGGAACAATTAGGATCTATTTATGTAATGAGAAAAAGGGTGTGTGTGTGTTCCTAAATGATAACAAATATTTACAGTCTGGTAGGAAAAAAAGTTGAGAAATGCTAAAAATCAGTTGTTTAGAAATTAACTTTGCATTCACAAAACTGTTCAGTCTTTTCTTTAGTCATTCTTACTGGACAGTCCTATTTTTAAAAGGATAACAAAATCTTTCCAACTGAAACATGACAATTCAATTGGGGGAAAGAATTAATTGATGGATTATAGATATTTGAAAAAAATGAAACCTTCTTTTTATGTTAGCAGTTAAAAATATCTGTTAATATGAAATGGCTGAATAAAATTATCACATTTTTATTTTACATCAATGGTTCTGAAAGAATGATTTAAGAAAAATCTCTAACCTTAGTGAGATGAATTTTGTAAAGTTCAGTGAATTCCTTCCATGCACATTTGAAACCAGTCCAGGTTTTTTGACCTAAGTGGCCTCAGTCATGTTCAGCACCTAACGAACAAATCATCTCCTGTCTCCAATGTCATTAACAACTCTATGGGTGTAATGAGGAATCACTAAATGCAGAGTGAGAAGGAAGAAGGCAGCCTTCTTCCAGTAACATGTGATTTGACCACTATCAAATGTCACAAAATTAATGTGTTAAAGATAACTTAACCTTGAAATGTCTTTGAGTTGGAAAATTAGTCACACCCTAAAGCAGTGGTCCCCAACCTTTTTGGCATCAGGGACTGGTGATCCTATGAGAATCTAATGCCTGATGATCTGAGGTAGAGCTGAGGCCCAGGAGAGCAGCTGCATATACAGATGAAGCTTTGCTCCCTCAACCGCTGCTTACCTCCTACTATACAGCCCATTTCCTGACAGGCCATGGACTGGATATCGGTCTGCGGCCTGGGGGTTGGGGACCCCTGCCCTAGAGAATTACTTCTTCTAACTTTGTTTCCATAATGTAGTAAAATCATACCCACCTTCAATAAATCTGACAGACGAGTAAGCATGTCAGTAGTAATAGATGGAATATTATCCACACACTGGCAATATTCAAGGATAATTCTTATCAACAGCAATACAGTTCTATAAGAAAAGAAAGATGACTCAGTAGGCAGTCAAAACAAAAAAAAATCAAACTAATTTGGTATATAAAAATCAACACTGATCTTGGTAACTGCTAAATTATGTGTTTTACCTACAAGGGCAGCAGAGTAAAAACTAGGGGGAAACAAGAGAGATTCCTAGGGTGCAAAATTAAGGAGGCATTCAATTTCAAGGTCATTCACTTACAGGGTCAGCACTTATATAACACTGAAAATAAGTACCTCCTTAAGTTTGTGCTGTGAGCACACAGCTCTCTGTGTGGCATCCATATTAAGTCTCTTTTATAAAGCAGGTATATCTCATTCCCTGGCCAATTAAGAAACACTAACCACCCTCAAGAGAGCACATAATCTTGTTAACTTTAATCCAATCCCTGACTTGCTTTCCCCCATCTCTATGTAATCTTCCTGATGTTTCCTATAATTTCAAATGCATAAAAGAAGCTGCAAAACTTCAGAATGTTGTCAGTTTTGCTCAAATAAACTCTTACAAAAATCTTCTACAGGTTTGGACATTTCTTACGTTGACAGTCACAAAAAGTTCTACAAAGATGAGAAAGTCATCAGCTCATTAGCAGGACATATCATAAGTTGAAAAGAGAATTACTGAGGTTAAATATGACTGAAATTAAGGGGAAAAGAGGCATTCATTTAGGATATATAAGTTCAATGAGATGCTCAGAAATGAGTGATCTGTGTAAAATAATGTTTTATAAAAGTCTGAAGGATATTAGGAAGTAGAAATTTAAGAAAGATAGTGTCTAGCCTTTATATGGAAGGGATGAGATTACTATAAAAAGCATTGCCCTACCAGAAACAGAAAAGAACTGTACTGGAGAAAATAAATGAAAGTGTTAGACTACAACGAGGTACTTTTGAGTTTGTGGTAATAGAGATTGAGAAAAAGCATCAATTCTATACATATTTTTTGACTACTTATTGGGTGCCAAGAAAAATTAAAATGGTAAGATATGATTCCTACCTTTGAGGAACTTAGAGTCTAACCAGGGAGATATATACATAAATAAATAATTCTAATATACTGTGAAAAGTGCCATGATAGAGGCAAGTAGAGTCACAAGGAGAAAATCATCCATTCTCCCTGGAAGGGATGTCTATTTCAAAACAAAACAAAAAACAAAAAAAAAATACTTATACACTGTCGAGAAACAAAGAAGAAGAGTGAAAAAGAATTTTAGTCTAGATATTGGGAGCTAGACCTTGATTTTAATTATGACTTTATTTGGGTCATTTTTTATTAACCATTTAATCCTCGAAACTTCAATTCTGCTAACAGTTCAAAGGGAACAATAATCCTTGAAATGTCTATTTCACGACAAAGTTGTAGAGATCAAATGAGATCGTATATATGAAAATACTTAACCCATGAAGTGCTGTTAAATAATATGAAGATATTTTAATTACTCATTTAATAAAAGGCATGTTGCACTAGACAAACCACACTGGAATTGATATTTTTCTTAATTAGCTTGATTTTGGAATACTGAATTGGTAAAAGAGGAAAAGACCTAGTGACAAATAATGATAATGGAAACAACTACCAACTATCAACTTCATATTAGGTGCTAAATGCTTTATATAAATTACCTGCTTAATTTTTGCAGTAATTCTAAGTACAGTACTATTTTCCACATTTTGTTCTACAAATAAGAGAACTGAGGCAAATCGAATAATTTGCCCAAGTCACAAAGAGTACAGAGACCCTGGGATTCAAACCTAAGCAGTCTGACTTCAGAGCCCACAGCTTCAACTATTATGCTATATACTATACCCTAAAAAAAAGCTGCACAAAAAAAGAAAGAGCTTGAGACACTAAGAATATCATGGAGACACTATACCACCCTTGGACCATGTAACTCTAGATTTCTTGTTACACTGAAAAATCAATAAGCCCTTTTTTGCTGAGCCACTGTATTCCCTAATGAATACAGAACACTACAAAATATAGAAAATAAAAAAGAATCTGTAAAATTTCCTTTAAATTCTTTGTAGGGTTTTAAATTGTTAACCTAAAATTTCCAAGTCGCATCAAGGGGGAATGAGAAAACCTATGTTTTAGATAATTGACTCAACTATTAAAGAAAAATGTGTCACTCACCCAACAACAGCATATTGTTGTCCCTCGACAATAAGAACTTCAGCTGGTTTCCTTTCTTCTGTAGCTAGGGAGTAAAAAAATAAACAAGAGAGACATAGGTAAAAGATGAAACAAAATATTGCAGAAAAAATTTAAACTAGGAAAATGAAGAAGATAGTTACTATTTAGGGCCTGAAACTGTCTAATTTCTGAAAATAAATATCAACTTCTTAGGAAGCGATTTGGCACAGAGTATATAAAGTATAATGGGTTTGAAATCTGAGAGATTTGAATTTGAGTTCCAGTACTGCCAATTAATTAACTTCTTTGAGTCTCAATATCTGTATCTATTAAACATAGATAACAATATCTATCTTTCAGGATTATCGTTAATGATATAAAGATAATGATTATAAACTGTCTATCCTCTAGGTCTGGCACATGGTAAATGATCGGTAAGTTGTAAAGAAAAAATGTTATTAGTTTGGAAAAGCAGAACTAACAATTCAACTGATCTTTTCTTTATTATACTTCTTAAAACACAAGTTAATTCCTATATTCAATGGATAGATTATATATTAACTTTTCAAGATTTTAATCCAGAAGTTACTTTATTTTCAGCATGTGATATTTCCTATCATTATAAAACAAAATTCAGCATGCTGAGACCAAAAGAAAGGTGGACTGGAATATTGTCCTGAATCAGCCAAATTAATTAGATTACCATGGGCAAGTCATCATGCTTCCCTAAGCTTTAAGATCTCTATGGGCTCTAAGACATTTGTGAATGAAAAAGGGGCTATGTACAAGTTCAGTGACTGAAAGTAACCTCACCAGGTAATCTGATCATAAAATCCTAATCAGGCAGGTCATGGTACGTAGTCATGCCTCAGGCCTACAACTTCCCAAGTAAAAGGTTAACTTTGCCTTAGGCAAGCCCTGTCCATTGTTTCTGTGCATCTAGGTTAACAGACCTTTGAAATGCCTCTTTTTCAGACCCTTATAAGATTAACTACCCTCAAGAGAGCACATAATCTTAACTACCTCGTACCCTGCTTTCTCTTACCTTTATGTAATCCACCTTACATTTCCCCCTTAATTCCAAATGTGTAAAAACAATGGCAAAACTGTCATTTACCCAAAGCACTTGAAATCTTGCTTCCCAGCATATGTCCTCAATTTGGCTCAACTAAACTCAAAACAATTCTCTACAGATTAGGACATTCTTATGTCAACACATTAAATGTCTATTTCATTTCTTTCAAGCAAAGAAATTCAGTGTGATGTAATTTCTAATCACAATTTACTCTGTATGCCAAATTAAATTTTTTGATAACAGGGGCTGTATCTTAACCAATTCTCTACATTGCAGAGAAGTGGCATAGTATACACTTAAGAAAAAGAGCCCTAAAGTCAGTCTGTCTGAATCTGGATCCCAGTTCTACCATCTCCTAGCTATGTAACCTTAGTCAAGTTGCTTAACTTCTTTGGGCCTCAGTTCTCATATTTGTGAAATGGGAATACTAAGTGTCTAGCTCACGGACCTATAAATGAGATAACAATGTAAAGTGCTTAGAACAAACTGTCTAGCATGAAGTAAGCACTCAATACTAACTTATCCATTTATTGTGTTACTACCTATTTGGCTAGGGATGGGGGAAATGAAGGTTATCCATTAACTTTCCCTATCCCCCCTCCCTAGCCAAGTAGGTAGTAACTCAATAAATGGATGGTTTGATGAATAATAACCAAGAATCCTCAACTTGGTAAGAACTAGTAAAATATTAATGGACTTCAAATAGCATATACTTTCTTTACTCTCAGAGGAAAAAAGAAAAGAAGAAAACACTGGGATAGAAGCAGGGTATGTAGAGAAACCTCCCACGGTCTGTATCCTCCAACAAGGAAGAAAAATAAATAGTTCACTTTGCAGGAAAAACACATAGTTAATTCAATCACTGTATGTCCTTTTAATTAAAAAACCATTGTGTTTAATTAAAAAAGCATGACAGTGGATTACAAGACTGTTTATGGACAGAAAACATGTCAGTCATCTAGTATGACATCTCACACAATGGAAAGTCAATCAAATATAGCTTGAAACAGTGTATGAGTGATAAATCTTACAATTTTAAACCTGTGTTTCAGTGTTTTATTTTTCTTTCAGTTTTTGCTACTTGAATGCTTTTGCTTTGCTAATATCATATGGTTAATTTAAAAAATTGTGACTACCATCCAATACTGTTATCTACTAAAAATGGTCACTAGACAGTCTACGGCCATGCCACCCTGAACATGCCCGATCTTGTCTGATCTCGGAAGCTAAGCAGGGTCAGGTCTGGTTAGTAGTTGGATGGGAGACCACCTAGGAATACCAGGTGCTGTAGGTGTAATAAACAAACGAACAAACATTAAAAAAAAAATGGTCGCTCGACAATAGAAATTTTTACTTAATTCCCTCAATTCCTCTCTCTACCATATGTGAATTAATCTACTTTACACTTGTCTTTAAGGCCTCTCTTGTCACAGTGGTAGAAGAGATAGCCTTTCTCTTGAATTCTATTTTTGATTACAGGGACCTGCCCCACACTGTCACTCTTATCCTAAAATAACCTTCTTCCTGTTCTTGTTAAACATGAAAATATAATTCAGCTTCTAACTTAAAACTCCTCCCAACTCCCTGAGTGGATTTAGGTAACCTCAAATTTCTCTCATGTCTCTAGCTGCCACTTTGTAACTCACTTTCCCTTCACAGCCAAACTTGCTGAAAAAGTAGGCTGTACTTGTCCATCCTTCCCCACCTTTCCAGCTGCTTAGCCCTGAACTACAATCTGACTCTATCACTCTATTGAATTGCTAAGATTGCAAATGATCTCCTACATGTCAAACTGGTAATCACTGTATTTTACTCAGTCTATTTCTTAAGTAGAAATTGCATTTTGTACAAATATGAAGTACACGACTTAAAAACATTTCAATGTAAAAATATTAAAATTTCATTAAATGCATAAAATTTGAAAATGCAACCGCCTCCTCCATTAAAAATATTCAAAGACTTCAAAGTTTCAAATCTGGTATTATAGGATGAGTTGTATATAAATTTACATTATTATCACATGACAATTCCATTTTAACTTGTATACAAAAATATTTCCCATCCATTGTGAATCTTTCATATGAAACCCAACTGGTATTTGATACCAGTGACAATTCTCTTCTTGAAGCTCAAATTTTTTCACTTCTGTGTTCTGGATATCTTCCTACCTTGCCCTTTCTTAGTCTCCTTCATAGTTCTCTTTTTCTATGGTTCTTTACATCTGGTTTTCTTATATCATACTATATCTTGCTAATATACTATGTCTAATGTGATTGCTAATGCATATTTTTTATTAGACTTGGCCCTTTTCAAGTAGAATAACTGCTATCTCTGTTCCAATATCTGACACATAGATGATTACTAGTGTTCGACGAATGAATACATGTCTCTTAAACAATATGATACAGTGGTTCAGAACATAGCTATGAAATTATACAAAGCTGGTTTCAAATCTCAGCTTATCACATTTGTACAAAACTCCTTAACCCTTCAAAGCCTCATGCTTTTTCACTTCTTCACTGTTAAACAAGGTAACAATAGTTTCTTCATCATAGATTGTTGAGAGGATAAACTGGAGTGACGCATACAGAGCACCTGGTCCAGTGTTTGGCATGTGATTAACACTCAATAAATATCTGAAACTATTATTATAAATTACCACGGATACTTTTCCAGTCAACTACTTACTGGGAGAATTAGTTCTATGCTTTAAAGAGGTATTGTCAATTAAAGAAATATTAAGCATTCCTACAAAAAGAACAAACAATATAAAATTGGAAGAGAGTGTGAGAAAAAATACACATACCCCCTGATTTTTTTTCAGGTAAAGCAATCTTTCCATCTGATATAGAATCAACAAGATCCTGAAATTCTGCAGGAACATCAGCTTGCTTCCAGCGCTCATTGTCTAAGAGGAGGCTATTCAAAAGTAAAAATGAAGGAAGATAAACTTTAATAATATTTCAATGCCATCTTCCTTGCTTGGAAAAAAAAAGAGCTGATTAAGTACATAAGACTTTTGTTATGTCTTTTAATAATAATAAAGACTACATGTATCTTAGTTAAATTTAAATAGAACTCATGCAATACAAGGCACTGATTTTTAAACAGTAATTAATGACTATTAGCTATTGTGAGTACATAAAACTTAAATAAATTAAAATCATTCATAAATAGTATGAATACTTTCAGAAAATAGTTCTCTTTTTATATCTCTTGGCCTAACCAAGAAAAGTCTTGAAACATAATCAACTTCACTTCGAGTGGGAAAGGAAAAGCTATCTACTAAGGATCTTCCTGAAAGATACTTTAATGGAAATAAACATTCTAACTCCACTTTGGAAAGCCAAGAAACTTGATTTTAATTCCACAATCTGCATTTAAAAAGAAAAAAATTTGTCAAGGGTATGTTTGGCAAATCAATTAAGTTTCTTCTTTTAAATATAATTATGTTTTGTAAAGAAATGGAAAAAAATTTAAGAACAGAATGGACATGGCAATACTACCTGAGTTTGGTTTTTCTTTCTTCATGAAACCTGTTTACAAATTTATTAGCTTGGCTCTGAAGTGCTCCAAGTAATGACATGCTTTTTCTTCCACAGATCTGTTCAGTGTCTAAAATGAATGTTTCCATTAATCTAGAAAGTGTTATGAATTCCGTGGAATTTAGCTTCTCAAGAAAACCATCCTAAATTTTAAAGATAACATAAAAATCATGACATTCAGTATAACACCAACTCATTTTAACAAGTGTTAATATTATACTATTTTTATGACATGTAATTATGTTAATTCATAAAAATTTCTTGAAAATCATTTTTAATGAAATTTTCCAGTAGTTTAGTCCCAGAAATTGAACATAAAAAGTTTAAGATGTCCAAATTTTATTCTGACCCCTTTATAATACAGATCAAATAAATTCAGGTCATTCTATAAAAATTTCACAATATTGGAGTTTAACTAATTTTATAAATACGTTGCTTGGCTAGTTATACACACACACACGTGTAACAGCATTATTAATTTCAAATTAATTATTAAGGTATTATATTTCAAAATAACTCTTTTAATCATTTATTTGAAATGAATACTTGAATAAGTTTTCCTATTTCTTTTATCTGGATTATTTTAATATCTCCCTTATAAACCACACCAGTACTGTTAAGTTTATCAAGTGTTAAAAATATAATATGTATTATATGGAACATAGGGACATAAGCAAGGATCTGAATCCAGATCTCCAAAATAATTACACTATGTATAAAATAGCTAAAGCTTTATCAAAACAACTAACCTTTGCTCTTGACATAAGAAATTTGACAGCTCGATCATGGCATATATCTGAGGCACTATACACTAACTCCTGGATAGTATTTGCCAGCTTTCCTAGCTCTAAGTCAGTTAATTTCATGTCTTCGTTCACCCTATAAATGATAAAAAGAGATTACGACAGGAAAAGTTGTAAACACATTGTTATACATTGGTGGCATATCCGTAAAAAACAAAAATTTTTCACATTTGAGGAAAAATTCTGTGATATCTCAAATACATTTTTTTGTGGTGAAGCATCACTTAAACAAGCTCAGGTAATACAGATATATTTTAGCCTAATCTTATATAAGGATAATTTTTTCTTTCTGCTGTAGTGTTTTTAATACTTAGTTCAGACTCTGGTTGGAAATGCTACAAAAACTATAGCAAAAAAATTTTTAGTTAGGTATAAGGTGGTAGCTGTGGTAGGTTTTACATAAGTGTTTTGGATGACACAGTAGAAGGAGGAAGAAGGAAGGAATGTTATTTCATGACCAATGGGCCATTTTTTAGTTAGAATTATGAATGATTGTTAACTAACATTCAGTTTAATTGAACGTTATCTGAGCATTTACTGTATTTAAGTGCTTGGCACTAGAAGGGATATAATACATCACTGCCGCCAAGAAACTTATAGTTGAATAGGAGTATTTATAAGATGTAATGCATTTTTTTCCAGTTTTGAGAAAGAAATGTAATTAAGACTTTCAGTTTTTATACATTTTACCCCTGGGGCATATATAAAAATCACTGATTCCATGCCAATAATTCATTTTAGTGTCAATAAGAACAAGTTAAGTGCTTTAGCATCATTTTTCTCCCTTTTGGTTGAATTAAAATAATTTTCGAAGATATTACAAAGAGGCTCTGAAATATACTAATTAGAGACAAACCACTATTCTAACTGGGCTAAGGTGTTAAAGTTATTTCTGGCTAGCCTTCGAAATGATAATATCACTAAATTTACTAAAGCTTTAAAATAATAGAAGGATTAATATTCTTAAAGTACTCTCAGAAACGGTAATTTGTTTGGTTCTCACTCTTTGAGGCAGGTAGATAAGTATCTACTTTACAGATGACGACACTGAATCTTCGAAAGTTTAACTGACCTATCTAAGGTTATAAGATTAAAATAGTTTGGGACTAGAATCCAGAATTAGTCTAATTTTATTTCTCATCTACTAAGCTTCCTTTACTCCAACATTTACTTCTATATAGACAGCTGAGTGCTATTTCAATACCAGCTCCCACAAAACTGTGCTTAAATTTCAAAGTTTAAATTTATTATTAAAATAAAATTTTATTTTCTAAAGGATGCCTAAAATTTATCCCCATGTAACAGGATGATAAAGAATTTGGAACTCTAGGAAAAATGCTACCAATTCACAAAGATATAAACAGAAAATAGCAAATAAAAACTAATGTCTTTTAAAAAGCAGGGTGACAATTCAAAAAG
This sequence comes from Pteropus alecto, assembly GCF_000325575.1. Taxonomy (NCBI): domain Eukaryota; kingdom Metazoa; phylum Chordata; class Mammalia; order Chiroptera; family Pteropodidae; genus Pteropus; species Pteropus alecto. The sequence continues at coordinate 6,877,087 of NW_006434709.1, read as the reverse complement.
CTGGGAAATTTTTTTTTTAAATCATTTATCCGTAATTCTGCTTTTTAAAAAGATTTTTAATTTTTAAGTCTAATTGGATCTTTTTCATGTTATTGAGGGAAAAAACCTCGTGAACGTTTCTGGGTATATATAGAAATGAATTGAAAACAGGACCTCAAAGAGATATTTGCACACCCATGTTCAAGTAGTAACACTATTCAAAATAACCAAGAGATGGAAACAACCCAAGAGTCTGCTAACAGATGAAAAGATAAATAAAATGTGGTCTATACATACAATAGAATATTATTCAATCTTAAATTAGAAGGAAATTCTGACACATGCTACAACATGGTTGAACCTTGAAGACATTATGCTAAGTGAAATAAGCAGACACTAGAGGACAAATACTGTACGATTCCACTTGTATGAGGTACCTGGAGTAGTCCAAGTATTGTGGGGATAGAAAGTAGAAGGGTAGTTGCCAGGAGATGGGTGAAGGAAGAATGGGCGGTTGTTAGATAGTTTCACTTTCGCAAGATGAAAAAATTCTAGAGACTGGTTGCACAACAATGCGAATATATTTACCACTACGAGACTGTACACTTAGAAATAGTTAAGATGGTAAATTTTATGTATTTTTTCCAACAATTTAAAATAAATCATTTTTTAAAAAAACCCGACAAAACTTTCTAATCTTTTCCATTATTTTTCCTTTCCCATTTCCTGCTTGGGAAATTATTCACTCTTTTGTGCCCATTTCAGCATTGCAATAAACTTACAAAATTGTAGATTATTTTGACAATGTTAAGAAAATAAAGAAAATCTACCACTAACAAGGATAAAATGCCAGACATCATTTTTGTGTTATAGCCATGACACAATTAAATACTACAAAAACACCAGATACAAGAGGGTGGCTCCATAGTGTAGTGGTTAGCACGTCTGCTTTACATGCAGGAGGTCCTGGGTTCATGCCCCAGATGGAGCCACGGACCATACCCCGGGTGCGCCTGGCCTCCCAAGTGTGCCAGGGGTGCAAGGCCCTGGGTGTGCGCCGCGAGCATGTGGGAGGAGATGACAGCCTTCAGAGATCCAGTTCTTAAAAGGAAACAACAACATCCATAGGTCAAGGATGGAAGTGGGGAGGTGGGGGGAATTAAAGAGGGGGAAAAAAAAAAACAGATACAAGAATAGCCAGAGCCCTTGTAAAAGTCAACTAGTCAGAGTCACACTTATAAATATACTCAATTAATTTATTGCTCCTTTAAGCTGGGTAGTTCCCTGACATACATGTGCCTATAAAACATAGGAAGAACCATCTATAGAACCTGTTATCATGTTGTGGGAGCACATAATTGGGGAAAGCCAGAGAAGCTTCAAAATCTAAAGTGAGCCACAATGGAGGTGGTAAGGGAGGGCTATAAACTATGAGACCACATCTGATTTAAAGGAATCTCAAATAGTATGGCAGAGTGTTAGTTACCTTGCAATATCTTATCTCTTTTCTGCCACAATAATAGTTTTAGCTGGCAAGTAGTCAAAAAGCTAAAGATTATTTCTCAAGCCTCCCCTACAGCTAGTTATAGCCATGTGATAATATTCTGGCCACCAAGATGTGGGTGGAAATAATGAGTACAAATTCTGGATTGTGCTCTTCAAAAAAAATAAATAAATAAAATATAAACAAATCTATGTGCAGGCAACAGAGAACTAACAAATCCAAAATCTAAATGGATTTGTAGTAGACCAAGAATTATCAAGCCAGTCTTGGAAGAAAGGTAGGAGAAATTATTCTACCACATATTGAGTCTAATTAACAAGCTATAGTAACTAAGACAATTTTACTTAATGATACTGGTACAAAGGCAGACAAGTGAACAAAATAGAGTCTA
>NW_006434709.1:6845723-6875177 GCF_000325575.1 Pteropus alecto | reverse complement strand
AGTAAGAATCTTTCCAACAAATGCTGTGAGATCAGAAAGATATCTATATGTGGAAAAAAGAAAACAATCTCATATATACACAAAAATCAATTTCGGGTGGACTGCTAATCTAAATGTAAAGGGGATAGCCACAAAACTTCTAGAAGATAACATAAGAAAATACCATCAAGGCCTTAGGGTAGAGAAAGATTTCTTAATAGGATGCAAAAATAACACAAACCATAAAGAAAAAGAATGAATCATAGAATTATATTAAAATTAAAAACTTTGGTTCACCAAAGACCCCAATAAGAGAATGAAAAGTCAGCCCACAGAGTGGGAGAAGATATATGCGATACACAACTGACAAAAGGCTTGTGTTGAGACTACATAAAGAACTCCCATAAATCAATAAGAAATAAAAGACAAATCAAAAGAGAAATAGGCAAAGGCCATGAATAGATACTTCATAGAAGAGGCTTTCCAAATGGCTAATGAATATATGAAAAATGCTCTTACCAATCATCAGAGAGATAAAGTCAAAGCAACTAAACCTGCGACATACTCATCAGAATGGCTAACATGTAAAAAGACTAACAATACGAAGAGTGAATGAAGATGTAGTGACAGGAACTCTTCCACATTGCTGATGAGATTGTAAATGAGTACAATCACTTTGGGAAATTGTTACTAGCTAAACTGACCATTCACACATCTTATTCATTCCTAGGTATATATTCAACAGAAATGTTTATAACATATGCACCAAAAAGCAGCTGTAAGAACGTTCACAACAACCAAAACAGAAACCCAAATTCCATCACCAGTAGAAAGAATACATTGTGGTGTAGTCAGAAAGTAGAATCTTTGTACACAAATAAAAATAAACTATTGTTATATGCAAGAACTTAGAAAAATATCATGAAATAATGAATGAAAGAAATTAGAGACAAAAGAACATGGTTCCAGAAAACCAATAGTCTGGGAATTGGTAGAGTGAAGGTACAGTGGCAAGAGGGGCTTCTAGAGAGCTGATAATGTTCTATTTCTTATTCTGGGTGGTGACTGTACCAGTGTATTCACCTTGTAGTAATTAACTGAGCTGAACACTTACAATTGATATACTGTCAATTGTAACAGCTATGGACCTTCTACCCCTGAATAGTTAGACGAAACATAATTCTATATTGTTTAAGCTATAGGGATTTTCACATCTTTTTAATATCTCATTGAAACCATTAATAAGATGACTGAAAGTCTTGTTAAGTTGGCAGCAATTACCATACTCACATAATGTCAACACCTCCTGGAGTAGCAGATGATGATGTCTGCTCTTTGCTGGATGAAGAATCAGTAGTACATTCTGGTTCAGAAACCGAATCACTGCTGCAGGGCTCACTATTTGGAGATGCATTTCTTTGCGAGGTAGTGTCAATTGCTATAGGTGTTAGTTCACTCTCACTGAATGCATCACTTATAAACATGCCTTCATGGATTAAATAAGCCACCTCTGTGTCCAGTGAATTATCTTTTGCAGCATTCTTCTGTTGTGAAATCTCCTCCAATTCTCTAGTTCTTTGGTTTTTGTCAAGAACTGAGAGAACAACACTATGAATGATATTTAATGTTGCCTACAAGAAAAAAAAACACATTTTTAAAAAATTTAAAATATCCTACACCTAAAGTTCCCCAAAGTGAATTCTGTGCATGTACTTTTGAGCATCTTATAAATGAGTCAAGGTCATGCATATCAGAATTTCTACCACTCTTTTATTACACAGTAAAGGTGATCTGTGAAAAAATTGTTCAAGAGAAATAGGTTCTCTAAAGCTTAAGAATAGAGTTCTGTATTTTAATTGATTTTTTAAATAGAAATCTCCCTAAATGTATTACGGTATATTTCTCTAATCTGTTAGATAGGTTACTCTAAACATAATTTCCCTGTCAGAGAATCATATTCATTGATGTGCTTGCTTAAAATTAAAAAATCCATATTCCTTACATGCCTACTCTTATATCCACCTCTCTCTCATTTCACCCTTTTTCTCACTGATTCACTACTCTGCGGAAATTCTGGTTCTCTTTCTATTCTTCTAAATTCCATTATTCTCATCTCAGTGCATTTGTTGTTTCCTCTGCCTGGAATGCTCTTCGCCTTGATCTTTGCATATATGTTTCCTTCTGATCACTCAGGTTCTTGCACAAATGCCACTTTCTCAAAGAAGCCTTCTCTGACTCTTCTCCCAGCAACTTAATCCCATTACCCAGTTTTTAAAAAATAAATTATCTTTTTAACTTCTTAATTCTAGGTCTCCTACTAGAATGTTAGCTCTATCCTAATGCTAAGAATAATGCATGTAGGAGGTACATAAAAAATATTGAAAGCTAGGTGAATTAAGAGTAAATTTATATATATTAATAATCTTTATGGACTATTAAGAAATAAGGGGTTATTTGCCTACTTTAACATTCATGGTTATACTCTCATAGTTTGTTGCCACCTTCTCAAAACACTTGATTTCTTTTTCAGGATCCACATGGTTCTAGGGAGGCAGACTTCAATTTCAGGTCTCCAAAAACAGGATAAGGGTCTAAGCTAGTGCAATGAGAACATGAAACCCCCAGGCCTGAGCTTAAAGCTAAAGAAGATACACAGACAACATACTGAGAGAAATGTAGAGAAACAAAGCCAATGCTTAATATCATCGACCTCTCTATGAAGCACCTGAAAGACTGACCTACTTCTGGATATTTTTCAGTTACATAAGCTAATAAATCTCTTTAATTGTTTAAGACATTCTGACTTATGTTTCCTATTATTTGGAAATAAAAACACTCTAAATGATACAATAGCCCATACAGTATAGAGCAGATGTTCTGTGCCTTCAAGGTCTATACTAACAAAGTGTCTATGGATACTGCATTTTTTTCCTCCATTGATTGGTAACTTTCTCTGCCCCAAACTTGCTCCTTCCTACACTCCACCATTAATGCTTTTAATCTCTACACTGTCTTAATCTTTGATGTGCTTATTTCCCCATCTTCATTTTGCCTTTCTTCCTATCTTTCCATCTTGCAGATTTTCTTAACTTTTTTAAAATAGAAAGTCTATAATGTAGACATGGGGTGGACGTGGTCCTTCCCTTCCCACATTTATTCTGCCCCTCCCCCATAGAAATAGAGCCATGCAAAACTGAGTCCACCTTCCAGCTTCAGGTGTCAGTCCTGAATAACCTACTCCGTGTACCCCCAATCTCTTTGCCATATTAGTTCAAAGATAAGAAGACAATCCTGACCCAAATCAATATGTGCATGGCATTTTCCTGACCACAGTGATTATGTATGTGACCTAAACTGGTCCAATCAATTAAAGCTAAGGACTTTCATTTGATGACTACAGAAAAAAAAAAAATCTTGTTCTAGGTGGTATAGTATATATATGTGGAAGACCTGGAACTGTTGTAGCAATTTTACTATAATTAGATTAGTCTGAAGATAAAACCAAGAGGATAGTAGGAGGGAATTAAAACAAAGAAACAAGGTAGGAAAACCAAAACAAAACAATGTCTTTGAGCATCTTATAAATGAGTCAAGGTCATGCATATCAGAATTTCTACCACTCTTTTATTACACAGTAAAGGTGATCTGTGAAAAAATTGTTCAAGAGAAATAGGTTCTCTAAAGCTTAAGAATAGAGTTCTGTATTTTAATTGATTTTTTAAATAGAAATCTCCCTAAATGTATTACGGTATATTTCTCTAATCTGTTAGATAGGTTACTCTAAACATAATTTCCCTGTCAGAGAATCATATTCATTGATGTGCTTGCTTAAAATTAAAAAATCCATATTCCTTACATGCCTACTCTTATATCCACCTCTCTCTCATTTCACCCTTTTTCTCACTGATTCACTACTCTGCGGAAATTCTGGTTCTCTTTCTATTCTTCTAAATTCCATTATTCTCATCTCAGTGCATTTGTTGTTTCCTCTGCCTGGAATGCTCTTCGCCTTGATCTTTGCATATATGTTTCCTTCTGATCACTCAGGTTCTTGCACAAATGCCACTTTCTCAAAGAAGCCTTCTCTGACTCTTCTCCCAGCAACTTAATCCCATTACCCAGTTTTTAAAAAATAAATTATCTTTTTAACTTCTTAATTCTAGGTCTCCTACTAGAATGTTAGCTCTATCCTAATGCTAAGAATAATGCATGTAGGAGGTACATAAAAAATATTGAAAGCTAGGTGAATTAAGAGTAAATTTATATATATTAATAATCTTTATGGACTATTAAGAAATAAGGGGTTATTTGCCTACTTTAACATTCATGGTTATACTCTCATAGTTTGTTGCCACCTTCTCAAAACACTTGATTTCTTTTTCAGGATCCACATGGTTCTAGGGAGGCAGACTTCAATTTCAGGTCTCCAAAAACAGGATAAGGGTCTAAGCTAGTGCAATGAGAACATGAAACCCCCAGGCCTGAGCTTAAAGCTAAAGAAGATACACAGACAACATACTGAGAGAAATGTAGAGAAACAAAGCCAATGCTTAATATCATCGACCTCTCTATGAAGCACCTGAAAGACTGACCTACTTCTGGATATTTTTCAGTTACATAAGCTAATAAATCTCTTTAATTGTTTAAGACATTCTGACTTATGTTTCCTATTATTTGGAAATAAAAACACTCTAAATGATACAATAGCCCATACAGTATAGAGCAGATGTTCTGTGCCTTCAAGGTCTATACTAACAAAGTGTCTATGGATACTGCATTTTTTTCCTCCATTGATTGGTAACTTTCTCTGCCCCAAACTTGCTCCTTCCTACACTCCACCATTAATGCTTTTAATCTCTACACTGTCTTAATCTTTGATGTGCTTATTTCCCCATCTTCATTTTGCCTTTCTTCCTATCTTTCCATCTTGCAGATTTTCTTAACTTTTTTAAAATAGAAAGTCTATAATGTAGACATGGGGTGGACGTGGTCCTTCCCTTCCCACATTTATTCTGCCCCTCCCCCATAGAAATAGAGCCATGCAAAACTGAGTCCACCTTCCAGCTTCAGGTGTCAGTCCTGAATAACCTACTCCGTGTACCCCCAATCTCTTTGCCATATTAGTTCAAAGATAAGAAGACAATCCTGACCCAAATCAATATGTGCATGGCATTTTCCTGACCACAGTGATTATGTATGTGACCTAAACTGGTCCAATCAATTAAAGCTAAGGACTTTCATTTGATGACTACAGAAAAAAATAAAAAATCTTGTTCTAGGTGGTATAGTATATATATGTGGAAGACCTGGAACTGTTGTAGCAATTTTACTATAATTAATTAGTCTGAAGATAAAACCAAGAGGATAGTAGGAGTGAATTAAAACAAAGAAACTAAGCTAGAAAACCAAGACCACATCATGTCTGATGACTAAACTCATTTTTAGATTAAGTTACCTGAGCCAATATATTTATTTTAGTCTTAAAATTAGTTTGATTTGCATACTGTACCTCTTCTGACAATATCTTAGCTAATACAATAATAAATTTTCCATATACAGTATATCAGGTGTTCTCTTAGGGATTCTTCTTCATTGTTTTCACCAGACCTAGAGTTTTAAAAGTTTGCCAATAATTTTTTTCCAGGTCTAGAGACATTCTTGCTTAAGGATGCAAGAATATTTTATAATATATAATAGATTCAACAGTAGGTAAAATATTTACTTTCTGAACTTATCTATTATAGCAGTTCATAGTCAAGTTCGTGTTTCAGAAGGACCAGAACAACTAAACCAAATAAAATTCTCCAAACTTGAGAATACTGAATGAAATACTTTGGTAATTATATTGACAAGTCTCTAAAATGACAGACCAGGATTATTTGTCCACATAACAAAATGAAAACTTAAGAGCTAGAAATTCCCTGAAAAAAATATAAGCTGCTTTTAAGGATTATTTTCTTTTTTAGTTATAGAAATCAGCCTACTCTACAGGGTATTGTCAACAAATAAGAATTTTAATAAAAATTCAAAATACAAATAACAGTAAAGAAGAACAGAGGTCTCATACTTGGAGATTTGATTTCTAAACTTCCTAAAAGCTACAGTTATCAAAATCATGAGATACTGGCATAAATATAGACATACGGATAGAATAGAGAATAATAAACCCTCATATATATGATGGAGTGACAAGAGTACCAAAATCATGCAATGGGAAAAAGACAGTCTTCAACAAATGGTGTTTAGAAAACTGGATATCCACATGCCAAAAACCAAAAAAGAGCCATTCTCTTACATCATATACAAAAATTAACTCAAAATAGATAAAAGATCTATTAGGGGGAAAGCTTAATGACATTGAATTTGGCAATGATTTCTTGAATAAAAGCACAGGCAACAAAAAAAAAATAGATAAAGTGAACTATATCAAAATTAAATACTTCTGTGCACCAAAGGGCACAATCAACGGAGTGAAAAAGCAACCCATAAAATGGGAGAAAAAATTTGTAAGTCATATTATCTGTTATGGACTTAGTAGCTAGACTATATACAAACTCCTACTATTCAAAAACAAACAAAAAACAACAACCTGATTTTACAAAATGGGTGAAGAGGATACTTCTCTAAAGAAGATATACAAAAATGGCCAATAAGCACATAAAAAGATCAATATCACTAATAATTAAAAAAATGAAAATCAAAACCAAATGAGATACCACCTTATACCTATTAAGAAGGCTACAACCAAAGAAAGAGAAAATAACAAGTGTTAACAAGGATGTAAAGAAATTGGAACACTTGTGCACTGCTGGTAGGAATATAAAACGGTGCAACTGTTATGAAAAACAGTATGGAAGTTCCTCAAATAATTAGAAACAGAATTACATAAGATCCAACAATTCCACTTATGGATATATACCCAAAAGAAGTGAAAACAACTAAGAGATACTGGTATTCTCATGTTAATAAAAGCATTATTCACAATACCAAAAAGTGAAAGCACTGACAGAAAAATGAACAAAATGTGGTATATACATATAATGGAATATTATGCAACCTTAAATGAAATTCTGACACATGCCTCAAAATGAATAAACTTTGAGGACATTAAGCTAAATGAAATAAACCAATCACAATAGGGAAGGTACTATGTAATCACACTTATATAAGGTACCTAGAGTAGTCAAAGTCATAGAGGCAGAAAGTAAATGGTGGTTGCCAGGAGGAAGAAGAAAGAGAAAAAGAGAAGTTATTGTTTTAATAAGTACAGAGTTTTGGTTTTTTGAGATGAAAAGAGCTCTGCAGACGGATGGTGATGATAGTAGCATAATCATGTGAAAGCCACTGAACTATACAATTAAAATGGTTAAGATGGTAAATTTTATGTTAAGAGTGTTTTACCACAATAAAAAATTCAATAAATACAATTAACAACAACATGAATTCTTAAGTCATTAATAATTACTCAAATATAAAATTTTCAAGCCCCCAACTTTTAAATTTTTTTCTATATTTATACTAAAAATATTATGGAATGTTCTGGCTAAAATTTTAAGCCTTCGTTTCTTTTTTTAAAATATAATTTACTTTCTACTAAAGTGACATCAGATATTCTTTGTTTCTGAGAAATAAATATAAGAATGTAGAATAGTAAATCAATAACCATGGTAAATTAAGTAAGAGCTTCACAGTTTACCTCTGTAACATGGTAAACACTATTAAAAAACAAAATGATCTTTTCTGATTATAAAAGTAATACAATACCTCTTTGTAGAAAATTTAAGGAAAATAGAAAAAAAAAAAAAAAAACAAATTCAAATTATACATAGTCCACTTAAAGACAACCACCCAAAAAGACAAGCTGTTTCTTTGTTCTATGAAAATGAAGAGATAAAAAAAATAATCTTTTTAACATAGCTGAGATTATACTGCATAAGCAGGTCTATATCTTGTCTTTTCACTTAATGTTATAATGTATGCATTTTCTTTAATAATTAAAAATCCTGGACTACATGATATCCCATGGTAATAAACATACCAGGCATAACTTATTTAAACAGTCTTCTATTGTTAGACATCTGGGTCCTTTCCAATTTGTAGTGTTTTGTTTTGTTTTTTAATTCTTCATTAAAAGTGAACAGCTTATAATTAACATTATTTTTTAGTAAAATCATACCCTTATAGAACCAAACTTTTTTTAAGGTTATATGTCATCCTTAAAGATGTTTCACAGAAGTATCAGTTTAAGTGGCCTGTGAAAATGAGACATCACAACTATGACAAATCAGGTTCCAAACTGTTAATACATCAAATACAGTCGTTTCCATTCTGCGGGGATACATTCCAAGACCTCCAGTGCATGACTGAAACTATGAATAGTACCAAACCCTATATATACTTATGTTTTTTTCCTACCTATATGTACCTATGATAAAATTCAATTTATAAATTAGGCACAGTAAAAGATTAAGAATAATAGCTAATAATAAAATAGAACAATTATAACAATATGCTGTAGTAAAAGCTGTGTAATAGTGGTCACTCTTTTTAGGATATCCCTTCATAAAGGCTCAGTGTTTTCTGACACAGCACAATGCCATCTATTGAACATGTTTTTTGGTTCATGCCTTCCACCCACAAATTTAATGCTTTTTCTATTTAAGCTACGCACTTAGCATGCATTTCACCATAACTTTTGTAGTTTGAAGTGCAACAGAAAAACTAGCATATTTCTTTTTCCTTCTTCACTATTTCATTGATAGAAGATTCATTCTTACCATAGATCTTAACAGCCTCAGCACCCAATTATTTTTCCTTTCCTTAGTAAAAATCAAGAACTTTCACCTTTTCATTTCAAAGAAGCCAGTATCACTACTCCTGCATTTTGGAGCCATATTATTAAGTAAAATAAGAGTTAGTTACTTGAACACAAGCACTGTGATACCATGACAGTCAATCTGATAACCAAGATGGCTACTATCTGAGTAATGGGTGAGTAGCATATATAGTGTGGATCTGCTAGACAAGGGATAATTCATGTATTCATGTCCTGGGAAGTATGGAGCAGGATAGCATGAGGTTTCATTATGGTACTCAGAATGGAGAGCAATTTAAAACTTACTAAATGTTTACCAAATTCTTTATGAGCATTACTGAAATGTCAATAAGAAAAACTCATGCCATAGATAAGTACCAAAGTCCCCCAGACCATTTTAACATGATACTCAGGAGATGCTAGGAATGTTAACTAGCACATACAACACAATACAGACACTTGATAATTCCAAGAATATCTAATTTCACAAAAAGTCTGTTATAATCTGTAATTCCTAATGACTCCCTTATTAAAACACAATCCCAACAAATATGTATTAGGGTCAGTGACATATTTTCTTCTGAAAAATGTTTCATGGTTATGTATTTTCTTCCTTATACTGGGTGGCCTAAAATTAAGTGGTTTAACTAAAGAGACAAAATAATTAATGCATGATCCCTGACTGAATCGCAGATTGAAAAATGAAATAAAAACCTGCAATGAAGGACATTAGTAAGGCAATTTAAATATATACGACATGTTTAAAAATAACACTATCATCAACTCTGAATTTCTAGAAAATTAAGTGGTTTGGGACAGAGTTTTAAGTGATTCTATATACTGAACCTCTAGATAATCTAGAGAGATTCAAGTATCATAAAGCCACTAGAGAAAATATTATTGTATGATATTTAATGCCAAGTAAGCATTATATTTCTTAATATAAAACAAATCCAAATTATAATAAGAACCAAAATACTCTGAAACACTTCAAATCTTACTTAAAACTAAGCCTCTTTAGAAAATTACAAAAACAAAGAAACTGTGTTTTATTCTATATAGATTTGTAAATCTATATAGAATAAAACTAGATTTATATATTTATAAATCTAGAAAGTTGACTTAATTTTAGAGATATTCTGGATAAACTGATAATCACATAAGCTTACCTTAACTCTCTGTAGGAAAACTGTAAACTTAGAGAAAATATCCTTTAGCAGATCAAACCACTGGGGAAAATTCAACATTCTCATCTGATCTGCAAGCCTAGGAAAAAAAAATTCAAACGAAAATAACAATTGTCTTTTATTTATTCAATAAAATAAATGAATTAACCTATAAGTTGGAAGAAACCATAATAAATACTATCTAATAACAAAAGAACAATGCGATTTCATCTAGATATCTAAATAATATTGTAAAACTGAGCTGAAGAGGTCAATTCCCAAACAACTTCTCCTTGTTTAAATATCTCTAATACTAGTCTAGTCAAGTATACTGACTTATGAATCTTGCATAATAATTCCATGTGAACATGATTTGTGACCACTAGATAAAAAGCCATAGAGAAATAAATCAATTTTGGTTAAACATGGAGAAGATATGTTCTAGAATAAAAATAGGAATATAATCTCTTCCTTAATAAACATAATAACCTACTTTTCTAATTAAAACTAAAAAGTACTTTCCACAAGCAAAAGGTAATATGGCATGGTGGCTAAGACCATGAGCAATAGGGCCACACCACCTTGTTTCAAGTTCCAGTCCTGACATTTACTAGTTGTATGATTCTGGACAAGTGACTTAACCCCTCCATGCTCTAATTTTCCCATCTTAACATGGGGAAAGTAAAAGAACTTACCTTATATGGTTGCTGTGAATATTACCTGAGTTAATAAGAAGTACTTACAACAATTCATGGTACATAAAAATGGGCTCTGTAAGTATTAGTTGTCATATCAGCATACATATATATGCAATATATACTAGATATAATATATTTTATTAATTATATGTTACATTAGTATAATAATAAAACTAATTATAAAATTATATTAGTATTATATAATAGTATAACCAATATTTTTATCACTGACATCAAGCAATAACTTCAAGATCAAAAAATTAATGCAAAAGAGAATTCCATAAAGATATTTTATAGTACTACAATGACTTATTACTTTAAATTTTTAATGAATGCTGCTGCTGCTGCAGTTAAGAGTTTATTTTCCAAAGATATACCGATACTTGACATACAGAAAGTTCTCTATTGGAAAAAATTCCTTGGGAAAGAAAAATAAAAAATAAATGACTCTCCATTTCTATAAGACTTTTAATAGAGCCCCAACAACTTAATTTTTCCAACTACTGTACTAGCAATCCTTACATTATTAGGGTTGCTTCAACTAATCTGAAACTGAATTTTCACTAGGTAATAGTATGAAAGTTAGAACTCTACAATCCTCATTTTATGAGTCTGGCCCAGAGAATTTTCACAGTTGTCCATACAGTTATTCATATCTTATGACAGTTAATAAAGTTTACATATCTATAGGAATGAAAACGTCAAAGTCATAAAAAAGTCACTATTCTCAAAATAAAAGAATAGGAATTTCAAAGGTGAAAATAAAAATTATAGACATGGGCAATGCAAAATCATGTACTCACACTTCTCAAAGCCAATTAGAAGTTGAGTTTTAATTATTTGGCTAAATAATTTAAATGTAACCTGCTATTCCTCTGAAAGGGATTATCTTAAATTTTCCCCCTCCATGTTTACACTGTATCTTCTCCATCCTCTCTCTGCCCTGGGAGGCTGAGTACTAGGCTTGGCTATGAGGAGCCTTCACAAAAGACTGGAAAGAGAAAAGGTACTTATAGCTCTATCTCCCTCTTTGAGGGGTTGCATCAGGATGACTCTACTCTCTCTCTCTCCAACGAAGAACTCTTCAACTATTGCATATATTCTTGTCAACTACTACATGTTTTTCTCCTGAATTCTATTAACTGCTCTCTTCCCTTGTGCATGTCATCTTTTCTCCGACTGATATACCCCAAACTAATATTTATACTTACTTCATAACAGCATCTGTGTCTATATCTTCTATTTGCGAAACTTTATCAATCACGCACTGAAAAATTTGAGGAAAAAATATGATTAATGTAAATTCTAAATACTACATGTTCATTTATATACTAAAAAAGGCCTCGATGGGCTAGAAATTAAAAAATTTTTAAGTTTATATTTTGAAATTACATCTAAGAACTAAAATAAAATAAAAAGAGCCTCAATGACTTGGATAATCATTTTACCAGACTTTGTGTCTCTTAATATATACCTCAAGGTGTTTTAAAAAACTGCAGCATTACCATTACCCTATTAAATAATTATTTCAGGGTAGCTTGAACTGTATTAATTAAAATCCCCTATTTAAAACTGTTCAAAACATTTAAAAAAAAACTATAATATTTAGGAACAAGATATAAGCCCCATATTAAAATTCCAAAAGAAATGCAACGTATTTCTGTATATTAATTCCGTAACCTCTTACTTTACTGATTTTTTAAATTAATTAGTTTTTTGTTGGATTCTTTAGGGTTTTCTACATATAGTATCATGTCATCTGCAAATAGTAACAATTTTATTTCTTTCCTTCCAATTTGAATGCCTTTTATTTCTTTTTCTTTCCTAATTGCTGTGGCTAAGGCTTCCAAAACCATACTGAATAATAGTGATGAAAGTGGGCATCCTTGTCCTGTTGCCCTTCTTAGAAGAAAAGCGTGCAGTTTTTCACCACTGGGTATGATGTTAGCTGTGGGCTTTTCATATATTGCCTATATTCTGTTGAGATAAGTTCCTTCTATATCCACTTTTGTTGAGAGTTTTTATAATAAATGGATGTTGACTTTTGTCAAATGCTTTTTCTGCATGTATTGAGATATCATATGATTTCTTTCTTTTATTTGGTGATGTGATGAATCACATTCATTACTCTGTAGATGCTGAATCACCCTTTGACAAATCTCACTTTGTCAAGGTATGTAATCCTTTTAATGTATTGTTGAATATAGTTTGCTAATATTTTGTTGATAATTTTGGCATTTGTGTTCATTAGAGAAATTGGTAGATGAATGGATAAAGAAAATGTGGTGTATATACAATGGAATATTATGCGATTAAAAAATGAAATCTTGCCATTTGCGACAATATGGATGAATCTAGAGGGCATGCTAAGTGAAATGAGTCAAGCAGAGAAACACAAATACCATATAGTTTCACTTATGTGTAGAATCTAAAAAAAAAAAAAAAAAGCAAATAAAACAAAACAAAAACAGATTTGTAGAGACCAAAGACATGATTAGCAGAAGGGAGTAGAAGATGATTGAAAAGAGGAAGGGAAATATAGACAATAATATTGTGCTAAGTCTGAACAGTGACAGATGATTACTAGAATTAGTGGGGTGATTACACTACACTGTAAGGTATAAAAATGTCAAATGACTATACTATACACCTGAAACTAATATAATCAATGTAATACTGTATAGCAACTATACTTAAAACAATTTTTTTTAATTCCAAAAGAAATTCTTTTTGGAGGTTACATTTACATTTCCTTTTAATACACACAACGGTTTAAAGTTAAAAAAAATAAATGCTTAGACTTCAGGAGAACTCTGGGAATTAAAACAGCAGATAAAAAAACTTGTTTAAAAGTAAAACATACATACAGAAAATTATACAAATTGTTTACAGCTCAATAATTTTTCACAATGGAGTATACCTGTGTAACCAGAACTTAGATCATAAAACTGAACACTGCCAGTTAGCCACTCTCCTGCTTCCCCCTCCTAGTAACTACTTCCTCTCAAAAGACACTACTATCCTGATTTCTCATACCATAGATTAATTTTGCTGGTGTTTGAATTTCACATAAGGGGAATCGTATAGTGCATACTCCTTTGTGTCTGGTTTCTTTAGCTCCACATTATGTGTGTGATATTCATTCATGTTGTTCCTTGTTAATTGATTCATTCTCATTGCTTATAGTATTCACTTATATATCATACATCTTTCCTACTGATGATAGAATTTGGGTTTTTCCAGTTTTTCATTACAAATAGTGCTGCCATAAAATTCTTGTGCCATCTTTGGTAAGCTTATGTATACATTTCTGTTGGGAAATATCTAGGAGTAGAATTGCTCAGTCATAATATATGTTTATATTTAGCTCTAGATATTGCCAACAATTTTTAAAAGTCGTTTTAACAATTTTAAAGTACAGTGTTTTAGTCAGTGGTTGAAAAAGGTAAAAGATGGTGTGATTGTAATCTTTTTTTGGTTTGTTTTATTTAAACATTGAAACTCAGTACTGTACATTCAACTTAATGATGATTAATTAAGACCAATGAATACATTTAAAATTTTTCTTTCTCATTTATAAAAAAATGAAGTTCAGTGAATAAGATTTATCTCAGTGAAAAGAGTAAGAACAAAAATCCAGGAAGACTTAAAAAGACATGGATTTTAGTTTGCAATGATGCTTTCTTAGAGATCAGATGAAAGGAACATTTATCTACTGCTAGTGATAGTATATTTTTAACAATTTAAAAGTTTGTCAATCACTGACCAATAATTCCACTTTTAGGAATCAGTTATATGGAAATAGTCTTAACCATGAAAAATCAAACAAAACTTTATACCAAAGATATTTATCACAATGTTCATTACAGTACCAAACTAGAAATATGCAACATAGAAGAAAGATTAAGCAGGTTTAACTAATATTATGAAATTTTATACAACCATTAAAAATGATGTTTCTTACATGAGAAAATGCTTGTATTTCTAACTGAAATATGTATAAATAATATGTACAGTATGCTATCAACAATAAAAACATTAGTAACAATGTACACTTAGACATATTGTTAAATGATAATCTTTTACTAATAGGGCTAGATTTTCCTTCTTTATATTTTCAATTTTTAAATAAATAATATTACTATTATATTATTTCTAGGCTAACTTCACAAATGATTCTAGACCAAAATATATCAAATAAAAAAATGTATAATTACCTGTTTAATGATATTCTTTGCCGTAATAATCATTTCTTCACTATAGATTTCTAAAAAATTAAGTTTTCTTTGTTTTAAAAGTCCAAATACAAGAGATACTAGTCTTTCCTATTAAAATAAAAGAAGAGTATATAACTTCATACTTTAAATATAAAATAATCTCAGAGGCACAAATATTCAACATCAAGGATTTTATTGTTTGATCCTCAGAACTCTATCTGGCATCTAGAAGCCTGAAAAATAAAATAAAAAACCCTTCCACAGAAATCTTGCCATCATATTTTTGGAGTCAGTGTTCTAAAACAAGTAAATGCTATTCCACTGTAGTAGATCAAATGAAGCTGGTTTGGGGGCAAAACATGAGTATATTTTGGCCTACTTTCAACAAGTAGCTAGAAAGTATCCTTCTCAAATCCTGATGACCAATAAATACTCTGTGAGCTTTTTAATTCGTGGTCTAGAAGACTGGAATGATGACCTGGACTATCTGTGGGGAATTAACTGCTAATGGGTACAAATATATCTTAACTATTTAGGGTGCTATCAGGGCTTTTTGAATTTTTTATTAGTTCTTGGCAGTAATCACAACTGAGAAGTTACCAGGTAAGTGTAGCCTGGATATGTTGTATTTGTAGCTAGATATCATAAGACATGTTCGTAATAGGTGCTCAGTGAATGTGAATGACTGATAAGTTACCACATAATAATCAATTTTAAAAGAAGTACTCCAGTACATGCATACGCATGGATATACATTAATTCATCCTATATCTATATTTTAAACTTGGTAATAAACTATATACAGACTTTACTGTAACTCTAATTTCTAATTAAGCTATAAAATTTTATTCTCTAATGAACAATTATGGTGCTTGCTAAAGTCACATATAATGAAGGACTTCATAGGTTTGATAGAGCTTGATTTAATGTAATTTTGTCCACTACTATCTGAGAAGAATGTGCTCTAAACTAAGGATATTAGGAATTAACACTAAGCAATGATATCAATTTCATTCCACAGTTCAAAACACATACCTCTTCTAAAATTTGACGGTCATCTTCCAGTGGTCTATTTAAGTCACTATGAGAGTAACTAGAAAATTCTGCAATCATCATTTTATCTATCAGTTTTTCTAATTCACAAAGCTGTGATCCCAAATGCCTGCAAAAGAAGAAAATATTACATATGGTCATTAAAAATCCAAATTTACTCCATGATTATAGGAACCAGCAGGTAAAACTTTTCTGACAGTATTTGTGCAATATTGTGATGTTTTAGTAAAATGGAGTCTTTTAACTTAAAATAACTGCAATAGTTTCACATCATCTCTCCAATTCTCTTTTTCTCTTTAACCTGCAGTTAAATGTGTTGTAGAAAACCTGGTTCTAGAAATTTCATGGCTGCTTTTTGTCTACTTTTTACAGACAAAATATTCGGGTAGTCTATAAGTCCTTTCTTCATTAATCATTTACTGACTATCAATGCCAGTGGCTCCTAAGCCATTCATTTATTCAAGCACCTATACTCTGTGCCAGACCCTGCTCTGGATGCACATAAATATGTGAAGGACTGTAGGGACATTGACTCAATAAATGAATGGCTTAGGGCAGTGGCTCCTAAGCCATTCATTTATTCAAGCACCTATACTCTGTGCCAGACCCTGCTCTGGGTGCACATAAATATGTGAAGGACTGTAGGGACATTGACTCAATTCAATCTCTGTCATCCTCAGTTTAAGTTGCTGTGCAAAATGCCTCAGGTCATTAAACTGAAAGTCAAGACTGAAAATATAAAATACTGAGCACAATATATTCATGAAACATTTTCTCATAAAATATGTTTCTTTTTAATATACCTCCATTATGTGCAGATCCTAGCTAGGTTGAAGTGAGAAGGAGTCTAATCTGGGAAGAGTCATGGGGGTGGTAAGGGCAAGTATTACTAAAGGAACTTGGAATCTTTAGGAAAAGCATGCATTATCGCAATGAATAAGAATAGTTTCATGTTATCCCTGCTTGGCAAAGAATAGTTTCATGTTATCCCTGCTCGGCAGGGCATTAAGGATAGTACCCTCATATGCTAAGGAACTTCTGCCACACAATCTAATAGCTTCTCCCCCGCAAAAAAAAGAAAAAATGGGTTGAAGAAACTTAGGTAATCCAGTTGGTCCAAAGTATTCCAAAAATTAAGTGAAATAGGCAAATGGGAAATCTATTTAATCTTAAATTTAAACATTTATAATTAAATTAAAAAAACATTTAAAATATGTCTATACTACATTTACTTAAAAAACAAACCCTTAATATCTGCAACTTTGTTTATTTACCAAGACCAGATATAGCACATTTTAAAAAATTAGTTTAAACCATGTGACCTTTTAGACAGATTGATTGTTCTTCTTTTATAAACAACATATGGCAAACAGTGGTGATAATTTTGAAAAATCTGATGAGTAAAATAATGTATAAATTTGTATTTTGCAATATGAAAATTATATTTTTTAAAGCAATTAAGAAAATATCTCACAATAAACAAATTTGAGATTTATCCCCTAGTACAAACTAAAACATTGCCATAAGGGGAATTTGGCAAGTGTCTAGCAAAATTACATAAGCATTTAACCTTTGACCTAGAAATCTCACATCCTGTAATCTGTCTCAAAGATACACTGGTAAAATTACAAAAGAACATAGTTCATTGCAGCACTGTTAGTAACTGCAAAGGAATGGAAATGACCCGAATGCTGACCAATGGGGGATAGTTGAATGTATCATAATAAATACTACGCACTTTTAAAAGAACTAAAGAATACCAGTTAATAAATATATACTGCTATAGAGCAATTTCTCAACCTCTTTTCACTATTGCCCCCCTAACAAGTCTTTTTAGATATTTTTATTCCTAATCACCCCCTCTATGAAATTTTAATATCACATATATACTATATATCTGTTTACGTATCCTGGCCCTTTTGAGAGCCACAAACCATTGTAATATCCAAGAGTTTTTTTCGCCCTTCAAGACCAATTTTTTTTCCCTTGGGGTGATATCTCCCCATTGAGAATACATACTGTAAAATGATCTCCAGGATATACTGTAAGTTGAAACAGCTAGGAAAAAAGTATGTACAGTATGTTAATGCTTATCTAAGATGAGGAACAGATGGAGGGATAGATGAAGAGATGGATGGAGGGAGTGATAAATGGATAAATATAAACTAAAACTTTAAATGGTAACTTCTATAAGTAACTTCTATGAGTAGGTAAAGAGGAAGGGGACCAGAATATAAGTTAAATTTCTCTGTATATCCTTTATTTCATGGATTTGACTATGGAACCACTGTAACTACTTAACATAGTTATAAAACAAAATTACGTTTTAAAAGATCAACCCTTAACTATCAAAAGCAAATGAAACAAGTGAACTTAAGTGTGTATCAAGTTAGTGGCAAATCTACACAAAGAGGAATTATTTTGAGTGCTTTTAAAGCATACTAATTTATCCATTCATCCCACAAAGGACATGTCTTAAGGAAAAGAAAGAAATCCTACATTTATAGCAATCATGTTGTTAGTTCTGAGAGCATTCTATTTACATTGTGAGATAAAACAAATGACTAATTATGTTGATGTTATTAGGAACCACAGTTTTCAACCTGTTCAAAAAAGATATATAAGTAAAATGGAATAAGTAAAAATTCTATAATTCTGAATTTAAATTGAAACTATCAATATGAAGTCAAGATGTTTTTCCTTATAAAGGAAAAATTATTTTCTAGCTTTGTCCACTATAAAGGCCTCTTAGCTAGGAAAACTTCTGATATCCAGACTGTAATTTCTAAATAACATTTCCAACCAAAAGAAACTAGAGTTCTTGAAATGACAGATTATAATTCTGGAGTAGAAAATATGAAATATGAATATTGTGTCATAAAATAAATACAATCAATGACTACCCATGGAATCATGTCAAAAAGACTCAAGAATGAATTTGAGGAGGTTCCTACAAAAGACAATTTGAACACTGATAAAAATAAAAACAACAAAGAACTTAAACACTTCAAATATATATAAATTCATGTGTTCATAAAAATATTTTTTAAAAACTTATCAGTCAACTTTGGAAGATGCTAGATTTTCAATGCATTATTTTAAAAACTGCTAAGGGAAAAGAATAGACTATCCTGCCTATGCTTATAAGAAATGTCTTTCAGAGTTATCAAATAATTGTTATGTAGAAATAATGCTTTAAGGAAATATCCCCCTTAATAAATGAATAAGGAAGTATAGAATTAGAATATCATGATTTACAACCCATAATGAGATAAATGTAGGCAATGATCACCAAATGTTAATATAATGAAAAGAGAGACAATCAGATATACACCTTTTGACTGAAATATATAGCACTACCTATTACATGCTCTTGACAAAAAGTAACTTTTTTTTAATTAAAAATTTTTTTAAATCTGGTCAAGTCTTTAAATCTACCAGTGTATGGAAAATATAGCCAAAAACATGCTAAACATGAGGATGCACTCAGCAAATATCCAGACTTTGAGAAGGCTCTACAAGACAACTCAATTTCTTTAATGAATATTTTGAAAAGGGAGAATACAAGAATGGAGAACTATATATCAAAAGATACTTGAAATACATCAACCAATTACAATGCATAGATATTATCTGGATCCTGGTTTCAACAAACAAAAAGATTTTTGAGACAAACGGAAGTTTGAAAACTCACTAGCTATCTGAAGACAAATAATATTAGAATTATGTTTTTAAAAAACTTAATGGAAAAACTTAAAGGTAAATAATAAAATATTTATGGATGAAATGAAATAATGGTTTGGATTTGTTTCAAAACAATCCAGGAGTAGGGGGAGTGATATTGAGAAAACAAAGTTGGCCATGAGTTTGTAACTCACAGATGAATCACAATTTACCCAGCTTCATATAACTCTCTTCATGTAATTTCCTCTATTTTTGGATTTGTTTCTGTTTTTATTAATTTTTTTTTAAAAGCAGTAACAGAGTAGGACATAAATCTACATATTCCTATTGCTTGGTTCTCAACTTTTATGAAGATCAGATTCCTTTTTAAAGTACACTAGAGGTGAACTCTCAGGTTAGTGTTAACTTCAGGTATAAATGAATAGTCTTCAACAAATCTCACCAAAGAATTATGGTAGGAAGTCGATATGACTGTATCTACTTATGTTGGGCATCTAAATAATAAAACTTTGTCATTTCAGCAAAATAACTTACATGTAAGGTTCTATTTGACCCCAGATATTGTCTTACATAAGTAGCTTCATTTTTATGCAGTCCTTAACTAATTTTAAAGCCTGATAAATATAAAAAACAGATGAATATGAACATCAAGTAGTATTTATTACATAATCAGTTATATATACATAAAAATTTGTCTAAATAAATCCTTAAACAAAACTTCCAGAATTAAAATGTTCTACAAGATTCACCTATTCATCCTGGCTCTAATTGTTTTTATATTCTTGACTACTTTGACAACAGATGTAATAATGGCCTGCACATTATTATTAACCTTATGAAAAATATTTAATGATAAAATCTGTTAACAGTTCATTTTTAAAGCATGTATCCTAATAATCACATTCAGTAATTTAGAGGGGTGGGAAAAAAAATCTACTGAAACAACAAATAACTTAAATATCACTTTCTGAAAAAAAAACACTTAGGTCCATATGCGCTAAATAAACTGAACAATTCCAGTACTTATTACTTGACATGCCTCAATTTGTACATTAATTCAGATCTTCTACTAAGCTGTGTGTTCACTACAATGACCTTTGTGTTGCCTTTATCAGAGATTTAGATACCAATAAACTCTACAGTAATTCTAGTTTCATCAAATAGCAGAAAACTTGTTTTTTTGGCTTCATCCTAGAACATATAATGTGGATATTTTCTAAATACATTTTGAAGATCTAAACTATAGATTACATCAGGATCAAAGAATTTGTTATCTTTGATACTTTCAATAATAAAAATTCCTTAAATAGAATCCCAAGGTGACCTCAGACCAATGAAACCACAATACATTAGAACCTATAATTAACTGAATGTTTTCCACAAAAAAAGGCTTATAGTTGACTAAAAAACAAGCTAGTTTCATTAATTTTTATCCTAAAATCAATTACCATGGTAGATTGACTCAATAAACCTATAATTCAATTACCCACATTTTAACATCTATCACACCATAAAATTAGCATTGATGTTTTCTGAGCGATATATTTGAGGTCCTATAAATACTCAATCAAATATATTAAAAAGCATACACAACTCTTGGATCAGATAAGACCTGGGTTGAATCTCGACTCTACTGTTTTATAACTTCTTATATGACTTGGAGCAAGTTATCTAAGAGTTTCTATGCCTCAGTTTCCTTATCTATTAAATTGGGATAAGATTACCTATCTCACATAGTTTTTTTTGGGGGGGGGCGGAATCATATAATACATTTAATGTATAATTAATACAGTACCTGGTACAGAGTACTAAAGAATTAAAAATATGTTCTTACATTTTACAATGGTAGTGGTAGGAGAGTAATGGTGGTAATAAGTAGCAAAAAACAAAAGTTAACAATGGTGAAAAGAGTTTCTACATAAACCTTTACCTAAAAGAGCAAATAATAAAACTGCATTCTTGAATTTTAAGGTAACTAAAGCTTCTCTATGTCAAAACCTACAAGATATAGTTTCAAATATACTGCTTGGCCCATAATGAGACTTCTGTATTACATCTGCTTAACAAACATTTGAATGTCATTAACCTCAGCAACACTTTCAGTTATATTAGCATAGATTACAAATGATATATATTGTTACACTGATTACCATATTTTTTTACTGCTTATAGCAAAATTTCATTTCATGAATAATAGTTAAAAACATTTGTCCTAATAATTAAAAATGCCCAATTTTGTAACAATTTAAGCAGTAAAACATTTAAAATATTTTAAAATTACAAAAATCAACAAATGTACAAAAGATCCATTTTAATAATTATGAATTATGCAATGAGCCTAAATTTCCCACTGTGTAAATTACTGTCCACGTTCAGGAGAGGGAATCAAACTGTGGGATTTTTACACTGATAACAGACACCTGTACCGCTAACACATTAGAAGAGCCATCTTTGAATAGAAACAGGGAGATGTTTTAGTTGAAAATTGTGTTTTTAAAGTAATAAAATTATGTGGGGTTGCTCCATAGTATAGTGGTTAGCACATCTGCTTTACACGCAGAAGGTCCTGGGTTTATGCCACAGATCATAACCCTGGTACGCCAGGCCCCGGGGTACTCTCTGTGAGTGTGTGGGAGGAGATGCCCCGCCTTCAGATATTCAGTTCTTAAAAAGAGAAATGGCAACATCCATAGGTCAGGGGTGGATGTGTGTGTGTGTGTGTGTGTGTGTGGGCGGGGGGGAGGGGAATCAAACAGGGGGAAAAAATTTTAAAAAAATAATAAAGTAATAAAATTATGTAAGAAGATGTTACCACTTTAATTCTAAATCCTAAAAAAGTAGAGGACACAATGGCAATTAAAAATAAGTCTTCTCAATTCTGATCCATATTAGTCTCCTAGAGAGCTTTAAAAAAAATACAGATGTGCAGGCCTTACCCTTGAAGTCTGACTTAATTAATCTGGATGAGGTATGTGTGGTATGCTACATTTAAATTAAAAAATAAATTTTTAAAAATTCAAAAAATTAAAAATAAAATAAAAAGATACAGCATGTGAAAGAACTGAAAAAAATGTCAGAAAACAACGCTTCAGTTTGAAATTCATTTCACTGATTCACTTTATATAAAGAAATCATGACCTAATAAAAGAGAAGTGGAAATAAAAAAAAGCTCTCCGACAGTTCTAAATGCAGCAAGCATTAAAAACTACAGTCATACACAAACTATAAATAGTTAATTAGGAACAATGATTATGGGGAGTAAAAGAATAAGAGAAGGGTACAAAGAGTCAAGATACATTTGGTAATATCCTAGATAAGTCATATTTCATAAATATGTATTAAGATGTGTACAACATAGCTTTTGCCCAAGACATTTAGAAAGATTTTTTTTTAAATAACACAAATGACAATAAAATATAGTAGAATGTCATCAAATTTCATTAAAGAGCATATACAAAAAGTTCTGGGAGTTCAGAAGTCACAAATCTATACAGAAAATAATATGGTCAAAAAAATAGAAAGAATGAGAAAAAAGAAAATATACATAAGCATTTACTACCACTGACTAGAAAATATATATTAGGTTAATAGTACACAGAAAAATCATATGTAAATAAGAATATTCAAATTCTTTTTAAATAGAGATTTGCAATTGTAGTAATTTGACTATTGGAAGATTTTGATATGAAAGCTCCCTTTAAAGCATTAGAAAAAAAATTATAGCTGAAAGCAAAACTTGGACTAAGATCTAGCAAATGGAAAGACCATTAACAAATTAATCCAACAGAGTCCCTTGGTTCTACTAAAAGGTTTATTTTAAGTAAGACCCTATGCTTTTCTAAGGTATGTCCCACAAAAAAAATGACTAAAATTTGTCTCAGGTATAAAAAAAAAAGAGAAAAGGTGTGTGAAATTTAAGTACAATATCTCTTTACCTTCTACTGGGAAAGAATAATCATGTTAATAAATTAAGGACATAGCTTACGAAACTAATGTTTATAGTAGAAAAGTATACCTGTTATTCAAATTAATCAAACAAAAATAGAATTCAAAACTGATGCTTCCAAATAAAGTTAACAGCCTTAAAAATAGCTGTGAAGCTACAAAAGTAACTAATGTTGATATTTAAACTTTACAGTAAAAAGAATGATAAAGTCAAGAAAGTAAATCATCAGATAGGATTTGACAGTAACTAAAAAAAAAGCAAAACTAGGTTACAATATGTCAACCTTAACCTACTTCAACTATGAGACAGTATTTTTTTCTAATTAGCAAAACATTTTCTTTCATAGTACTTTCATCTTTGAAAATTACTTTCTGTATGAAGATGTTTTATCAGAAGTTAGAAACTCAACACAGTTCTCATACCAAACTTTTATATAGTGATAACCATACTGGAACTGACGGTTGATAGGCTGCTTTAAAGAAATGTTTCACATGAAGAATATGAAACATGTGTTAAGTCCTTAAAAAATAATAGAAAGATATTTGAGCAAAATGTAGACAATCAGAATATCTGAAAGTCCTTTTAAAAATCATATACAGCAGGTCCTCGAATAACATCCTTTCATTCAAATTCCTTTCATTGATGAGGAAAAAAAAAAAAGATTCCCAGCTGGGGCCACTGTCTGTGTAATATTTGCACGTTCTCCCCATGTCTGTGTAGTTTTCTCCAGGTACTCCACACCCCAAAGATGTGCTCATGAAGTGATGTGGCATGTCTTAACTGTCTCAGTCTGAGTGTGGGGGTGAGTAAACCTTGTAACGAAAGGGCATCTTGTCCAGGGTTGGTTCCCATCTTGCACCCTGAGCTGCTAGGAGAGGCTCCAGAGGCTCCGGTACCCTGCAACCCTGAACTGGAATAAGCGGGTTGGAAAATAATTACCTTACTTTTTTAAAAAAATCTTGTTTTTATTAATCTTTCTTAGATGTAGGTATAGCGCACATTTATTTCAGTGTTTACTATCAGAAGTGTTTTGGGTCTTATTTAGAAGTTTGGTGATGTTTCTGTGACCAGAAATGTGCCATAAGAACTTAACTCTTGTTCTTATCAGTTAGCCTATGGTAAAATTAGGTTCATTAAACACCGTTTTGCTGAAAGCCAGTTTCCAAGAGCCCATCAACAACATTAAGTAAGGACTTAATGTTCTTTTTATAAAGAACATTTTTTTCTTTTAAGTTACAAACAAAAATCGAGTAAGGTTGAAAATAAAGGTAAACTCTTCCTCGGGCTCAAAATAAACAGATTATAAAATCTTCATGTCTTCCAACATATCATAATCCAATGAGAATAAATACCAACCTTGTTCTTAAATATATTCTAGATAGCTTTGGATGACTATATTTTTCATCAATACAACTGGGCATAAACTTAGGGCAAGGAAAATAAAATAAACTGTATGACCATTGGGGTAAAAATTAGAACAGTTTTGGAATTTGTGTTTAGCAGGCGAGCACTCAATCTTTGATTCTATTTTTCAGCACTGTTCTATTCAGAGGATAAAGCACCCTGTAGAACTGGCTCCCCATATTCATTAACATTCATAATATTTTATAGTAGTGATAAGTGAAAAACAGCTGCTATCATTACAGAAGGCTATTTTTCTAGTTACAAAAACGAATATTATTCTTTAATATATGTATTTCACATACATTCACACAAAAAAGAAATAGTTAAAATTTCAGAGATAATAGGGAAACTAAAATCATTTAGTCACCCTGGGTTCTATGCTGGAAAATCTAAAGTAGGCTTCAAAGGACTATGAACCACCCAAAATTGCTTGTAAAATTTTATGTACAGGGTTATTTTTATGGAAAGAAGGTCCAACCACAGCTTTCAATAGATTCTCAAAGAAGTTTGTGATTCAAACTTTTTCTGGAAACATCCAAGTCTGATGAGGTTCCTCCCCTAAGATTAGCACTCCAAAGCAATCTGTACATTCATCATCATACTGTATTACACTATACCATAACTACTCAGTAATTTCTGTTATCTGCCTTGCCATATATATTATAAAAACAGCGTGAGCAGAGAACATCTCTGTTCTGTTCATGGTTATATTTCCAGTATTCTACCTGATGTATAAGTGATCGAAAACCAATTTCTTCAATGAATGAATGAAGTGGTCATTTATGTAATTAAATTTTGGCCAAATTTTAAAAAATGCTTTCTGAATAAATGTTCCAATTATATATTCTTAGTCAATAAGAATTTATAATTCAATTAAAATAAACTCATTTAAAAAAT
Organism: Pteropus alecto; assembly: GCF_000325575.1. Classification (NCBI taxonomy): domain Eukaryota; kingdom Metazoa; phylum Chordata; class Mammalia; order Chiroptera; family Pteropodidae; genus Pteropus; species Pteropus alecto. The sequence continues at coordinate 6,849,318 of NW_006434709.1, read as the reverse complement.
GTAAAAAAATAAACTTATTTTGAAGCTAAGTTTTCCAGAATATATTAAGGACTATTAAGTTATAGAGCATATATCTTCCATAAAACGTCTTTGTAGTTATTCAGTAGTGTAAGGTTTGAATGGGTTTACAAACAAATAGAAACTTCCACAAGGACACTGCAAGTCTGCTTAACTGAATGAAATTGTAATCTGTAAATCAAACATTTCGACATGATCTCACATAAAATAACTAAAATCCTAATCTTATATTCAAAATAAGAATTTAGGAGAAACTGGGTCTTTTCTAACACCATGTAGAATTTTTTGTAATGTGATAACAGACTACAAATCAGAAATAAATTTTAATAATTATTAAACTAATAAACTATTTAAGAGCTTTTTTGTTTTCTTTATCTTTCACTAGTTTCTCTGCTTGATATGCCCTTTTTCCTCCTCTATAAAACTTTTTTGTACCTGGGGTCAAACACCGCTACCCCATGTCCCCAGCTTTTTTTTTTAATTTTATTTTATATTTATACTATATCACAACAATAAATTTAAACCTATTCAAGAGCTTTTAAAACGAACTTAATTTGATATATACTAGTATTCATTCCTACACCTTGATCTACTATGTTGACAAAAAAATATTTCAACATTTTCTAAACATTATCATTTTCAAACTTGTGAGTGGCCTTTCATTGATTTTGTCTAACAGAAAATTTGATTTTGCTTCTCTGTAAATGTCTCTGTAAATATTGGTCTTTATGGTTTTTGTTTGTTTAGCTAAGACTAAAATATCAGAATAATAACATTACTAAACAGATGAATCCGGAAGAAAAAATAACCATGTAACTTTAAATATATTCACACTTCTTCAGCTAACATTGCACACTAAAATTTATCCTTTAAAATTCTAACATTATTTCTAATGGTTTACTTAATGGACATACCGGAAGCTGTGAATGCCCTGAAGTTCCTGCTGTAGAACCTCCTGTGTTGTTGCTATTAAGTCCAATGCTCCAACAAATTCAGAAGTAGATAACAACACCTGTACAGTAGGCTGAGTCTGGTGTACAGTGGCCATTAACTTCAGTTTATTGTACACTTTAACACAATTATTTCTGGTAAGTGCCAGTCTTAAAATGTGTAGTGGTCCTTCACACATTACTTTATCAATCTGTGCAATTTTATCACGAAGCATTTTTACAGCCTGGGAAGTTTTCTTGAGGTAGTCCTGCAATTCGTGTTGAGAGGTCATTGCATGAAAAAATGCTTCTGAACGTAGAGAGATCTGATGAGCAATGTTTACTTCCACAATATCCAGATAATGGCTCAGCTTAAGAGGGAAGGAAAAAAAATCATGGAGTATTATAAGTATACCTTCCTTGACTATCCAAATACTTTCTGAAAATGATATAAGATTTTCACATGTATTTTAAATCCCATTGTATAAACTGTTTAATTATGGGATCTTTGATATTGGGGATAACAAAATAGAAGGAAGATGAAAGGTACAGCCCAAAGATTAATAAATATAAGACAAAAGAATAGAAGATGATTTACCTTCTTCTGTTCCTACCATTACTGCCCTCCAAACACCAACTACTTTCTAAAAAGTAAGAGTACCCGCAATCATCTCAGATTATAATCTAGTTTCAGAAAATCTAAGATCTGAGAGAGAATGATTTCCTTAACTCCCACACATCATTGCCATCACCAACATCACACATCACTTATCTGACTAAAAGATGATTATAGTTACCATTTATTGACTTCCTCCTTCTATGTACAGGCACTAGTATTTCATATACATCATTTTCTAATTTAACAATCTCAGAATACAGGTATTATTATTTTACAGATGAGGAAACTGAGGCTCAGAGACATTAAATCACTTGAATAAAGTCATGTGATTAGTAAGTGGCAAAATCAAAATTTGAACCCAGGTATGACTCAAAAGCTGAAGTTCTTTTTTTTTTTTGAAGTTCTTTCTACTATACCAAGCTGCCTCAAAATGGAAAGAATCCGCAAAAGACAGATTGGTGTCCAGTCACAAATTATATAAAGTACTAACATAATTTGGATCTTTTTTCCAGACTACGTATTTTACATTTCAAAAATTATTCTTTTATTGAATTGTAAAATTCAGTTGATTTCCAATGTATTTTCCTCTTAAAAGGTTGACAAATGCCTTAAACATTAGTTTATATATATTTTATTTGTAACACTACCAAGATTAATTCCTAGATTTTAATATATTAAAAATATTTTCTAATTTCAAATACGGACTTCTAAAACTTGACTTATCATTTCTTCCTTTCGAAGTGCATATGACTCTTTTGTCTACATTATCTTTCCATTTTTTCTCTCATTTTTTCACTTACAGATTCATCAACACATAGCTAAAAATTTAGGGATTATCACTGAACATCTCAAGAGAATTCATTCATAGCATTTAAGGGTTAAAGGACTTTCAATATTTAAGACTCATAAGATTCAAAGAGATTATTCAGTCAGTAAGCCTGCTTCCTTAAAACCATGCGGGATCACACGTATCTTCAGTAAGGCTCCTTCAGTAATCTATCATAATACAAAATAGGTTACAAACAAGAAATTGTTCCACAGTTTAAATTTCTTGAGTTTATATTTTGCTGTTGTTCTTTTCATCTTCAAAACAACTGTTCATTTATTTCCCTAAAAAGCAACATGGGGACAAAGGTATTATGGTACATTGCAAGCTAATATGGACTCAATTTTCAGAATAGTAAATGAAGAATGGATAACTCCTTTAGGACAGTGCTATTCAGAAGGCAGTTTATGTGCTGCTGCCAGTCTGTGATCTCTTTAATAGGTCCATGGTAAAATAAGGAACTTTGGAAAGTAAATCAACTACCTCACGAAGCCCACTCCATGGTTTTCTCATAGAAAGACACTTTTAATGAAGGAAGGAGCGCAAACTCCCTATCTCATCACAGACTAGCACTCTGGTTAGCCCTACAATAGGATTCAAATTTCTCTGACCCTAGTTGTAGTATTCTCCCACTCCTTTCTTTAAAGCTAGCAAGATAAAACAGTTGATGTCAATCGTAAAGTAAGTTTGAAAGTGTGCTTAGAATCCTGTCTTCCATTACTTTTCTAAGAACAGAGCAGAATGACAAGGAGCCAGAATGTAAATATAACAAACCTGATTCTGCAACTTACCCCCCACCAAAAAAAAAATCCATTACTTTAGTCACTTTAAATATTTAGTGTAAGAAAATAGTTTCATTTGAATTTCAAAGATTCTGGCAACTTGTCAGTATTTCATTACTCTATTTTTTCAAAGGCATAATACTTTCATAATCCATTTCCTATTAAAATTCTATAAAGGGAACAATAATTTTTAAAGTATTTCTAAGTATCCATATAGACCGATAAGATTTTTTATGGGCTTTTGTTGTATTTCTCTTTCAAGTTATTATTCTACCAGGGCACATACTGGGAATATGAAAAAGACGTCTGGGGTGAGCCTATGTCCACAAAGCCAACATTTTCATTAGACTTATGAATTTTTCCTTATTCAAGGAAAATCTTTATAGGTCAAATGTTGCCACAGGAAAAAGTGAATTCATTT
>NW_006434709.1:6843402-6845674 GCF_000325575.1 Pteropus alecto | reverse complement strand
ATATTTCTTCTCCTATCCTCCCCAACCTAGTCCTTTCTTCAGTTACTGTGGAGGATTGGAACTAATTTGTTGAACAGTCTTCCCGAGACAAGCTTTAAACTGACAAGAGATGTCACTAGATTAAAACAAACGCTTTTTTTTTTTTGCAATTTAAGAACCATAGTCAGTTTTAGAAAAACTCTAAACTGAGTGCTGAGGGGAAAAAAAAAAAAAAAAGACCAACAGAAATCAAAGGTCTTTACTTCCTGTTCAAATTTTAAGTCTTGATATGTGAGTCAAGATATTTTTAAAGTTCTATCGTTTCTCAACCTTTTGGCTAAGATCAAGTGAAGATATTTTTAAAGTTCTATATTTTAAATGACATTCAAGATGTTGACTCCTGAAATACAGAACGTGGTAAAACTTTTTAAATTGCTGACTAACAACGTACAAAAGACTAGGCTTTGCAAAGCTAAAAATACAATAGGTATATTGATACGATATTTTTGCTTCAAAATAATCACCCTTACTATGTAAATGAGAAAAAAAAATAGTGCCTCAAGAAAAGTTGATTTTCTGTGCTTTAAATCATAAAGAATATAAAATTGGCCAACATATTGTTTGGGATAAATATAAAGCAATTACAATTACATATATTTTCTTATATATCTTTTCAACTGAAATTCTATCACTTGCTGTCTCAGATAAGAAGCACTCTAAACTTTTCCTTTTTCACCAGCACAACCTATATTCCATTGAATCAAAAATCAGTTAAGATTTGATGGCTTATAAATTACCAGTAACAATAAAATTAAAAGAAGTAGTGCTTACTAAAAAACTAAATCTGAACCCAGGCCAAATAGTACCACATAACTAGGATAAAGTTTTCTAAATGGAAAAAGTAAAAAAGAAAATACCTTTTCTTGTAGCAACTTTGAGGAAGCTGCATCACGATTTCCTTTTCCACCAGCAGTATTAAAATGAGACCATGGTAAAACTGAATTAAAAGTTAAGGAATCATCCAAGGCAAAATCTGGTTTCATAAAAATCTATTAAAAAAATGCATTTCCCTCAATTAGATAAGCATTTTCTTTACATGCATTGCCCCTTCTAATATCATAAGACCATTAAACAATAATTAACTTGGATCTCAAGCATAAACAGCAAAGCAAGTGATAACAGCTCTCTATACTTAGTTTCTCCTGCTCAAATTTCTTTCAAAATTGTTTTTTTTAAATTAGATATACGCCAAAACAAATTAGATAAAACCAAAACAAATTCAATTTTATGAGAAGCTTACTTCTTTTCTCTTACATATCACATCCATCTGGGTACTAAGTCCTATTCATTATATTTCCTAAATATTGCTTGAATCCCTTCTCTTCTCTATCTCTACATTTTACCAGTGCAGCTCTTCATTATCTCTGGATTACAGTAAATGGATATTTAGTGAAGTTCTTCCCCAATCTATCCATATTAAGTACTTAAAATGCAAGTATAACTGAATTAACTTCTCGGTTGAAATCTTTCAATGGATTCTCATGACCCACAGACCAAACTCTTCAGAATGGCATCGAAAGCCTTTCATTTTTTTGGACCCACTTACTCTTTTGTGTATGCCACTCCCATTATTTACAAGTTAAATTCTAGCAGTGCTCAACCATCTTCCATACACTCTTATGCTTAAGTATCTTTATACATGCTTTTGGCCTAGAGTGCCCTTTCTTGCCTATCTTTCTAGAGAATACAACCCAATCAACAGGACAAACATGTCTCTGTGTATGACATGTTTTTGTGAAGTATGATATAAATAAGAATACATGGTATACTTGTGTTCAGAGATTAATCACCCCATCTCTGAACACAAGTATACCATGTATACTTATTTATATCATACTTCACAAAAATTATTTATTTAATATGTATATCTCCCCCTGGGATAAGGCTGGATTTATAGCTTATTAATCTTTGTATCCCCAACACCTAGCATTAGGTCTGAAACATGGTTTAATCAATTAATTACTTAACTTCTATGCTATATTTTACTATATTTACTGATTCATTTTATCTATATCCAAAAATTGTTATGAATGTGATAGGGAAATTCTAACTAGGGGCATGAGTATATTTTCTAGTCACTGCTTTAGTGTAAGTATTGATTAATTCAATAAGTATTTACTGATTGTCTACTTCTTATGCTAGGCACTGAGGGGGAAACAAAAAAAAAATTATTACAGAGATATCAATCTCATGGATCTTTAGTCCAAGGGATGTGATAAAACACATAAATTAT
>NW_006434709.1:6814750-6843389 GCF_000325575.1 Pteropus alecto | reverse complement strand
AAAGAGTACTAAATGCCTAAAAAGGGAAGGCTGAGGTCTAGATGAAATGCCATGGAAATTCAGAAAAGAGGTGACTTATCTTCAGTCAGGGGAAAATGTATTCATGTATAGTTGCCATTTAAACAAAAGACTATAAAGGATTATATATGGAGAGATGACAGAAAAAGTCTTCCAGGTGAAAGGAACAGTGCAAGTAAAGCACAGAACTGGCAAAAAAAGTTTGGCTGAAGTAAAGAATGTGTAAAGATTAGTGGGCAAAAGTTAAGAGCGTGACTATGATGGAAATAAATAATTAAGGGCCTTGAATTATAGTTTCAATTTTATTTTATAGGAATTTTTTTTTTTTTTTTTTAGCGAAGCAACTCTTGGTTAACCTCACAGATTGCAAGGACCTCGTCAGTTTACAATCCCTTATTTTTTATTGTTTATACCTACAGCACATAGTCTTCTTAGGTGGTTTCCCATCCAAGTACTAACCAGGCCCGACCCTGCTTAGTTTCCGAGATCAGATGGGATCGGGCTTGTTCAGGGTAGCATGGCCATAGACTCAAAGAACTGTAAATTGATCATCCTCTGCTTTTTGTTTATCTGTCTCTTCTCACCCTAACGAGCTATTACCACAGACTTCCTTGATAATCTGATGAATGCAATGGATTCTTTCTCTAGGGAAAAAACCTCATCTATTACGCATCTCTACAAAATTTTTCTTACAAAGAAAATATCTTTTAATAATTTGAAAGTATAGTAAGATCAACAAAATTCTTTAGAATGGAGACTTAAACATATGTGTAGGTCTCTGTGATGAAGAAAAGAATGATGCAAAAGAGAAGAAAAGTGATGCAACAAAGCCCCAGAAGAGGTAAAATGGTCATAGTGTCAGAAACAGCCCAATGAAAGCTTCTTATAAGGCAAAATTAAAGATCAATATTAAAAAGCAGTATTCTTATATTTTAAGCTTTGTTACCTTAGGTACTTGATCCAGATCTGTCCTGGATTTATCTACAAAAAAAGGGAAAAGAGAACATGATTTTTTAAACTTGTTTTCATTTTACTTTCATAAAATGTATTTTGACAGATTCAAGATTATACTGTCACAACCACTTAAGTTTCTTCCTTCAACAAATATCTGTCAAGCACCTCCTGTAAGCCTAGTAGTAGGCAAATCACAGAATAAGATATATGTTTCAAATCATTTAAATCAACTGTATAGTAGCAGTAAAACAACTAAATACATTTCAAGTCTTGTTTAAATGGACACAGAAAACTAAATGCCATCTTATTATGTTTGGTAAGATTAAGTTTGGCATGTTATATAGTTTAAAAAATGTATTAAAATCTCAAATGTAAATATTGCTTTTTTATTGTTCAAAACATCCACCATCTCATCCAGAATCTTTTGATCAAAGATTTTTAATACTTTATTTTCTGCAATTGAACCCACTTTACTTTCATCTCGCCAATCAGATCTCAGAAAAGATACCCTCCTTCCCAAAACTAACTTTTCTGCATTTAGACTCCATTCCCTCCTGCCTCTTCTGTGAGCTCATTTCACTACTTACTCTGCTTCTCTCCATATCTTCAACCTCTTCCCCCTGTTAATAGCATTTTCCTCTCTGCATCTAAATATGCTCAGTTTTCTGCCGTTAAAAGAGAAAGAAAAAGACATAACATAGGGCCCGTGCTAGGCTGAGGCAAGGGAGGACCTCAGGTTCAAAATTTAAGGACGCACTCACTGTCAGAGTTATATGAATGCCTCTCTTGCCTCATCTAGTCCTGGCCATACAAAAACATTCTTCCAGTCTGTTTCCTCTAGTCAACACTCTATATCTCAAATCTTCAAGTCACATCTATACTGGTAGTCTCCATTTCTTTCTCTTGTACTCACTCCTTAATATATAGTATTGAGGTTTCTGTAACCACCACCACTACTTTAAATGCTTTCCCTAAGATCTCCTAAATTGTCAAATCCAGTGTGCAAACTGATCTATCTCTGGAGAATTCTGATATTGTAGACTAATCCATCTCACTTCTTTGAAATCCTCACTACCTTTTATCTCTAAGGTAGAACTCTCTCTTGGCTGACACTCCTATTTCTACTTCTTTTTAGTCTCCTTCACAGGTACCTCATTTTCTATCTGCCCCTTAAATGTGACAGCTTCCTAGTGTTCTATCATCAGTTCTTTTCTTCTCACTGTTCACATCCTCCCTGGGTGATCCCATCTTGCCCTTGGATTCAACTACCATGCTATTGTCTAGCATATTATGATGTCTACCATACCTACATCTCCAGCCCAGATCTCTTTCTAGTCTCCTTCACAGGTACCTCATTTTCTATCTGCCCCTTAAATGTGACAGCTTCCTAGTGTTCTATCATCAGTTCTTTTCTTCTCACTGTTCACATCCTCCCTGGGTGATCCCATCTTGCCCTTGGATTCAACTACCATGCTATTGTCTAGCATATTATGATGTCTACCATACCTACATCTCCAGCCCAGACATCATATTATGATGTCTACCATACCTACATCTCCATCTGAGCCCCAGGTTGCATACCAGACATCTTCTCTGCAAAAGTACAATTAAAATAGTCTCTATCTCCTGCAAAATTTCTCCTTATATTGCCCCTCGCGCTGAATTGCACCTCACCTAGCCAGCTGCCCAAGGAAGAAAGCTTCAATCAACCTGCTGTATTACCAACAACTGAATGACCATCAAAACCTGTGCCTCAGTCTCTCAAAATCCTAATTTTCTCTCAATTTTCATTATAATTGCTATTGGGGCCACATGATTTCTCACTTGCATTATTGCAATAGCCTCCAACGGTCCCCTTGCCTCCAATTTTATCTTCATAAATTTATAATCCCTAACTGTTTCCACAGTGAAATGTATAACCATAAATCTGATCATGTCTGGTTAAAAAGATTCTGTAGCTCTATACTGCTTTTAGGAAAGAAAAATTCCTTCACATGGCACACAAGGCTCTTCTTGATCTGACTCCTACCTATTTCTTTAGCTTCATTTCTTGCTCCCAGTGGAGCCAACACACTGAACTTCTGTTGAATATGCTAATTTCTCACTTGATTCTATGGCTTTGTATAAATTGTTCCCTTGTCCTGGAATGCCTTTGCCCACATAAATATTTCTCGATAGCTAGTTTAAAACACAGGCAATCATCATCAACTCTAGGAAGTCTTCTAAGGCTAAGTTAGGAGCTCTATACAATCTTATGATGCTGAACTTACTGCTTGATATACTGCAACTCTTGGTTTATTTATTTATTTATTTAACCTTACTCAGAAGACCAACAGCTTCTTGAGAACAGGGACTATTTCTTATCTTTAAGAAATAGATGAAAAGTTATTTCATCTATTTTTAAGCAACAAGCAAAGTACCAAGCACCCAGATATTAAATAAGTATTTGTTGAACTGAAGGACATCAGCACCATCAGACCCAAGATTTTTCTCTTACAAGCTTTTTAAAAAGATTATGATTGTAAGCTATAAAAATTTCACTAGAAATAAAAATTATAGGTATGACAACCAACAAGGTCCCCAAATTAAAATTTTGTTTCATTAATATTTATGCTATCTATGTTACAAATAGCACATATTCATCTATATATTATCTATGAATAGCACATATTCATACCATGAGTATGTAAGAGAGTCCTGTCAAAGTTATCTTTAGGAGGACAAATATTCTTGCATCGCTCATGAATCTTCTCTCTCTAATAAAAGGACAATTAAATAAAAATGTGATCAAATGCTATGTAGCAATATGAATATTCAAAGCATCAAAAAGTTTCACAAAATATCAGAATATATTGAATTAGTTCTATGATTTTTAAGTATGAAGCCACTACCTTCTTGAACTTAAATACGAATAACAAGTATGTTTAATAAACCAAATATTACTGAGATGTATGAATACCTATATATTTACACTGATCCCATTTCACATAATTATAATAAAATCTCCATAAAATTAGAATAAAGCGTGAAAGCAAATAAAAAGTTCTTACTTACATAAATCAATTAAGAGAATTGTTTTTATAAAACAAGGAAGAAAATCTGAAAACCTATATACCTAAGATAGAAAGGTAGTTATTAGTTGACACTTTGAGTCAAAAAGAAAAATCCCACCCTGATTTCAGATTAGATGACTGCTGACAACATTGTTATTTTTTTGGAAATACCATAAATAGGTTACGTAGAAGAGTGGAGCATGGTAAGGAAAAAACATTGGGCTAGTAGTGTTCAGAGTTCTGATGGCATTTCTGTCAGAAACTACAGAACTGTCTTCCAAAGTGGCTGTACCATTTAGTATTCTTACCCACAATGAATGAGAGTTCCTTAGTCCACATCCTTGCCAGCATTTGGTATAGTCAGTGTTTCTCAAGTGTAAATTTTGGTAGATTGTATCTTTCTCGTAATTGGTCCGTTTCATCTAGATTACCAAATTTGTGGGCACAGACTTATTCATAATATTCTTTTATTATCTTTTTAATGTCCATGGGATCATGAATGATGTGCCACTTTCATTTCAGATATTAGTAATTTACGTCTTCTTTTATCTTAATTAACCTGACTAGAGATTTACCAATTTTATTGATCTTTTCAAAGAACCAGCTTTTGGTTTTGTTATTTTCTCTATTGATTTCCTGTTTTCAATTTCACTTGATTTCTGCTCTAATATTTATTTCTTTTCTTCTATTACTTTGGATTTAATTTTGTCTTCTTTTTCTGGTTTTCTAAGGTAGAAGCTTAATTTTAGATCTTTCTTCTTTCCTAATATATGCATTCGGTGCTATTAAATTTCCCTCTAAGCACTGCTTTCACTTCAACCCATACATTTAGGTAAGTTTCTATCAACATTGCCTTAAACTCATGGATTCTTTACTATTTCAAGTCAACTGATGAATCCACCAAAGGCATTCTTCATTTCTGTTATAGTACTTTTGATTAAATGCTTAAACATTTAACATTTTAATGTGATTATTGATAGGGTTAGGTTTAAATCTATCATCTTGATGTTTTCTTTTTGTCTCATCCATGCTTTGTTCCCTGTTTACTCTTTTTCTGCCTTTGTTTGGATTGAGAATTATTTCGTTCCATGTTCTCTCTTCCACTGACTTATTAACTATAATTATTTGTTTTGCTATTTTAGTAGGTGCTTTAGGGTTTATTGCTTATATACTTTGCTAGAAAGTTAAGTTTGTAATGAAGGGAACTGGTGTCGGTTTTGGTCTCTGCTGTATCCCTAGGTTTAGAACTGTGCCTGGCACATGGAAGGCACTCAACAAATATTTGATCAATAAATGAATAAACAGAATAGCCAAATTGTAGGTTATGAGGTGTGGGATTAGAAACCATCAAAAAGAAGGCATATTAAAGCTCATCCACTTAACAACATCCACAGTTAAGTGATCGCTGAAAACAGAACACAAAAATTCCAGACAGTATATAGCAATATACACATACAAAAGTAAATAATATTTTTAAATTCTGTACAAAAATATTAGGTAGTGCTAAAAATGAACAAGACACTGTGTAATACCAATAATATAGCCACATTCAGCCTATTTCCAAATCATAAAAAGAACAAAGTAATGAAGTGAAATAAAATTAGCTGAATGCAAACTAGGATTGCAAATGAAAAAAGTATAAAAAGGAATAATTGTAAAATTGTAAATAAACATTCTCTACACAAATTTCGAGTCATAAAATAAATGTTATAGGGCTGTTATGTAAAGCATGGTAACTATAATAATAAACTTGCATATTTGAATGCTAAAAGAGTAGATCTTAAAAGTCCTAATCATAACAAAAAAAATTTCTTGTATTATGTATGGTGACAGATGTTAATTAGACTTATTATGGTGATTATTTCACAATATAAACAAATATCACTTTATTATGTTATATACCTGAAACTAATATAATGTTAATGACAATTATATCTCAATTAAAAAATAACTTTTAATATTCCTTGCATCATTTTAATGATGATTTTTTAAAGACTGAAATGATAACCAGGATTATATTGGTAAGGCATTTACTAAATATGAATTACAAGCCATCTAAAACTCTGCACTGCACTCGATTCTTGCTCTCAGAACTGAGTTTAAAGAAACATGTCTAGAGATATTTAAGACTATCTGCTAGACCTAGGATGTTCTATTAAATTATTTGTGATGAATGAGAGACATAAAAACAGTTCCACTCTGCTCATTTCTTAAACCTCACAAATTATCTGGGCTTTACAGGCCTAATAGAACTATATTCTCCTTGATAGGTACGATGGGTTTCAAGTTGAATCTCAGTACTATGAGAAATATTTCTTTCTGAAAAATCACTTCAGTAAAAAAAAATATTTATATACACCTAAGCAGAAAATTAAATACAACCCAGAACAGAATATACATAAACAGAAAAGAAGATTCCTCAAAGACTATTGGTCAAAATCTATAATAAATCAAACTAGAAATGTTTCTAATTACTTTTGACCTGAAAATAATTCAAGATTAGGTATTACCTGAGAGATTTCCTGTTGATATACTGTAAAATGTTCCTTGCTGATCTGTGGGAGGTAGAATGAAGGTATGACTTCAGTGTCCACAAAGTCCAATCCCCATGTTTTTGTGAAGAAGTCTGATTCTCTTTTTGCTAATCTAGGATCATTTAATGCTGCTGGGAGGTTTACTTTGGAATGATATATAGTCCATCTATGTTGATCTGTAACTAGAGATGGGGCAACACATAAACTATTTGAATCACCTGTAAAAAGTAAACAAAAGAACTCTGTAAAGTAAGTTCTATGTTTAAAAGTACATCCTAGGAAAATAAAAATGCTTAGATACAAAGCAACTCAACTCTCTTTTCTGCAGCAAATGTTTTAATAAAAATCATTCTGATTAAACAAACTTGAGCTTTTGGCATCAATTGCCAAGGAAGGGGAAAACATGTACAAGATAAGGGATATGCAAATTTTGAGGGCTGTAGTTATAGTGTGGTTTGGGATGTAAAAAATCTTTCATTAGTTCCTTTCCTTACTGTACATACTGTACAATTTATCTTTTTTCAACATCAAAACTCTTCTACCCTATACTGCATACTTTCTAGGCTTTAATACTCCAATTTTTTTCATAAGTAGGCCTTTTTTAATGGTTTGATGGCAGATTTACTGGTTCCAATATTCTTTCTTTGGCTTATAATTTGATAACATAAATGCTGCTGTGGCATTAACTATACAGGAAAGAAAAATATACAGTAGATTCTTGTTATTTATAGTAGCTCTGTACTAGAAAGTCACTGGAACACTTAATTAGCAAATCCTAAACCACTGCTCCTAGTGGAAACACAGAGTTAGAGTCTTCCAAGTCTCTGCTCACATTTTCATCAACCAATCAATACATTATCTTGTGTATATTTCTGTATAAAGACACCGTATTTAATACATATTGTTCATTCATTAACATTGAACTCTTGGCTAACACCACTATAACTCATACCTGAATGAAGCTTACAAAACATGCATATTTCTTATAAGGCACAGTACAGTCTTTTCGTGCTTAAAAATACTATAAAGCACTTCAGTACTACATTTGGGAACCATATTAAAAAAGCAAAATCACCAACAAAAAACACAAAAATGCAAAAAATGTGGCACTAAATAGAGCACAAAAAGAACACTTGTTTACAGCATGACAGCTGAAACAAGAAGGCAAAGTGTTGCCTTGTTTAACATCAGGTGGGAATGTGTGCTTAAATTTTTCACTCCTCTGCTCATGTCTGCAAATGTCCACAGAAGTGCCACAAATATTGATTTTGGGGTTATGAACAAGTTTTAGGGAGTAGGCAAATTTGCAAATATAAAATACATAAATAATGAGGACTTGCTGTACTATGCTTAAAAAACTTTCAATCTGTATCTACGTTTTTAAAGCAATTTTTCAGTTCATGTAACTAATTTCTTTTATGGAAATGCATTTAAAGAATTATATTCCAATTTCCTAATCTACTTCCAAACTATTTATATCTCTTTAGTTTTATCATAAAATTTACTTTTTTAAGATAAGTATAAGAAATCTGACTACTCAAAGATAATACAAATCCTCAGTAAAAATCCTCAAAAAAAGAAAAAAGCATTACCTGTGGGTTCCTTGGGACACACATCTGGCAGTGACTGCACAGGTCGAATATGTTTTGTCGGATCTACCTCTTTTTTAAAGAAAACATCACTGCTGCTTCCTTGAGGCACTGGTGAAGAACTGTGGCTTGAAGCCATTGCATTAAATCACCACTCAACTGAAAATGAGTAAGAAATAAATAATAAAGACACTTAATATAAATCAAAATTCACCTATAAGTATTATGCATGTCACAAGCTTACTACAAAAACAGACACATTATTCAAAATCTCTCGGAGTATATTATTTGAATACTCACTATTAATTGTGAGTAACTCAATATTTAGTTTGCTAAGAAAGTTATTTCTCCTTGTTTAAAAAGTATTTTATCTAAAAGGTCCGTGGTTCATTCCCAGGTTTTGGCATCAAAAAATAAATGAATGAATGAATGAATGAATGAATAAAATAAAATAAAAAGTATTCTCCTCAAAGTGACCTCTCCTCAGTCTTATATACAAAGTGCAAATAGATACCAAAGCTGTAATCAATAATAGATTAAAGAGGAAAGTATTCCATTCATTCAACAAATATACAGTAATTACTCATTATAACAAAATGGGTAAGTTACTGCATGGGATCTGAAATGTGATTGTCTGGGTTCATATCCCAGCTTCGCTTATCAACAGTATATCTTGAGGAAATTTACTTAACCTCTGTATGCTTTACCTTTTCTGTAAAAATGGAGATGAAGAGATTCCCTCATAAACATTTTGTAACAAAGGAATGAATATATGTAAAACATTTAAAACATTGCTTGCCTTAGTTTGTGTTCATAAATGTTAATTATCATATGTATTATTACTATGTGACTGCTACTATATTAAATGATTATAAAAGTATTTTTCAGGTCCTTGCAATATGTAATCAAAAAATCAAAACACTAAGCAAAATACAAGTTAACCTATGTCTACATTTTTTAGAAGGAGTGAAAGAAATTTGTGGGGCAAGACAACATAATATAGGCTATTGTGTCAGGTAAGACTTTACAAAAGAAGTAGTGTATAACCTGGACACTGAAGAACTTGTGTTATTATTAGAGAGTAGGTAATCTGTATTGCTGAACATATCTATCCAATGGCAGACATTCGATATTTTATGAATATAAATATTTATGAATAAATATTTTATGAATATAAAATGAATATAAACAGAAGCTTATAGCTGACAGGGAACTTTGAGATCACCTAATCTAAGTTCCTTCATACTAGAGATAAGTAGAGAAAGGCCTAGAAAGACTAACTGTTTTTACAAAGATACATGTGGTTTAACAAGTTTACCAAAAAAAAAAAAAAAAGCCAAGTTACTCCCCTCTAGTTTGATGGAAAGCTAAAAATTATGTTTCCCAGACTTCCTTGCATATCTATCTTAGTCCTTCTAATGCAAAGAAGCCATCTCGATTACACCATTCACTGAGACCATAAGAAACAAGCTGCTAAGAAAATGCACAAGGATAAATAACTTCCTCAAGGTCCCTGAACAGAGAGCAAACAACAGCATGAATAAAAGTAAGAGACATGGAATAATCATAAGACTGTGTAGAAACTGAGTTCACTAGAGTGAAATGTTTGCATTGGGAAGTACTGACAAATAAATCATATTTACACATACACACCCACAGTATGGCCAGATTATAGTTGGTTCTCTAAGCAATAAGGAGTCATAACCTTTTTTGTCTTGTGTACTTCTTTAGCAGTCTGGTGAGGTCTACGGGGCAAAAGAATACTAGTATAAAAATACCTAGGAAAATTAAGCAGACCCTTGGTTTGAAAGGCATCATTGGCCTGCTGCATTTATATCCATACATATTAAGTGTCTGGTTATTTCTGTATAAAAGCATTTACATATTTAATTAAGAGAGAAGAAATATCTAAAGGATAGGAAACACTGTATGACACAGAATTCTGTCCATTAAGTACTTGGTAAAGACAATTCTAAATTTAATATTAAGCATATTTAACTTTTTTGTTAATTTTATAAAATAAAATGGCTAAAATAAACACATTTTGATATTTTAATTGGTAAGCTACAAACATATGGAAAATTTATGTTAAACACCCATTCATTGCTTGATATCAAATTAAATACTGATTCCAACAATAATATACTACAACTTCTATTTATTCTTTTTACCATCATGTTGTTTTTACAGCAAAAAAAAAAAAAAAAATCCTAACTGCCATCTTAGGAAGCTAGAAATACTTGGGGAGATGGGAACTTGTGGAAAAACATTTCTAGACTCCTATAAATTATTTCTGTAGTGGGGGGGGGACACCTTATTTACTCCTTAAATATTGTGAATTTGGAAACATATGAAAGTTTTCTATTTTTTCTTACACCTCTAATTCTTCTTATGAAAAGAGGGACAGTCTCTAGCTATAAAGGAATTCACGTGGTAATCTTCTCAAAATTACATCATACCATACTCAAATACTATCTTCTCTTAAAGCTTTCTTTGCTTTCTTACACTTAGTCACTCTTTATGTATTTCTATTTTTGTACCAATCATAATGAAATTCTGGTTCTTATATAGGTCTTCCCTATTATACTGGGACTTCTTGATGTTCCCATTTTCCTGTGTAGTCTATGTGCATAACACAGTTTCTGGCATGCAGACTGTATATAATATTTTACAGATGAATAAAATGAGTGGTATGTAGAACAGATCAGAAGAGAGAGGCATTAGTTAGACAGCTACTAATAATCCCTGAGTGAATAGATAAGAGCATGGGTCTGGGCAGATAAAGAAAAAAATAAACAGACTCACTCATTCCAAAAGAAAGAATTTGCAAGGATGAGTAAGTCAGAAACATTTTTCTTTCTTATAGCTCACAACATCTTTTAATGTTAAAAGTTTAGTTAAAAGCGTCTAGTAAAAGGGCCTAGAAGCAATATCACTCCAGAAGCAATAAACACACCAAGTGCTCAGATTTTGATTGCTAAATATCATTCCCCACAAAGAAATCATGGTCCTTTGAAGAAATACCTGACAGCAGACTTGAAGCAAACAAAGAACAAGTCTATCCTGGGAACTCTTATGTCAGAAAGCAAGGATATGCTCAAAGACCAGTAGGGTATATCAAAAGGACAAAGGACCAAGTTAAAGAGGCTCTATTGGCCATATCTGGGACAATTTGAGCACTCAAAAAAAATAAAAAAGAAAAAAGAAAGAAAAAACTGAGTGCAACACGTTGAATAAACAAAACTTTATCAATCCAGAGTGATAACTTGGGTGAAGGGAAGAGATTAGGAAAATGGGGTGGGTTGGAATGGGAAAAGGAAAACTCTTCTTTACAGAAGAATGCCAGTAACGAATGTAGAAGAAATGACTGAATTAGAATATCACCATTCTGTAACCTCCAATGTAAAATCCATTCAGGTAAAAATCATCAGTGTATGCTAAAGCCAGCAAGTGAAAGGTTGTTCAGAAACAGAAAACTTACATGGTGCCAAAGTATTACCCCACAGATTACCTAGCAATACAAAGGGAAAATGTATCCTTAAAATGAAAATATCTGGCTGTCACCACCTTAGCTAAGTCATCAAACTCAGTATTATTAAAAACAGTAAGATAACTTAATATTAAGTGATTCATGAAAAGATAATATAAAATAAACATCATTACCTATGAAACATTAGCACCAAAAATGTTTAACCTAATCTAATCAAGCCTCAAAACCCGGTGTTAAGCTTTTGTGGTCCTTTGGATTTCTTTGTCAGTCTGATTAAGTCTACAGACCCCTTCCCAGAATAATGTTTATAATGCATAAAATATATGAGATCACAATGGACAGTTATACTGAAGTATGGCTATCAAACTACATTTTTTACATTGTAATATAGCCATATTTTTGCTTCTCAACTAATGTGAATCTCTCTAAGCAAAAAATGAGCATAAATATAAATACTATGAGATAACTGCAACAATTTAATGTGATATGAAAATATCTGAATTTCTATCAATGACAAAGTTACAGGTAATGCTAATACCTCTGTAAAGGGTTTCCTACATTCATAATTAAAAGAAATGCTAAAATCCAGTTAAAGCAGGATTTATCTCAGCCATTGCACTATTGACATTTTGAACTGGACAAGTCTTTGTTGTTGGGATCTTTTTAGATGCATCCCTGCCTTTGATCCATTTAATGACAATAGTACCCTCCCACCCAGTAGTGACAACCAAAAATGTCTCCAAAGTCTAACACCAGGGTAACTGAAAAAGAAGACAAAACTATCCCAGCTGAGAAACTCTGAGTTAAAATAAAGATGTAATTTTTTCCCCATCCAAAGTTCACAGACTCCCTGAATTCTGTCCACAAAACCTATGGAGTCTGTGATCCCAAGGTTAAGAAACCTGCTCTAGACCTACCTGCCAGTCTACAGGAAACAGAGGGCAATAGGACTGTGAGGTCTAAACGACAACATAGAGAAACAACCAAATAAATTGAGAATATGAGACATTCTATAAGAAGATTGGCCTGGACACTTAGATCAATGTCATTTTTAATACATAAAAAGACAACAACTAAGGGCAATATGTGAGCCTTAACTGGATCCTGGTTCAAAAAGAAAAAACTGGCTCTAATACAACATTCTTGAAGCAATTGAAAAATTTTTAATATGGACTGGATGTGATATGATATTTAATTATTACTAATTTCTTAGGTGTATTAATGGTATTGAGATTATAGAAAAATGTCCTTATGCTTAGGACATGAATACTGAAGCATACAGGAGTGAAGTATGATGTCACCTGCAATTTACTTTCAAATGATTCAGCAAAAAATACAGCAATAAAACAAATATGACAAAATTTTAAAATGTTTTATCTAAGTGAAGTATATATGAGTATAACATGTTTTATTCTTTCACTTTTCTTTATGTTTTAAAATTTTCACAATAAAAACTTCAGGGAAAGAAACTACATATTTGTCAATTGTTAAATAGATAAATAATGCAAAATATGGGTATCAGAAAGAAAAACATTCAATTTGTAACTGTTAATCTACCTGAAGATGGCATTACTGTACAACTTTAAATACTGAGTTAAAAATCAATAGATTTCAATCAAATTTAACGCTGCAGAATAGTAATACCATATATAGAAACTAGAATTCCTTAAAGGCTGAATGAGAAGGCAGCTGAGACAGAGAAACATTTACCACAGGCGTTATACCCAGTACTGTGCAAAAATTTCTTCCCTTGCTTCTATACTATAGTAGTAACTGCTTACAGAGAACACTGGTATTACAAAATCATTTACAGTCAACTCTGAACTATCCATGAAATTGCCTATTTCATGGGTAACTGCGAATGTCTTTTATTTTTTCTCTACCATTCCAATGTATACAAAATATTTTGGCAGCATGGTTAACACACAAATATATTAACTTAGCATTTTTTTCCTTCCCCTCGAGTTTTGAAAGTGATACCCTACTTTATAAAATCTAAACTTCCCTGCCCTCTATCATGCTTCTATCATACTATAGTCCCCTAACTGGTCTCTCTGATTCCAGTCTAAACCATCTTCTAGAAAGTTTTCGTTGTCAGTACAAAAACTTTTAATGTTAACTCATTACCTTTTGGACAAATGACAAGCTTCACAGGCTGGTACTCAAGGTTTTCTACACTCTGATGCCTGTCTTCCTTCCTAGACTTATTTCCTATTACCCTGGATAATCTCTATTCTGGACAGGGTGGTCTAACTGCCCTTCTAATCCATCATGCTATCGAAGCCTCCTTGTCTTTGATAAGGTTGTAGCCTTTCTAGAATACTCATACCATTTTTCTACCTATCTAATGTCTCTCCTCCTTTCAAAAGTCACTTTAAATTTCATTTCTAGATTATATATCCAAAGAAAACAAATATATACACACTCCAAAACATGAACAGAAATAATCCCAGCATTATTTTTGAGAGTGAAAAAGTTGAAACAAGCAAACTCTTAAATAAGAAGAAATTGGTTAATAATCTATAATAACCAAACAATGGATTTACTGCCATTAAAAATAGGACTGCAGACCCCACACCTATCAGGATGGCTACTATTTAAAAAAAAAAAAAGCCCCAAACAGAAAATAACAAGTGTTGGCAAGGGTGTGGAGAAACCAGAACCCTTATGCACTGTTGGCAGGAACGTAAATTGGTACAGTCACTATGGAATACAATATGGCAGTTCCTGAAAAAAGCAAAAATAGAATTAACATATGATCCAGCAATTCTACTTCTGGGTATACACTCAAAAGAACTGAGAGGAGGGTCTTGAGTCGATATTTGTACACTCATGTCATACCAACATTGTTAATAATAGTCAAGAAGTAGAAACAACTCAAGTGTCCACTGACAGATGAACGGGTAAACAAATGTGGTATATATACACAATAGAATATTATTATTCAGCCTTAAAAAAGAAATTCTGACATATCTACAACATGGATAAACCTTAGGACATTATGTTAAGTGAAATATGCTAATCACAAAAAGACAAATACCATATAATTGCACTTACGTGAGGTATTTAAGTATAGGCATACCTCGGAGATATTGCGAGTTCAGTTCCAAACCACTGCAATAAAGCAAGTATTGCAATAAAGTGAGTCGTAATCCTTTTGCTGGTGGAGGGTCTTGCCTTCCATTTGTAAAAAATGCAACATCTGTGAAGTACAATAAAACAAAGGGCAATAAAACGAGGTATGCCTATAGTCAAATTCAGATATGGAAAGTAGAATGGTGGTTGTCAGGGACTGTGGGGAGGGAGAAAGGAGTTATTTAATGGGTATGGTGTTTCAGTTTTGCAAGATGAAAAAGTTCTGGAGACTGGCTGCACAACAATGTGAATATACTTAACACTACTGAATTGTACACTTAAGATGGTAAATTTCATATGTATTTTACCACAATTTTTAAAAATTTAAATAGAATTGGAGAATAATCACATAAAAATGTTTAGCCTATATTAAGTCGAAACAGTTTTCAAAACAATATGTATGATATGATCCCAATTTTCTCATTTAAAATAAGCACACATATTTGCAAAAAAAAAAATCACAGGGATATATATCACAAAATGAACAATATATACCTCCAAATGCCAGAATTATGAAAAGGTTTTACTTTTATTGTTTTTTGAATTTTCCAAATGTCCTCCCACAAAAATGAATTACTTTGGGTATATCAGGTTCTCCACAGAAACAGAACCAGTAAGATGTAAAGAAGAGAAGATTTATTAAAGAAATTGTTTATGAAGTTACAGGCTGAGAAGTCCCACAATCTGCCTTCTACAAGCTGGAGAACCAGGAAAGCCTATGGTATAATTCAGTCTGAGGCCAAAGGCCTGAGAACCAAGGGGCCACTGGTGTTAAGTCCAGGATTCCAAAGGATCTGATGTATGAGAGCTAGAGAAGATGGATGTCCCAGCTCAAGAAGAGAGAGTGAACTCTCCCTCTCTTTGCCTTTTTTCTGGGGGAGTAAAGTAGGGGTAGGAAGGGATTCAAAGGATTGAATAATGATGATGCCTACCCATTGGTGAGGGGACATCTCTTTATTCAGTCTACTGAATCAACCGCTAATTTCCTCCAGAAACATCCTCAAAGACATACCTAGAAATAATGTTTTACCAACTATATAGGCATTCCTTAGCAGGAACACTGCTATTATTAAACTGCAAAAGTTCAGCTTCAGCCTTATACCTACCTTCACTATGAATCTTATATTAATGACCATAACCCAAAGAAAACTAGCCTTCCTTTGAACTTTCACTTATTGTCTATATCAGCAGTGTATAAACTTTTTGATCCTGTAACACATCAATTAAAAAAAATTTTTTTAATGCCTACGGCACCTGGTATTCCTAGGTAGTCACCCATCCAAGTACTAACCAGGTCCAACCCTGCTTAGCTTCTGAGACCAGACGGGATCGGGCATGTTCAGGGTGGCATGGCTGTAGACCAATTAAAAACTTTTAAGCAATCATCATTTATCAATTATATAAGGTACCACTGTATTAATATGGTTAAAAATTTTTTAAATATGAGATAAAGAGGAAAGACTTTAAAATCATCTAATTTATTAACGGCAAAAATACTCTTTTACTCTATTTTTAATTGATAGCAATGTGACTCATTATGCTTCATTATTATTAAAAATCTTTATTTAATACTTTATGAAATGGTGATTCAAAGGTTTGGCTTTAAATTCAATTTATTTTTATACCTGGCTTTAATGCCTGTTATAGAAAGAAAAAGTACCTCACAAATGTATGTAGAACCAAGTGCAAGAAATAACATTACCACATCACTGATTATACTTTCTGAACTCTCTATTTTGAGATTTGTAAAACAAGTTAGAAAACTTCACCTGGGTTAAGAGTTCATTATTTATCAAAATCATATAATGATGGAATACTTCCAAACATCCATTTTCAAGATACATTTACTATAGCTTGAGTATTTCTAGAAAATCAACAATTTTCTCACTCATTATTTAAAAGTAAAAAGAAAAAGAAAAAAACACCCTGTGGGAACAAATTAAAAGAGTATGAGTTGTGTGTGTGAGTGTGTGTATAACTGGTTAAATATTATTGTCACTCACATGCCAGCTCTGAAAAGATCAGCAAATCTGAAATGGTTTTTTTGTTAAAAAATGAAAAACACATAACATATTCTTAAATTTGATGACTCTTTTGAGTACTTTTGTATGTATGTGGCTGTGGAAGAACTTGTTACTAGTAGGTGAAGAACCTGGCTCTGTGCTTTGTGATTAACTTGTGGTTCCATTACTATTATCTTTCATCCAAGATGTGATTTCTCTATAGGAATCATTTTAATTGAACATTTTGTGAAAGTTGGCTTTGTTAAAACTAAATAATATAATCAGTAAACCCACTTAACCATTCACGTGAACTTTATTACATCACGAGGATGAACTAAGTGAAGGATACCACTGTTAATCCCCTGTGCTTCCTTGTTCACTTATTTAAAATGTTACTAGCTGATAAATGAACATATGGAATGACTGAAGGTGCTGGTATCAATCCTTATAATAATATTAGTAAAGGTTCCTATCTTTTTTCTGTAGGTAAAAAAATGAATATTCCTTAAACTGGGTGGAACCTGACAAAGGAGTTTGGACTTAATCCACAAGACTGTGTGGGGTAAGTCCTTACAGACTTTAAGACATTGGCGTTGACTACATCACTCTGGTAGAGTACTAGGGGAAGCCAAGTACATAACCTAACAGGACTCCAACATTTCTGAGGACAGAAAAGAAAGATATAATGAAAGCTTGTGATAAAGACAAGAAGGAACATCCTAAAAAGTGAGAGAAAACCCAGGAGAGAAATATCAGCTCAGAATCTGCAAATAAAATAATAAGGAAAAAAAATCCTCCCTTAGTTTTAGCAATTAGGAAGTAACCAATCACATCAGAAAGCAATGTTATGTCCAAGACTGAGAGTAGACATCAGACTGCAGAAGCTGGAGTGGAAGATAAGGTAAGGAAATTATTACAATCTCATTTTGATATAAAAATTTTATATAGCTATATATAATGTATGAAACGGTACACAACAAAATTTTAAGTGGTTGTATCTGCTTAGTAGGATAACAAGCCTTTCCTGACCACCGTATCTAAGCACATCCTCCTCTCTCTTTCCTCCATCCAAAACACACAACTTGTTATTCTTTACCTCTAGCATTATAGTTTGTAATCTTTATAGTACTTTCTCAAATTATAACTATTTACCTGCTTATTTCTTGTCTCCCTCACTATATAATAAACTTATATTTGTTTCATTTGCATTTCTATACCACACCCAGTGCAGTCTAAGACGTAAGTAAACTGCATGAATGTTCAATGAATGAACAAATGAATGACTGTGGTAGAAAAAGAGCTGCTAACAATGTCTCATACAGGTTCATGTACATTCAAAACAACCTAAAAACTCAAGTCAAAAAAACATTGTCTTCATTTAGATAATATTACCTGACTAAAATCTGATTCTGGATCTTTACCTTTCTTGTAATACTGGTTAAGAAAACTAGCCATAAAGTGAGTTAGACCTCTGTCATTTAGTAGTTGTGTGACCTCTGACAACTTTCTTACACTCCTAAACTTGTTTCCTCATTT
Organism: Pteropus alecto; assembly: GCF_000325575.1. Taxonomy (NCBI): domain Eukaryota; kingdom Metazoa; phylum Chordata; class Mammalia; order Chiroptera; family Pteropodidae; genus Pteropus; species Pteropus alecto. Next base: position 6,825,077 of record NW_006434709.1, on the reverse strand, counting down.
ATAAAATGGGACAGCAACAGTATCTTCCTCATAGGGATGTTGTAATATTTAAATGAAAGATTACTTACATAACCTATGTAAGTTCATGGCACAATATTTGGCACACAGTAGACATTCAATAAATAACTGCAACTACTATTGTTTATTATTATAAACATCTTAAGCACTAAACTTGGGCTAAGCCATATAAAGTTTGAAAATCAATTTCAACTTTAGGATCCCAAACCTCCTCTATTGGTGTCCTTTGCTTGTGTGCTCCTAGTTTGGGGGGTTTGGGGAAAGAGAGGGATATAGGAGGCAGCAAACCAATATGGGCAGATATAATATCAGAAAAGTAACCAAGCACAGAACAGTGGTCCTCAAAGCCATGCCAGTAAGAGAAAAAAGAGTACTGAAAAATGATGATGATGGTGAAACTAGAAAACACGGTGGCCTAACACAGAAGCAATTTTGATGACAAACTGTGCCTGTGGGAGAAAATAGGGATGAGGAGGCAGAGAATGTAAAAATAATGCTTTAGAACACATCTGAATAAAGGTCAAAGTTGAATCCATGGGAGTGGAGTGGATGAGATAAAAATTACAACCTTTGAGTTGGCCCAAGATCACCTGGCTCAACTTTCTACCTAATATACGAATCCTTTCTACAAGGGGTCTTTCTGCCTTCACTTGAAAGCCTTCAATAATGGAGAACTGACAACTTCGAAAGCAGATTACCATTATAAAACAACTATAATTGCTTTAGAAAAAAAAATATTTCTTTTAGTGAACAGAATCCTACCTCTGTTCAATTACATTACAGGAATAATGGAGTAAATAATACTAGTCATAGGAAAGTAATATTACAAAGGGAGAACGTGCAAGAAAAGGGCTAATGAAAGCTCAGAGCAAGGGGTGGGGCAAATACATCTAAGAGGAAAGGAAAAAAGCAACAAGAAATACTATCCTCACAGAAGCCAAAGGAGAAGTGCCCAGCAGGAAAGGGTGAACAGTAGTGTCAACATGCTGCAGAGAGAGAGGTCAAGGAAGTTACTAACTTCAGAAAGGATACAGGATTAGAACAAATTTAGAACAGTACTTGGGGCAAAAGTCATACCACAAGAGGTTAAGTAAGTGATGAAATAATAAAGGCAACAAGATCAACATCTCTTTGATGGTGAAAGAAAAGAGACTAAGAAAGAGTTAAGCAAGAATATTTTAGGCCATGGGAAACCTGAGCATATTTGCAGGCAAGCAGCAAGAAACCAATGAAAGATGAGATTAAAAAGGAACAAGAAAAAGGGAGAAAGATGAGAAGAGAGGAAAGAAATAGATACACAGGAGAATGGGGTAGAGGCATGAAGGTAGAGAGAAAGAGACTAACCACACCCAGGAACTATGAGGCATCTTAGGCTATGCCCCACCTGAAAGACAAGGCTTTGTCAGGCAACAGTGAGAAAATAAGCAAGCTGATCCAGAAAAGTTGCCTTCCATCTACTCCTCTGCCTAATTCCCTTATCTGGAGAGAAAAAAGATCAGCTGGGTTTTGGGGAAACCTGGATTGCCTCACTCCCACTACTAGTTTTAAAGGTTCTGTGAAGTCCAAAGATCAAGAGTGCACTGAAAACACGTTATTAATGAAAAAATGAAGGGTGGCAGGGGAGAAAGAATGGAAACACAATAAGAAGAATTAGGTCATCGCTAATATCTGACTAAAGACTATACATATATAGTTCATAATTGCTTGCTTTCATTCAGATTTTGTTGGTCTTCCTAATAACCTAGAAAAACATTTCTGAATGAATCAACAATCCTTATTATGTGGATGAAGATACAGATTCAAAAGTAACTGGTTTCAAGACCATTTAACTAGTTAACTGTGAAGATGGTATTTGCATTCAGATCTGATTCTAAATCCCATGCCTCTGTCTACACCACACTGCCCCTCCAAAAAAAACTAAGTTATTTCACAATTGCCTCCCATACACTTCAGGCACTCAGTGCTTTCCTCTTCTTTATCTCCTTATCAGATCAGTTACTGACCCAATAACATTATTATAAATAATTATTATTTATGTCCATCTTACGTTAAAATAAATGATAGCAATAATAAACATCTGATCATGATAAAAAATTTTTAAAGACCATTTTTTAGAGCAATTTTAGATTCAAGAATTTTATAAAACTGGGACTGCTAGAAAATTATTCTTCAAGGAAATAGATTCTATACATCTTCATCATTACAACTTAATATGTTTATCTTAGCAAAGGGATAATTCTTGAGCTGCAAAGTGGGATAAATATGCTAGAATGGGCCATCATTTTAACACTTCCAACAGGAAATGTTTTCTGGATTCCAAATAATTGAATTATTAATGAACTTTTATAACATGTCTATTTGTAATCTGAGAAGCTATGGATAAAGTAGGAAATTTTTTATACAAGAGCTGGACAGAGATAGCATTTTTTAATACAATGGATTTAGGAATAGTAAAATAAAAAAAATTAAATATTCAAGGTTATTTTTAAAAAAACAAAAAAACGACAAACTTGATTTCCCCAAATTTAGAAGTACTGATATATGCAAGGGAAAAAAAACCAACAACTATACTATAATGTCCTACCAAATACTGATTTGATAGAAATCAGTAGAGATTATTATTTCAGTCACAGAAATTTAAAATATCTCAAATATCTCATACTCTAAGAAGTACTTCCCACAATACATTTGGTTACTGGTATAATTAAGCTTCTTTCATATAGCCTAGACACAAATATTAATAAACTCCTATACTATTTAAGATTTATCATCTGACAAAATCTACTTTAATCATAATTTTTAAAAGTACTTAAAAATTTTTAAATTATGTATCATACATATTACTGCTCACAACAATCTCAATAATGAAGCTAAAATTTAAACATAAAGATCTGGGCCTTCAAGAAATACTAATAAATTAAGGCCATTATATAAACAAGTACTTGTCTACTCATCTTGGGCATTAAAAGAGTATGGAAGAAGCTAAAGGAATCCAGAAAATTAGAACAAAATTATACTAATCTAATTTGTTTTTTCCTTATGTTCTGTTCTCATTTGACATTTACGAGACCCTGTGCCTTGCAGGAAACTCTGAATACGTGTTTCCTCAAGATCCTTATTTACTTTTGATCTAGTGACAAGAAGAATCGATTAGAGATAATCTTGGCTAGAAGGATAAAAAGTATAACTATTTGCAATATTATATTCAAATACTTTTAAATGGCTATAAAATAAGTGATACTTCATGTGTGACATCCTTATCAGGAATATATTTCACAAATATCCTCAAAAACATATCCTCATGTATATGTTTTAAATCTAGATGTTATATAAAATAAAAGCAGTCTTTTTTCCCACTCATCAGAGACTTAATACACTAAAAGAACATAATTAAGCAGCCAATGAAATTAAGGGTCACAGGCCTAAAATTGAATGATAAAACTGTACTGTGATAAAATGTCTCTAATAGGTAAAAATTTAAGGAAAACCAAAATAACTTGGAGATTTTATTTTACTCATTTGGACCACTGACATGACTATATTACTCATGAAATTTTTGTCATAGTAAATCAGATTAGAATACTGGTATTCTGTTCTTGGTAATTCGGCTGAAGATTAGTAAATAAATCCTTAAATCACTCATTCAAAGTTATTGGAGAATACATATGTCTTAATTGTATAAACCATTAGACACTAATTAAAATGCCTATAAAAATAAAATCGGTACAATTTACCCTACCATTAAAATAGTTACTAGAAGAAATTATATATTAACATATTCCTAAGAAAACAAAAATGACAGTTGGCTTTATCTACTATTTTGGGTTATTCCTGCTTTGCTTCTTTCCAGAGTAGAAATAATCTAGTGTTAACAGTCTATCTTTGTTAATAAAATATATTTTATATCTAGATCCCTAAAGTGCAGGGTCTTCAAATAATCTAAACAAGTACTCTATAAATACTAAGTAACAATAAAGACGATGCTTTCAAGGAAGTTTTTAGGAGAAAATAAAGCAAAATAGCTAGAAACTCATCCTTGATGAGTCAGCAAGTAGCTCAAGAATGAAAATATTAAATGTCAGCTTAAGGTATAAAGTAAATAACTATAAAGTTCATTCCCCGCCCCCCCAAAAAAAAATTAGTATTTTTATTAATCACTGCTTGGCATTACCTCTACACCGTTCCCCACTATTTGAGTCTCTTAGCCCAGTTCTGCCTTCCTAGCTTCTCTACTTAGCTTGGATCCCATGGTCAATAACTTCTAAAGTCTCCTTCCCATCTTCAATTTTCTCTTCCCTCATTCATCTTCCATGCAATGCCTTTGCTTTCTTCCTGGCTGCTGAATACTGTCAGAGAAAAATTATGTAAAACATGCATATTATTAATTTGTGAATTCCGATCTCAGATGAGGCCCTGCTCAGCAGTCCTTTCATTTATTTATAGTCAAACACTTCTCTTTCCCAGTCCCATAGTATTCAAAACAAACTTTTATCACTTTCATGAGCCTAGCTTACCTTCATCAATCCCATTCTTAAAAGGTAACTGTATTTTTACTTCATACCAAAAAAAGAAAAAAAAAAGTCCTCAGATATGTCTTCTTCTACAGCTAAACGTCTCCTATTCTCACCTATACACAACTTCTAACTTTCTAAGGTACAGTATAGGTGTCTACTCTTTTCCAAGATTAATCCAACCAGCTAGCTGTTCTTGATCTCACCTCTTCCCACTTCATCTGAAATCTTGTTCTATTAATTATTCCCTGACTCCTATCTTCAATCTCATCAGCCCGTCAAAAAAAGTTCAAGTACTAAATTAAAGTTCTTTTCCTCAACTTGATTGCTTCAAGCTCCTTCTTCTTACCCTTTCATTGGCAAACTTCTATTCTCTCTTTGGTCTACCTCCTTAGCAATCTCAATTGCACTTCCTGCACTCACTTGACTCTGGAAAAGGTAAAGAATGACCTGATTTCTAAATTCAATTGCCTATATTCAGTCTTCATCTAACCTGACTTCACTGCCCTCAAAAGTCAATGAAAATAATAAATGTAGATGGAAAGAAAGAATTAGAAAATCACCATTTGTAATCATCCAAAGCATGACTGATTCAAGCAAGTATCATTAATGAATATTAAAACCATTGTTTTAAAAGGTTGGTATGAACAGGATATTTATGTGGCCACAAAGTATCACCCTATAAATTATTTATTAATTAAACAGTAGACATATCTATCCGTTCCCATCTTTACTAAGTGATCAAGCCAGAATCAACAACCGGGGGACAGCCTTACATGATGTGCCTCCTGATGTGATAAAGTGGTAGTATTACATATCATCTTTATGGTATTCTTGCAAGAAATATCCAACCAGAATCTAATCATGAAGGAGCAGGTTATTAAGAATATGGAATATACTCAAGGACAAATACCTCTACTTTTCATAAGATAAACCAAAGAAGGGAGGGAGGTAATAGGACCAGTCCAGATTGAAGGAGATTAAAAAGACATACCAGCCAAATGCAATGCATGAACCTTGACTGAATCTTGCATTCTAAAGGGAAAAAGCTATAAAGAATTTTGGGACAAATTGGGAAATTTAAGAATGGACAATATGTTGAACAATGCTATTGAGCAACTGTTATTTTTAGGTTTTAATGGCATTGTAGTTGTGTAAGAGAATGTCCCTGTAATTGGGAGATGCATGCTTAAGTATTTAGGAAGCATCATATCTACATCCTGTTTTCAGATTTGGCAAAAGGAAAGTGTTTGTGAGTGTGTAGGTGTAGGTGTTCACTCTACTATTCTTTTAACTTTTCTGTGGGTTTAAATTTTTTCAATAATAATAATAAATCAATGAAAGCTTACGAAGAACTGAAGATAAGTAAAAATGAGCCAGGCAAATGGAAGGGAGGAATGGCGTGACAGGGAGAAAACTCCAGGAATAGGGAACAGTATGTGTAAAGACTTGGAGGGAAGAGAGAGCCTACTGCCAGAAACCACAAGTAAGTCAATATTTCTGAGAAAATTATATATTTGAGGGAAAGTGGGAGTTGTGGAGACTCATTAGGCTACATAGATAATTGAGAAAACAAATGAATTCATAAATTTGTTAAAGGAACAGGAGTACAGATTTCATGGTGAGAATAAAAGAAAGTCACAGAAATAATCTGAGGTCAGGAATGATGTAATCAAATTTGCCCTCTAGAAAGATCACTGATTGTAGCACAGAGAATGGATTGGAGAAGACTAGAAAAGACCAGATAGGAAACTTGCAATAATTTAGGTGAGAGATGACAGTAGCGTGAACTCAGATAATGGCAGAGATAAAGAAAACTGGATAGATTCCAGATCTTTTTCCAGTCCTAACCACTTTTCAATGTCCACACACAAATTTATAACTGCCTACTATGCATCTTCACCTATAAGTCTCATAGATACCTAAAACTCTATACATCCAAAAGTTAAACTCATTATCTACCATCTTTATCCCTCTCTTCCACCTGCCAAAAATTTATTCCTTCTCTAGCTCACTTAATGGCAATACTATTCATGTAGTTTCCCAAGCTAGAAACCCTAGAGCCAACTTGACTCCCTGAGCACTCTACATTCTTCAATTTCTATATCAACTTGGACTGTCATGGACTCTACCTCCTAAATTCATTACAAATCCATCTCTTGTTCTCCATTCCAACTGTCACTGCTCTAGTTCAGAATTTTATTTGAAGATTTTATTGTGAGGGTCTTCTACTAAAAGTCCTTCTTTGGTCCTAATCTCATTCAACTTCAGAATCTTCTAAAATTCAGATCTTATTAGGTGAACCTCCTTAAGTATTCTTTAATAGTGGTATATATTGTTTGTTGAGCCTAAAAACTCTTCACCACCTGGGCCCAATTTACCACTCAGTTTAGCCAAATTGGGGGGGGAGGGGGAGGAACAGGGCACAAACTTTCTTGATGTCAAAATTTCCAAATTTTACTATATTCACTACATAGGAGAAAAACGTCATAAAACATGATGCATCACCACAATATTCAAACACAAACACCTACTCTCTGAACTTCCTTTTAATCAAAAAGCCAACTATTTAAATATGAAATTCTCCAAATTGGTGGCATTTTTTGCCCTGAAAACTTCCTCCCACTTTCTAAAATCCGATTTTTTAAGTATGCCATATTAAAAAAATTTACCTACCAATACCAACACCACATGACTTATTCTAAATAATATTTCAAACTAGTCTACCTCATGCTACTCCAGAAAAATCTCACTGAATACCTCAAGCTCTGCTTACCTGCAATTTTGCTTTTGCATGATTGTGAAAGAAAAGTTGAACAGTTAATTGTAAGAGATTACAATTTTCCCCATTCACTTCATGTATTTTAGTTAATTCAATTCTAAACACTACAGCACAAACCATAGACTATTGGACGTGTAGAAAAATCAAAGCATCCTTGTGTAAAAGATGTTGAAAAATAATAACAAAACAATATAGAAAGAGATGAGATTTTTACAAATAGTAGGTTTAAAACCCCTATTTCTTGAGTTAAATCTTCACGTTTGAAGGGCAACTACTGGTGGTAGAAAAACCCTTCAAATATAAAGGAAGGTATGAATAGTAATAGAAGGAATTATTCCCAACAAGGGAATGAATCCAGATAACTGCAGCTTACGCTCAAAAATGCTGAAACTTTTTGTACAAGTTAACTTCTGAAAATTTTAATTCTGAAATTAAATATTTTCGTGATTTTTCAAATAGGGTATTTTGAAAACAAGGTAACCTTTCCTTGATAATTTAATTTCACCATTATAACAATGAGTTTCATACCGCACTGTAATAGTGATACTCTCAGGTACAACTGAAGGAAGTCAGTTTGCCCCGATTTTAAAGAGCTTCAAATAATGATAATACTAGTTCTTTTACTAGTTTGTTGTCAATATATTTTGAGAATGTCTCTCTTCTCCCTAGAGAAGTTGTCAGTAAGTCACTATTCTCTACTTTCCTATCTATATTCCTGCCTTTGGCATCCTCTCTATCTCTTTCTAATTTGATTCTTCTGAAATAAGTAACTTTTTTTTTTTGAGGTATAATTGATATGACATTAATTATATTAGTTTCAGATGTAGTAACTAATTCATATAGTGTTTTATAGTTGACATAGCATTAACACACATTACCTAATTCAGTTCTCACAATAACCTTATAATACAGGAATTATCACTATTCCTATTTTATTGATGAGAAAATTGAGGTTCATAAAGATTGAGTAATTTATCTAAGGTCATATAACAGGTAAATAGCAAAAGTGACTCCAACTGTCAATCTTTTCTTTTTTCATCACCAAATTGAGCTTGTTAAAAACAAATTAAAGAGTCAAAAGTGGGGCCTATAAGAAAAAAAAAATGAGATTCATGTATAAACTTTGAAAATTTTTGGCCATTCACAACACACACTATTAATTAATTAATACATTTAGCTTACTTCTTTCTTGGCAGTTGAAGCTACCAGGTGGAAAAATAATCACTTCTAGATAAAGAATATACTACTACACTATATTTCCAATTTCAAAAACCTATGTACCAATTCAAAACATAATAGTAGTTCAAATTTGCAGTAAAATAAGGCTGCCGTTTTCAGGGGGAAAAAATTTCTTCAGATTTGAAGACAATTAGACTAAATAGTATCTGCGTTATGTCATAAATAGATTTCCTTTTATTTTTCCCTCAACAGTGTCTCCCCGCAAAAAAAGTTGTTAGAGTACCTAAAGGGTTCATCTAATCCACCAATCAGTGCCCACTGAGAGTATTTCCCCACTAGCTCAGGCCCTTACCAGAATCATGCAAACCATAGGTTTAGAACAATACTATTGACATTTTGGGTCAGATAATTCTTTGTTGTGTGTAGAGGGTAGGGTGGTGTAAGATATGGCCTATACATTGTAGGATGTTTACCAACATCCCTTGGCTAGATGCCAACAGCACCCCACCTTCAGTTATGACAATGAAAAATCTTTCCAGACACTGCCAAATGTCCCTTGGAAGGCATAACACCCGTTTGTGAACCATTGATTTAGATGTTAGGGCCCTTGGTTTTTGAAAAAGGAGGCCTCCAACCAACTCTGCTAATTATAATTTTTAAAAATTAATTTGGTTTTCAAAATTTGGATTTTTTAAGAAAAGATGGTAATAGTACAAGAAGATGCCTCAATAATATATATGCCATCTTCCTTTTGATTAAAGCATTTTTAGAGGATTCTGTAACATGAATTTCATCCATGTGGGTACATTAATCTCCTCCCCATCCCAAAATTGGGGAAATGTCCAGTTCTCTTCCTGCTCTGCTAGTAAAATGTCAAATATTGTACATACACATATACATGCATGCATACACATATGATAACTTAAACAATTCTAATTTACAAATCCCCATTTCTTGCCTTACATGACCACACTGCCATTCCTGAGCCATGCATCTTAGAGATCCAAGCTTCTACTTTTCAGATTTCCTCATCTGGTTCCTGTCATCTACTTGTGAAGCAAGCAGGAAGTAAGCTGATGACCTTTAAGGTCTTTTCCTACCTACTATCCTAATATTCGATGGCAAAAATACTCTCGGCTTTTACTTATTGACTCCCAGCTGACCAGACCACCTCTTAAGATCACTGAAGCCATTCATGCTAACTTCTTTGCTCCACACTTTGTATTAAATCAATGCAGAATACAACCAAAAAGTATGTCAATTGTTTTAAACATTGCTTATGAATACCAGTGATCAGTTGCTTATTCTCTGACTCAAAATATTTTAAGCATGTAAATTGATTTTAAAAGAAAGACTTTTCAAGAAGCTCTGAGCTGATACCATTTATACGAATAAATCACAATAAGCAAATATTGAGATAGAAAGTAGATTACTGGTTGCCTAAGTCTGGGAGCAGGGGCGAGGAGAATGGGGAGTAACTGCTAATGATAAGCAGAAAGCTTCTTTTTGGGGTGATGAAAATGTTCTAAAATTAGATTATAGTAATGGTTACACACTTTATAAATATACTAAGAATCACTGAATTTTACACTTTAAATGTGCGTACTTCACTCAATAAAGCTGTTGGTAAAAAGTTAAAAGCAGGAAAAATGAATTTAATCAACTTTTACTGATAGGGAAATGCCATTAAAAACAAATTCTGCAAATTTTGCTATTTCATGAATTTTAAGATTTGATTTTAATTCTAAATTAAAAACTTCATACTTATCCAGAAATAAATTTTAACTTTTCCAGAAAACAAACATATGCAAATTTAATCATCTTTCTCTTGTAAGCT
>NW_006434709.1:6812841-6814737 GCF_000325575.1 Pteropus alecto | reverse complement strand
CAGCAATGACAAACATTTCGGAAAGCCAAAATGTTAGAATAACAATACCTCTAACAAGAACAAAACATATCAATATCAACAACAACAAAACATAACATGGATGGACTTAGAGGGTATTGTGCTGAGTGGAGTAAGTCAGACAGAGAAGGGCAAATGCTATATGATTTCACTTACATGTGGAATCTAAAATAAAAAAATGAACAAAACAGAAACAAACTCATGGAGAATATTTTGATGGTTGCCAGATGGGAGAGGGACTAGGAGGGTGGGTGAAAAAAGAGACGAGATTAAGAACAAATTGGTAGTTACAAAACAGTCATGGAGATGTAAAGTACAGCATAAGGAATATAGTCAACAAAATTGTAATAACTATGTATGGTGTCAGATGAGCACTAGATTTATCAGAATGATCACATCATAAATTGTATAAATGTTTAATCACCAAGTTGCATACCTGAAACTAATATAATATTGTATGCTAACTGTAATTGGAAAATAAAAAATATTTAAAAAAACAAAATGTGGACAGTTTTTATAGTTTTGTTAATACATTCTTTTTAAAGAAAACCATCAAGACATTTTTCATTTCTTTTAAAAGTGATCATGTCTCCCCTGGTAGTGTAATAATTCTGAAATTACCAGAGCATAATTTAAAAATAGTCAAATCACAATAAAATTGCAAACATCAAATCCCCCAAACCACAACTACCAATCACCTCAAATTTGCACATATTGATCATTTTTACCCAAACCTATTATGAGTAATGATAACTGAACCATCAAGTAATACCTATATCTAGGAAATCAGACTCTGACCAATAAAAATAGTCAAACGAACAAATCCCATCATTTCTTCTGTTCTATCATAAATGCTTAGAAATCATTAAGGCTCTCAAGGTACTTTTCCAATTAGAACTCTCCCAACAGATTTTGAAAAGTCAACCTGAATGTCAAAATCTGCAGTTTTCACAAGAATAGCACTCTTCTCAGAATACTATCATAATATCGCTTGCCTTGTAAGCGTTTCCTATTAAGATTGCCCTGGGTTTTGACAAATCAAAGAGCCAGTTAAAAACAAAAACCAAAACGATTTAATTCTTCCAAACAACTTAACTCTCCAAAAAAAAAAGGGCCTCAATAAAGAGCAAAAAAAAAACTGGTTAAAGGACAATTTTTTAAAAACTGCAACCGGACTCAACCAAAATTCTAAAAATACTATCTGCACACGTACAGACGAAGCGGTCAGTTATTATGGACACGCAAAGTTCCTTGTCAACATCGGGAAAGCAGGGGAGGCCTGCCTTTGTATCAATGCAAAGATGGGAAGGAGAACTGAAAAACATTAATTGCTGAACAAAATATTGCGAACTAAATTGCCAAACTGCAAAACAGCAAGTTATCCTTTGGGTTAGCCTTCCCCAGGAAGAAAAATGATTTTTTAAATTAAATTATTCCAGTAACATCAAAACGGGCCTAAGGGCCCGGCTGAGAAAAGAAAGGGAAAGTTTGGGGATAGCATCTAAGAACCATGGTGGAAATTCCTGTGCCCTGATCCCGGAGAGGGGCAAAAGGGGGCGAGAGCGGCGTTTGCGGCCGCTGGCTGGCGGTGGGGAGTCGAGCTACCGCTGGATCCCGGTGGGAGAGTGACAAGGAAGAGGAGGAGGTGGCCTAGGAGAGAATGGAAGCTTCAGCGCCGGCCAGTTGTGACCGAAACTCTGTCCACTTGGAGTCGTGGAGAAGACAGAGGAGGTGGGGTCTTGGTCCCTCGCTCCACGGGAGGTCGGGTGGAGGGTGGGCCGCGAAGAGCTGGGAGCCGAGTGCGGCCGGCCCGACACCTACCTGCGGGTCCCGGGCAGCCGCCCCAGAGCGAGGCCTAGTGCATCGCCGCCGCCTCCA
>NW_006434709.1:6805812-6812284 GCF_000325575.1 Pteropus alecto | reverse complement strand
CGGCGTGCCCCCGGAGCGGGATATACCCCGCGCGGCTCCTCTGCTCGTCCTCTCACAGCCCTGCACGCAAATGCAGAAACCCACGCCGAACTCCACTTTTCCCCACGACCCTTCCCCCATCCGGAGATGTTCTCAGGAGTACTCAGGTGCCGCCTTCCGCCGTCCCTGGAACTGGGCCCTCGCCCACCCCCCAGAACAACCGACTCCAAACGTCCCTTAATCACCCAGGAGCTATTTAAGTAGATATTCCCACAACATTCCACCTCTCCTTTCAGAGATTCCCAAATAAACGTCCTTTGAAAGGTTAAAGGTTACCGCCTCACTAATAACCCACTGGACCCTGAAAACAGTGCATGGTCTCTGTTGAGATCTTTCTCCAACTGAATCTTCTAAGTTTTCTCCTAGTTTCAGGCCTTTCTCCCAGGCACCTATCACGCTCTCTGGCACTGAAATCAGTTATTCCTATTTGACTGAGATAATTGAAATTTGTGTGTATTATTAATACCTCCTCGTTGTGATTTTTAACAGTAATCCAATTCAGCCTGGTTTCAGAGGACTTGCAACCTTAATCCAATAAAATACAGTCCACAAGAAAGGAAATGCCTTAGAATATTTTTACAAAGAGAAAAAAGGGCCCTCATTCATTTGAGTGCTTATGTCTTAATTTTAGAACGATTTCTTTCAATTTTGAAACTGTTTCTTTGCCCAAAAATATCAGAGTTAAAGGCATTTATAAGACACTTTGTTTTAACGAATCAAAAGTGAAAATGTAACTTTTACAGTTAGGTATTGAAAACAAAGTTCATGCAAGTTTCAATTCCAAGAAGTCACTTTGAAAACTGCAAACCTAACTCTGTGTAATAGTATTTTACCCACTAAAGAGCTAAAGTTGGGGGAAGAGAAGAAAAAAAGAGAAAAACAGCAAGAAAAGTTGAGAGGACATTCTTACATTACTCTTTTCTAAATGCAATTCTCCACAGTTTTGTGATAAGGAGAGTGAGAATATCAATCTCAAACATGAGATAAATTTAACTATAAAATAATAAAGAAATCCTTCTAAATTTCTCATCTCATATAAAACTAGATGAGTTTATATTATGACAATATTAAGGAAAGATTCACCAAGTTTTATCTAAGGCCAGAAAGGAAAATAATTTCACTTTAAGTCTAGAATCAGTTCACAGATTATACTAAGAAATGGATTTAGCAAATTCCTGTTTTGAACCTGTATCAAGAAATCAACAACTGTTTGAAAGCTGCCTTAAACCTGGCTGCATGCACTTTGTCCTTTTAAAAGCTATTTGCAATGATACTCGACCTTGTTCCAAAAAAAGATTCCAAGTTGCTCCAGTGGGCACTTAGATTAAATAATAGCCTGAGGTATCTCACAGACACTAGAATAAGACAGACTCATTTGTTTTCCTCGTTATCCATCTGTAGATAACATACCATAGGAAGAAAATACACATTGAGTATTGTGCTTAGTTCTTTCAAGGATCCAGCATGATGTTTACTTTTACTTTTCCACAGAACAATTCATAATCATGAATCTAAACAGAGAAATAAATGCTGATGCTCAGGTTTGCCAAAAACAAAACAAAAACTGCTAACTGGACAAGTAATTTAAACACCAGGAGGCGGGAATCATGGGGACTACTCTAGAGTCTGTCTACCTCTTGCAGTAATTAATGCCACAAGTAGATAAATTTCAAATTAATTAATGTGTTCATTTGTTATCCTTTGAATTATTTTAGAATTAGAAAGAAAAAAAACACAAATGGCTATGTATAGACACATTATTAGTGTTCATTTCCAGAAAGCACAGATGACAGAAATTTAAGAAAAAATGATATAAATCATCATTGCCCTAAGGAGAAAATATGAAGAAAATAGTTAGCTACCATATTACTAATACTATATTTGGCATGATACTTATTACCTGTTAAGATTATGAATGGTAATAATTATCAGGGTCATACATTCTCATTAGAGGAAGAATGGGCAAGCATTTTAATGCTGTAACACCTATAAAAGGCCTATGCTTTTTATTATATGTTCAGTATATATTTGTGTGACAGTAATGAGTTAACATGTCAACTCAATCAATAAACACCATTTTTAATGACTTGTTTGACAGAAAGTATACATTCACATGCCAATGTAAATACAGAAGAGAAAGGGAGCACTAGTAGAAGGAATAATCAGAAAAATCAATTGCAGTTTAGTTAAACATGAGCACTAGCCCCTCTTTTTGCTACAATTGCAAACCTTAAATCTATCAGATGGAAACCTATTCAAATTCTCTAACCTATGCTATAGCTAAATATGTATAATAAGTATAAATTATCTTTGGTAAGCAAAATCCACATTCACTCATGTACTAAAAGTATTATGCTGATAGTAGTTCCATTTGGGTTTGGTTTTTTGATCCAATGCCCTGAATTATTTTATCCATCATATTTAACTTATTTAAAAAATATTGAATGTTTAAAAATCACAATTTAAAACAATGACTGGAATTTGAATATGTTTTAATATTTCTATATAGCTACTGTAGACTATCTTAATGTAGGAAGACTTTTCAATTATTTTGAATATGTTGTAAGCCATTAAAACTAGATATGGATATAAGCACCACTAGAAATTTTGTATTTCATGTAATAATAATGTACTCAATAATTGTTAGCAGTATGTAATATACAAGTTTTCACATATCATTTCTTTGTGTCTTCTAAATCAGCTGCTTGGTTACTTTGGAAACAATTACTTAACTGTTAAATTTCTCTGTTCCATTTCTCTTTGACTCTGATATTCCAAATTTCCATTTGATTATCATAATAATAGCAACTACCATTTGCTAAGAATTTACTGTGCTCCAAGCATAGAGAAAACCAAGGTAGTGTGGTATATTAGTTTTCTATTGCTGTGTTTTCTATTGCCGGCTGGAGGCTGTCCTCAGCCCCTAGAGGCCACCTGCAGTTCCTTGCTATGTAGGCTTTCCCAAAATGGCTGCTTACTTCATCAAACCAGCAAGAGGTGTCTCTAAACTCTCTAGAATGAGTCAGCTAGCAAGACAGAGTGATATTCTATTATTTTTGCCATATTCTATGGTTTAGAAGCAAGTGGCAAGGATTGCTAACACTCAAAGAGAGAGCATGGCACAAAGTTGTGAACACCAAGACATTGGAAATCATGGTGACTACAGTCTGTCTACCACCTGCAGTGATTAATTCTACAGGCTTTGGAATTTAGCTAACCCTGGGTTTTAAACTTGCTGTGACACTTTAGCTATGTGATTGTGTTATCAGTTTCTTATACTTTGTTTCTTCATATGCAAATAGGTCTCTTTTTAATTTCAATCTTGGTCTAATAGAAGTCCCCATTGGCATTTCTACTTTTAACTGCTACTTCTTTTGTCTGTGTCTAGTGTGTGTGTGTGCGTGTGTGTGTGTGTGTGTGTGCACGCACACACCTGTTTCTAAGGCCATGCAAAACCAATTCAGTATCAATACCTTTAAAAATAGGACTCAAGCTAGGTAAATTAAAAAATAATAAATCCATAGCATTAGAAAGATAATTATTAAACATAGAGGCTTTCAGAGTTTAGAGAACTTTGTTGGGATTGGCTTTTTTTCTCCTTCTGAATCATGTTTATGCATATGATACAAAAGGACATGCTATGGCATGATAGTATTCATGGGTTCTGGGTTTGCATTCTAGCTCCGCCACTTTCTAGCTGAGTAACTTCAGGTATGTTAAGCTCTCTAGAGCTCGGTTCTTTATGGGGATAAAGATAGTACCCACTTCATAGATGTACTGTTAGGATAACATTTAAAGCATTCTTAAATAGCATAGTTTAGTGCCTAGCTTATAGTCAATACTCAAAAAAATGTTAGCTATCAAATTCATTATTATAATCTTCACTATCTCATTAGGAAGTCTATGTTGATGAAAACCACAGAACAGGAAGTGACAAGACATGGCTATGAATGAAGTAGGTAAGATGAAACATGAGAAGCCACAAGATCTTAAAAATCCTCATAAGCCAAAGGGCTGCAAGTGAAATAAATAGTCAGAAGGTATGAAAAGTCACAAGTCATGCCAGGCCCCGGGTGCACGCAGCGAGCGTGTGGGAAGAGACACCCGCGAGCATGTGGGAAGAGACACCCCGCCTTCAGAGATCCAGTTCTGAAGGGGAAATGGCAACATCCATAGGTCAGGGGTGGATGGGCGGGGGGCGGGGATTAAAGAGGGGAAAAAAAAAGAAAAGCCACAAGTCAGAAATTGGACAAATAGGATCTAGGGAACAAGGTAAGACTGAATTCTCAACCAAACTGTGAGGAATGCAGCCTAAAACATCAGCAAGAGAAGAGCACATGAAACAGGTAATTCGTCAGACATGAAACCTTTTATGTACTTCCTTCTGGAGTGGGAGTCAACCACAGAACATATCTAGTCCCCCATTTTGAATAGGAAACAAGTCATGTTACTATTAGAAAATAGAGGATAAATTATTGAATAGATTAGAGGAGTACAACAATTGGAAATATGAGCATATCCTGACAAATGTAAAATTATTTTCAAATTGGACCATTTCCCTAGAGGAATATATATGTATGTATGTATGTATGTATGTATGTATGTATGTATATATGTGTGTGTGTGTGTGTGTGTGTGTGTGTGTTGCATGACACTTTAAAAAAAACATTTGCATTGAGGTATAGTTTATATGTAGCGGTGTGTGTGTGTATATATATATATATATCTCCCATTTTATTAGTCTCATTATATTTTTTCTTATGTTTCCTTATATAGTATTTGGTCCTTTTATTGTTTCATTTGGTCCTTTTGTCTATGGAGGCTTCGTCTAACAAAGTTATAAATATTTCCAGGATGAGGTTTTCTGTTGCCACTGCTATTATACTTTCTAAAATATCCCTACACATTATGAAACAATATACTACATAGTATTAGGCTTTCAATAAATGTTTGTTGAATTAAAAAATAAATATGAATTCCTCCCTTTAGTAATAGTATTTGGTATAATGATTATTAATAATTCATAAACTTAATGGATGACCTTGAAATCATACTTAACTCTTTCATATCCCACAACTACTGTGTCAGAAAATACTATTCTACCTTCAAAATATATCTAAACACTTCTCACCACTCACATTACATCCAACCTGGTCCAAGCCATTTTGCCTGAAGGGCCCCTAACTAACTATGGCTGTTGAGCTATATACTGCTCATTACAGGAAGCACCATTCACAGAAACTGCAGGGTGAATGATGCTTCTTGGAGGTATGCAGTACAATCATTCTACTTGCATAAATTATTGCAAAAGTCTCCTAGTCTTTGTCTCCCACTTGTCTATTCTCAACATAATTGTCAGCTTGATCCTGCTAAAACTTGTCAGATCATGTCATTTCTCTGCTTAAAACTCCAGTATCTTTGTTTCATTCATAGTAAAAGATAAAGTCCTCACAAGGCCCTAGATGACCTCATTCCAGTCTTATCTCTCTAACTTTATCTCCTCCTGCTTCCCCCGCTCCTTCCTCTCCCTTCCCCCTGCTGCCGTTTCTCATTGTGCTCTAATCATATTGGCCTCCTAACTGTTCCTGGGACATACCAGGCATGTTCCTGCCTCAGAGCCTTTGCATTTGTTCTTCCCTTTGCCTGGAATGCTTTTCCCCCGGATATCCAAATAGCTAACTCCCTCCTCTCTTTCAGGTCTTTATGAGGAATTTCATGACACCATATTTCTCGTTGCAACACCATGTCTTATCTCCTTTTCCACTTTATTTTTCTCCTTAGCCTTTATTGTCACTTAACCCCACCCCCACTCCCATACGTTTTATTTATTGTCTGTCTCTCCCCTAAAAGAATGCAAGCTCCATAAGAGCAGAATGTTTTGTCTGTTTTATTTACCACTTTACCCCCCAGCACCTAGAACAATGCCTGGTGCAAGTTGAGAACTTAATAAATATTTGTTGAAATAATGCATGAAAGATAAAAAGAAACTGGTGCTTATAACCATAAACTACTTTTTTTGTACACTCAGCAGGATGAGTAGCCAATTAGTCTAATGTCTTGAAAACAATTTGCCACTGATATGTTATTGGGCTCAAGATTTTTGTAAACCACTATGAATTTATTAGATTTAAGATGAAGATGATAGTCTTGGCTTATTTTACAATTGGTGTAAATTTTACAATTTTAAGTAATATCTATATGAGATTATTTTTGAAATATGTAATTCTATAATGAAGTAGAACTATAAAGACAGAATGTTTAAATATTTATTGGGAAAAATTTTTTTCATTTAAAACTTTTCTAGGAAAATTATGGGCAATTTCCAGAGAAACAGAAGCTGTAGTTGGCCTCTCAAGGGCTTCCCCAGAACCACTTCTACATCAACTGGGTATGTGACTCAACACCAGCTATGGCTCAGAAAAAAACCCTAAGC
>NW_006434709.1:6735215-6805800 GCF_000325575.1 Pteropus alecto | reverse complement strand
TTCTTATACCACTATGTAATATCTTTAAATAGAGAAAAAAAATCAAACAGTGGGAAAATACTTTATAAGTAAAATAAACACTGGCTATCATGAAACCAAGACAATTTCACAACATAATCCAAAGTAAAACATTAATAAAACAATGGATTGCAATTAGATAACGGACTTTCCTTGAATACCAAAATGTATTAGAAAGCCCATTTAGTTATCTTGCCACCGTCTGGTCATTTTGGTTCCTATTTTACCAGGAAGTGAAATATCTGTGTTTTCTCCCTATTTTCTTTACATCTAACCTGAGCATTAATAAAAACAGGTTCTCAATCAAAATTCGATTTCAACCTAGAAGTCTTATTTCCAAAAATCTAATCTTAGACTTAGAACAGCATCTTTTTT
The DNA here is from genome assembly GCF_000325575.1 of Pteropus alecto. Lineage (NCBI taxonomy): Eukaryota > Metazoa > Chordata > Mammalia > Chiroptera > Pteropodidae > Pteropus > Pteropus alecto. Next base: position 6,805,407 of record NW_006434709.1, on the reverse strand, counting down.
CTTCTATAGTATTACTTTATACCTTTTAAGGATCTATATAAGATAAAAATAATAAACTCAAAAGAAAGAAAACATCGTTGTAATCAGACTTTTGGAACAAAAGAGGCTTCTCGCTTAACAGATGAGGAAATGGAGGTCAAAAGGCTGAGACTGAGAATGTTTTAGTGGTGGCAGCGATTTTCAATTACGAGCCAGATTTAAGAATTCCAGTCTCATGTTCTTTGTAACACACTATAGGAAATGCTACAACAACAAATTACTAAAAAAGTAAAGAATTATGTTAAGTAGAATTACTTATTATTTGAATCCAAAGAATATCAGATTCCCCCTCTCCAAAGAAAAGGTAAGGCTTACCCTAAAGTAGGGAATATGAAGGTTCTCATTACTTACAAGAAAAAAGAATCTTGTAGGGAAGATTTTGCTTGGTAATAAGTATTTAATAACTTAGGAAATAATCAGTGTAGGTAATTTATTATTTTAAGTACTCTTTACCAGTTCACAAATCCAAGAGACAGTTTCCGTATTTGGTTACAAGAATGCCGTCTTTAAGAAAATATGTGGCTTGTTTTTGTGTATTCCTCCTTTATAAACATGCAAAAGCCTATTTCTATTCTTCCAAGTTTATCCTAACTTTGTAGTTAATTATGCACAGCAAAAGAAATGGTAAAGTGAGCAGACAGGACATATTTACAAAACATTAATATTTTTTGTCTATTACAAATTGAAAGTCAGACTCCTGACAGTTATTTTTTTTTTTTCTTTACAGATCCCTACAACAAGCATATATCAAAACAGTGAGCAAACTAAAAGCTTACATAAATGGCTCTGTCTTGATGATTAAACTGGCTCACTGATGCGTGCCAATGAGTGCTGCTCTGGTTTCAGGTGGTCAGCATATCTTCCTGGTTAATGGTATCCAGGGGAGAATTGCTCTCCTCTCTCTCTGATTCTGCATTGCCTGCCTGAGCTGCCTGCATTTTGCCCCAGTATGTTAGAGACTCCTTTAGTTACTCACTACTTGCTCCCAGAACTCAGAAGAGAGACCTGAATGAAAACATAAATTCAGAAGTTGTCAAAATGTAGTTAATAATTGGAAGAAAGGGTGTGTGTGAAATTTATGAGAGTATAGAGAGATGAGAAGGGAAGAAAGGGGAAGAGAAAGAAAGAGAAAAGAAAAGAAAGGAAGAAGGCCTGAGACTAGCCACAGATTCATACAACAAGCAAAATCAGCATACATCAACGAGCAAACAAAATATTTGTATAAGTGGCTGTGTCTTTATGACTAAACTGGTTTACTGATATATGCCAGTGAGTACTACTCTGATTGTAGGTGGTCACCATACCCCTCTGATTAATAGACTGGTCTCTGAGAAGAGGGAAAGTAACCAGGGGAGACTAGAAACAGGAGGCAGAGAAATAACAGAAAAGCCAGAAGACTCTGGGGTCAGAGAAGATGAAGTAATTTTTTTGGAAGAGGCTAGAAGTGGTCAGCTATAGCAAAGAAGATGTGTGCTGTTCATTGGACTTAGCAGCATTAAGGTCACTACTGATCCTAGCAAAACAAATTTAGTAGATGGGAGAATTGAAAGCAGATTTTGATGAGTCAAAGGCTGTTATGTGGAGATCAAAGGATGAGTAAACTGTTCCTAGAAGCTTAGCAGTTTAAAAAAAAAAGAGAAGCTAGATGGAGTGGTAGGTGGAAGTGAATGTGAGGGAGGTTTTTCCTAATATGGTAGATATTTGAACATGTTTGAATTCCCATAAATTCTCTTCAAAAAGAAAAACAAGTAATTCCACTGAGCATAAAAATTAATTTTCTCCCAAATATTTGTTCACTCATGTTATTCTGTGAGCCAAGATAGCTAATATCATTTAAAACTTTTGATTGAGATCAAATGACCAAGCAGGAACCAATTTTCCCTATCTCTCAGCTTTGTGGTCACCCATTTATTCATTTAAAATATTTATTAAAAAGCTACTATGTCTCATACTCTATTTTATGCACTGAAGATACAATGATACAAAAGACAAGCAAGCCCACTTTCACTTCTTTTTGGCATAGCGCTGTAGTAGTACACCAGTGCAATAAGTTAAGAAAAAAAATTTAAGAATATAAGAAATGGGAAGAAATAAAACTTGTTTAGATAATATAACTGTATATTTATGAAATTCCAATGATCTCTAGATAGATTACTAGCATTAATTAATCAATTAAGATTGCTGGATATAAGGCGCCATAGGTAGAATTCTTAGTTGTCCCCCAAGATCTCATACTCCTGGTGTACATGCCATATGTAATCACCTCCCCTTAAGTGTGGGTGGACTTGTGAATATAAGATTTCACTCTCATGATTAGGTTATGGTATATGGTAAATATGAAGGAATTCTGCAGATATAAGACCAGTTGAACCTGAGTTAATCAAAAGGGAGATCATTCTAGTGGCCCTACCTAATTCGGTGAGCCCTTTCAAAAGAGAGTTTAGAGGTCAAAGATGTCAGAAATCAGAATATTTGAGGAAAGAGAAATGGTGTCCTGTTGGCGTTGAAGAAAAAAATGCCATGTTTCAGTGAGGGCTACATGACAGGAAAATGCACTGGTCTCTAGTAGCTGAGAGTGGCTGCTGGATGACAGCCAGCATGAAAGAGGAACCTCAGTCCTATAATTCTAAGGAACTGAACTGCACCAATGAATGAACTTGGAAGAGGACCCACAGCCTGAAATGAGCTCATAGGCCTGGCTGACACCTTAGTCAGCCTGGTAAGACTCTTAGCAGATGACCCAGCTAACTTGTATCCAGATTCATGGGAACTGTGAGATAATAAATTTGTTTTCCAAGATGTTAAGTTTGTTATAATTTGTTAGACAGCAATAGAAATCCAATATATAAGATCAATATACAAACATTTGATTGTTTTTCTATATACCAGCAACAAACAAAAAATTTTTTAAATTATTACCATTTACAATTGCACAAAAATATCAAATACTGAGGAATCAATCTAATAAAAGAATGCAAGACCCCTCTACACAGAAAACTATAGAACAAGTTTTTGGGAGAAATTGAAGATAACCTAAATAAATGGAAATATATGCATTATTCACGGATTTTAACTTTCGATGTCATAAATATCTCAATCTCACCAAATTAATTTATAGATTCGATGCAATCCCAACCAAAATCCCAACAGGTTTATATGTGGAAAATAGCAACCTGACTCTAAAATGCACATTGATTCTTGAACAACATGGGTTGAACTATGCAGGTCCACTTATATGTGAATTTTTTTCACTAAATCTTTACTACTTTTGATATGTGGTTGGGAGTCCTGGATAAGGAGGGGTGACTATATGCATTGATTTATGTCATTTTGTGTAGAGGACTTGAACATCTTCAGATTTGGGTATCCATGGGGGACCTGAAACCAATCCCCTGCAGACACAGAGAGACAACTGGGGGTTGTTAAGTTTTGCGGGAGTCAGAAGTTATACATGGATTTTCAACTGCCTAAGGGGCAGCTCCCCTAACCCCCACATGTTCAAGGGTCAACTGTATATGGAAATGCAAAAGGCCAAGAATAGCCAAAATGCTCAAAAAAAGAACAAGATAGCAGGACATACTCTACTCGTTACCAAGGTTTATTATAAAACTAAAATATAAATACAGTACGATATTAGTATAGTAGCTAAAGATAAAAAAAATTTAGAACCTCTAACAAGTCAAAACAGAAAAGATAGGTAATTCAATAGAAAAATGGGCCAGACATTTAACAGGCACTTCACAGAAAAGTATATCCAACTGGCAATGTGGAAAGGTATTTGGCCTCATGTGTATTATGATATCCTACACATCCACACTTAGAAGACTGTAAATGCTAAATGTTGCTTAGAACGTGGAGCAACAGGTGCATACCAGTACAGAAGAGTAAATCGGTACAATCACATTGGAAGAAAATTTGGCAATATTTGCTTAAGTTGAACATGTGTACACTCTATGACCTAGCAATTCTACTCTTAGGAATATATCCAATAGAATTGCATGCATATGTTCATCAGAGACATTTATAATAATGTTGAGTGACAGAAGACAAACACACAAAAATGTATATTATATAATTCTATTTATATAAAACTCAAAAATTCAAAACTATGGTGTTAATAGTCAGGAGGAGAGGAGGGTAGTGATTAAAAGGAGTACGAGGGGGATAATGTTCGATTTCTTGATCTGGGTGGTAAACCACTTGGTAATAATTTTTTACTCAAACATTTGTGTATTTTTTTCTATATGTGAGTGATATATCAATAAAAAATATTTAAAAATAAAGCCAAGCTTCCTGCCCTCATGGACTTTATAGTCTACTGAGGAGATCCCTGCTCTCCTTCTTGTTGGCTGACTTAAATCTCAGGCTTCGAGTGGAGGGAAGTGGTAGGAAAATGGCTGCCAGCAGCTCCTGGCTTACAACTTCCGATGATCAAATCAGTAGCCAACGCATACCCACAGGCTCAGCAGAAGTCCCAGATTGCCTCTCTCTGGCTCTGATTGGGTGATGTACCCATCCCAATCACATAGGCCAATGTGAGGCTCTGATTGGCCAGGCCTAAATCACAGCCAACACTGAAACCAGAATGAAATGGAGTCAACTTCACCAGAACACATAACATGATGAAAAAAAGATGTGGTTCTCCAGAAAAACAAAAACAAAACAAAGCTGGGTCCCCATTTCAGAAGATGAAATAAATGTGAGCTGAACACCCAGCAAATGTCCACAACAGGTCTCTTTCAAGTGAAAACCCAGATTTGAAACTTCATATTAGGTCAACTTCCCTTTAATGTCTTTCATTTTACAGCACATGTTTCAGTGATTTGGCTTGCTTACTTCTTCCACTGCTAACGTGACTACAAATGGACTCTTCTCTTTTGTCAGCTGAGAAATAGGGCATTCTTCCCCACACCATCGCTGTTTCTTTGGATTTGTAACAAGCCAAAAACAACCAACCAACAAAATAACAACATAAATAACAACAAAAATCCATTTAGAGTTTTAAATGCTTGTTTCTGCTAAAAACTACAATGTAACAATACAAATAATCAGATCTTGGAAAATAAGTTCTATATCTACCCACATTTAGAGGCTTCTATCAGGTGCCTCAGGGGTTGCCTCCTCAGGTAAATTTCTTTACTATCCCCTCTCCTGAGTTACTTAGCTCCTCTGACTCTATGCTTACTTATACTCTATTGTAATTTTCTGGTTACTTATCTGTCTTTCCCATTGCTTCATGCCTTCCTCGCAGACAGGGCTTTGGCCTTTATCTCTGAATCCTCAGTACAAAGCTCATTGTTTGGGACATACACGGTGGAGGGTCAATAAATGTTTTCTGAGTGACTAAGTGCTTCATATCCCAATGGCATTTTATCCTGATAATAGTCCTGTGAGACAGAGATTATTATTCTGCAGCTTGGAGAGGTAAGTGACCTGCTCAAGATCACACACAGTATGTGGAATCAGGATTTGAGCTTGAATCTATCTGATGCCAAAGTTTGGGCTCTTGGCTGCTGTCTTTGTCAAAATGTTTATTTATTTGGAAAAAGGTTCAAACTCCAGCTTGCCAAAGTGTTTCTTAATTTGATCCTACCTGCCGTTTCGAGCCCTTCTTTCATTATTCACCTTTGTGCATCTTTCCTCACAGCCTGTAAACAGACTGTAGGTTTTCCTGCCTCTTTGTTTATGATAAACTCTGCCAACTCTGACTACTAAAATCTCATCCCTTCAAGGATCAGCTCGGATGTCATCTCTTTTACAAAATTTTCTCTTATCATTTAGCCAGAAGTGACATTGTCATATAATTTATTTCCTAAACCATGGACATAGCATTTTGGGCATACTAGCTCCTGTTCGAGCTATTAGTGGGCCTTTAGTTTCCATATTAGACTATTATACCCTGCTTGTCCTCTCCATAGCCCCTAGTATAGTGACTTGCACATAATAGACTTTTAAAAATTGCTAGATGAATTAATGATGGTAGGGGTACCTTTTTTGGTATGCCACCCATTTCCCTCACTGTCTAGGGCAGTACAAATTGTTATTAAATCTGCCCTCATATCCCATATCCCCCTCATATCCCATAGTCTGTTGATACCCATTCAGAACCAAAAGCTACCAAGCTAGCTAATTGAAGTATAGAAGAAGCTTTGATAGCTTTTAACAACATGATTTCAAAATAGTTTGAAAATATGGCTTTGTGAATATGTTTTAGTTTAAAATGACAAGAAGAAAAATAAAAGAATTTATTCTGGGTGTTTCTAGAGCTGAGGTAATTTGGTCTGCTAACAGTAAAACCTCAAATTAACCAGAATCCAATTAACTGGTATTAGTTGGCATCTCCAATTACACATACACGAAAGAGAGAGAGAGAGAATTTCCTTTTAATAGAGACAAATGACAACAAAAAATATTGTCAGGATTGTGTTCAAAACAGCATCTAGTTGCATGTGTCCTCCTCTCAATAATAGCATCATTTCCAGAAACGAAGCGACTCAAAATTCATATCATGCGACGAGATAAAAAGATAAAAATGTTTAGTCAGAAATTTTATTTAACCAGCACATGTCATTTTCCATGAATTGGGGTTAAGCAATGATATACCATAAGACTTTACAGCAAGGTGCCTCGGTGTTGGGGTAAGTACAACATTTCTTGGCAAACTTATTTAAAGAAAGAATTAGAGCAACTAAACTAACTAGAAATGTAAAGGCATTTTTGAAAAACAAAAAACAAACAAAACAAAAAGAAAAACAGATCCTGAATGTGCAGTTGGAGCAGAATATCCTGGTGTGCCTTGCTTTCTGCTAAGTTGCAGGCTTCTTCAATGATCAGGTTTCAAGTTTCACTGCGGCAAAGGACTCCAAGTGACTATTTAGCCTGCAAATGAGAAAAGACTATAAAATGACATGATTGAGGTACTGAAAATTGCAATTACAGAGGGCACATGAAAATCAGTCTGTTCCTCCTTGTAATCTGGTTGAACAAATACGGGAACAATAAAATTTAAAATAAAGCTTAATATTAATGGAAATTCCAGAGAAGTTAGTCTGATTTCATGTGGCATGTTTAAAAGGGTACTATTCACAATAGCAAAGGGGGGCACAGAGAAAAGGGCTGAAATTAGATTTATTTTCAACTTAGCATTCATCTAATATTTTTTAGCATTTAACGACAATCAACAAAATCAAATTTCAAGTGATTAGAACCCAAGAACTTGCTGGGTAACATTGAAGATCCTGCTGGAAGAACACAATAATAGCTATTATGATTAAGGTTGAAAGCAGAGAGCATTGGTGAGCAAAATCAATATGTCATATCTGTTCTGATTATGATAACGATAGCTGGTGTATTCACAAGCTACTTCACCAGTATTTGTTAAAAAATGACTCTGTATTTCTGTCAATGTCCCTAATAATTGTGGATCTTTTCCTCACATTTAGTCAGCCACCTAATTACAGTCATGTGCTGAATAATGACTTATCAGTCAGCAAGGGTCTGACTGCATGTACTACAGTGGCCCCATAAGATTATAATGGAGCTGAAAAATTCCTATCACCTAGTGACATCATAGCTGTCTTAATGTCATAGTGCAATGCATTATGTACGTGTTTGTGGTTATGCTGATACAAACGAACCTACTGAGCTGCCAGTCAGCTGTATAAAAGTATAGCACATACAATTATGGACAGTACATAATACTTGATAATTATAATAAATGACTGCTACTGGTTTATGTATTCACTATACTAAATTTTTGCTGTTATTTTAGAATATGCTCTTTCTACTTATTAAAAAAAGTATGCTGCCACACCAGCAGTAGCCTCATACATCTTGTATTGACCATGTCTCTTGATCACATCATTTTCCCTTGTGTTTAATTTCGTGCTGTTTTTGCACAGTAACATACTGTGCAGGCTTGTAGCCCAGGAGCAACAGGCTACATCATATAGCCAAGTGCGCAGTAGGCTCTACCATCTAGGTTTGTATAAGTGCACTCCACAATGTTCGCCTAATGAGGACACATTTCTCAGAACTCGTCCCTATCATTCTGCAGTGTGTGACTATAATCAAGTTTGACTCTAGTCTCTTATATCCAGTGCCTCTTTCTATCCTCACTCTTGCCACTCAAATGTTGCTTTTGCTTTCAGGAGAATTTTGATAGATATTTCCAAATTACCCTTCCAAAAGATTTTATATGAACTTATATTTCCACCTAAGTGTAGGGGAACAACTGTGTCCTCAAACAGCCAACAATGCTGAGAATTAACAAACTTTCTGATTTGTACCAATCTAATAGGTGAAAATAGATGATATCTCCTTGATCTTTTGATTTATATTGCTTATGCTTATAGCTATAATATATGATTTCTGCCTACTCCTCAGTAACCAGCATTAGGTCACATAGACAGGCTCAGTGCTAAGGGACTAGCAATGCCAGCATTTTATTTTACAGCCTTTACAACGGAAAGCAGGGAGGAATGGGGCTGGAATGAATGTTGAAGCCATCATCATTTTTTCATTTATGACTTTTGGATTTTATGTCCTTCTCCACCCTAAGATTAAAATTTCACCCATGGTTGAAAAAACTTTTTATTACAAAAGTATTTACATAAACAAAAGTAAAGAGAATAGAATAATAAACTTTCATATATATCCATCACACGGTTTAAAAATTATTAACATTCTGTTTTTGTTTCATCCATCCCGTACCTAATTATTTTTGTAAATTTTCTAAAAAAAAAAAAACAAACCCAGGTATCATATTATTTTATTCATGAATACATTAGTTTGTTTCTCTAACAATTAAGGATTATTTACTGATATATAATATGTACATTAAAATTTATGGTTCAATTAATTTTTACAAAATGAAAAACCTCATGTAACTACATTTCATATCAAGAAATAGAATGTTACCCATACTCCAGAAGCCCTACTTTTGTCCTCTCCAGGTTACTATTATAGGGGAGGAAAAAGTTTTCCTCAGCCTTCTTAGGGTCCCTGGCTGGGTCTGACAGTTAAACTGGCAAAGACAGTTTAATAGGAAAAAGGCATAGAAACATAAGTTTTACATGACAAAGAAGCCTCCGGAAAGAAACGAAGATCTGAGTATTTATTTCATGCTAGGTTTAATGACGAGTGGACAGTCATGGAGGAATAGAAGGAAAGGAGTATGAGATAATTATAGCAAACTAGGGGAAACTTAGCAAGGCCTGTTTGTTAGGATTCCTCTTGGCTCCCTTTATCTTCTCAGATAAGAATGTTCCTTCCCTCTGGGTATAGGGAGGGCTTCTCTCACAAGAGGGTTTTATGACGTGTTTTAGAGAGAAGCTGAAGTAGGTGAGGGGGTCAAGGTCAGAGTGACCTTCCTGCTCTGCCGCTTTCTCAAACACCTTCAGCTTAAAATATTTAATATGCCAAGGTACCAGATTTTGGGGGAACATTGCCTGAACCCCATCACTACCCTACCCCCAAAGTTAACCACTATCAGCTTCAATTATTTTTGCTTGATTTTGACCTTTATATACATAGAGCTACATTACAAACTTTACATATATAAATGGCAGAATATTGTTTGGTGTTTGACTTACTTCAGTCAACATAATGCTTGTAAGATTTATCTGTGTCATGTATAGCAGCAGTTTCTTTGTTCTCATCACTATAGAGTACTTCATTGTATAAAAATTCCGTAGGTTTTTAACCATTCTATTGATAGATATTTAGAGTGTTTTCGTTTTTGGCTATTGCAAATAGTGCTGCTATGATCATTCTTGTACAAGTCTTTTGCTGAAGATCTGTCTGCATTTCTCTTGTGTATATAACTAGAAGTAGCATCACTGCATGATAGGGTACGCTTATGTTCAGTTTTAGTAGATTCTTTTAGTTTTTGAAAAGGTACCAAGTTACACTCCCACAAACAGTGTATGAGAGTCATAATTTTTCCACATTGTCATAAACACTTGGCATTGTCAGTTGTTAAAAGTTGAGTTCCCTGGAAAGTAGACTCTGAGAAGGAGATTATCCTGCAGGAAGTTTATGAGGAGTTGCTCTTGGCATTAAACCTGCAGAAGGGAAAAGGAGGAGGTGGGACTGGACAGAGGGAGAAGTGGGGCTTTGGTGCAGTTTTGACCAATGTTTCAGCTGACCCCACAAAGGGCACATGGTTTTAGATCCTTGATAGCCTCCACCCTGACACCATGTTTATATGTCTATTATGTTAGCACTAGAAGCTGATGATAGAGACTGACTGAAGTCAACCAACTGAGTTATTTTGTCTGGTGGTTATTCAGTGCTTCCTCTGTGGTAGATCCTGTGTGGTGTGTGTTAACAGACAATCATAACTACTTTATACCCACTCCCATATGGCCACCCCACCCCAGATCTCCTCATCTCTGATCTTCCAATCTTTCTTCTTCCAGGCCCTGACCATTTGCCATTACTCATATCACTCATATCACTATGTATATTCTAATCTCCAGCTACTTCTTTTTCCACACAAAGTAGATGACAAGTACAATGAGATAAGTTTTTGTTAAAACACCTAGTCGGTGGTTCTCAATGCCCAGGCTATAGATCCCAGGCCAATTAAATAAAATTCTTTGGGACTGGAACCCAGACACCAGTGTTTCTTTAAAGTTTTTCGGAAGATTAAATTGTTCATGCAAGGTTAAGAACCACTGCTCAGGTGTTCAGTTTTCTGTTAAAACTTGAAAGACAGTAGTTCTCAAACTTTGTTGTGCATTAGAATCAGCTGGTCAGCTTATTTAAAATGCAGATTCTTAAGCCCCAAACTCAGAGAGTCTGATGCAGAGGACTAAATTAAGGCTCAAATCTTTGTATTTTTAAAAAGTCTCCCAAAGATAGAAGATTCTGATGCAAGTGGATCAAAGAGCTAACTTACATGGCAATCTCTGATATAAATAAACAAACTTCCTTTCTTTCAAGGAATTTAAATTTCTTAGAGAAGCAAGTTATTTTAATTGACAGCAGGAGAAATTTTAGCAAAGAGTTGAAAAATTATCTCTAGAGAATATTAGAAATCAGATAATCTGCTTTATACAAGGATGATTTAAATAAAATCTGTACTTGAAAAAGTCTGAGTTGCTGTGAGACACAAAATAAGCTTATATTTAAAGTTCTCCATAATATATTTGATTTCTAAGTCAGGCTATATCATTGAGAAGTTTTCAAAAGAACTATTGAAATTAAATTACAAAGGGCTCTTTGCTGTCTTTAGGTTTATGTACTTAATAGTCACAGTAGGCTCTCTTTTCTACAAAAAAAGCCGACAGACAACTGGCAGCAGCAATTTTCACTGCCAAGAACACTGCTTCTCCAACTTAATGTGCATAAGAATCACCTAGAGCTCTTCAGATTCAGTATGTCTGGGCTTCTGTATTTCTAATAATTGATTCAGTTCTAATATCTTCTGCATTTCTAACATCCCAGGTGATGCTGATGTAGCTGATCTGGGGACTCCAGTCTGAGTAGTCAATCAAGTTCTAGGGCCTCTTGTCTTTCCCCTCTAGCATGAACTTCACTTATGACAAATACTATCCCACTTTAGTTCTTTGCATTAAAGCCAATAACTCCAAAAATGCATAAGATGTTCAAATATGGGAGGTTAGCTGATGCTTTTCTAAGTTCTGCCTTGCAAGTTAGCATAGGGACTTCAAGAAATGAAAAATTAAACTATAGCAGCAAATATAGACTTAAAAAACAATTTAAAATGTGGCCCACATTCTCCATGTTGATTCAGGCCCTTCACGTCCTTTTATTTCAGCAGTATTACTTTCACATTTTAACCTCTTGTTAAGTAACAAGATTAAAATTGATGTATTGATGGAAATGTGCTGAACAACTTATCTGATGACACTGCAAATAAGTAAAATTCTTTTGGAAAGCTATTTAGTAATCTTTATCAAGAGGCATTGTTTGTTTACACCAGAATTGTTTTAATGTTTGACCCCATATTCTCATTCTTGATAATTTTTCAATAATTTGCTTACACAACAAGCATTTGCTGACCATGTACTATATGCCCCTCACTATAATGGGTGGTAAATTAACTTAGAAGAAGGAAGAAAGCACTTTTCACAAAAAATAATGCAGAATTAATTAAAATGAAAAACTTGGAAACTAAATCTTTAATAATTAGGCAGTAATTGTATAAATTTTGATCTAGCAACTCAAAGGAATAGTTCAAGACATTAAAACTTCTGTGTAGATTACAAAATTGTGTGCAAAAGGAATTGAAAAAACCTGTGGAAACAGAGAAATGAAATAAAACCTAGAGAGGTGAAATTTTAAACATTTAGCATTTTATAATATTACAATAAATAAAACGTTGCCTTAAAAATGCTTATTCAAAACACGCACACATTTATAGCAACATCAGATACTATAAAGGTTCATTTCTATGGCTACTGAGGCAACTTCTTTTAAGCCCTCTCTCACACAAACGAAAACATTTCTGTCCTTTCCTGCCTCCATAGCCTGCTTCTTCCTGCCTGTAAATGTAGGCAGGAGATGTTGGGTGGTAATCTAGAACTCTCCAGTGATTTACAGTGAGGAAAATAACACAGTTTCCTGAAGAAGTTGGCAACTGTTACACAGACATTTTACATCTGTATCAGCCATGTCAATGCCATGAATTTTACAAAGCGAAAAACAGCCGTTGAGGTATTCTCCTTTCAGCTTTTTGTTTGTTTGTTTGTTTGTTTGTTTTTTGCTTAAAGGTTATTGGTTCCTGGCTCTATTTTTCTCACATAGCCTTTTTTTTTTCTTTTTTTTTGGATATTGGATTTTTAGTTGTAAATGTCAGCTTGTTTACATTTTAGTTTACTCAACATTTGAATTTCTAAGTAATTCTTTAAGTTTGGTAAGTCCCCAAATACAAAGGCATAATTTAGGAAAAGAGGGTGGGAGTGGCGAGCACTTTTTGCTGGGAAGATAATGGTAAACAAAACCTACTAAAAGGTGCGTGTGTGTAAGAAGACCATAGCAGCTGGTGGGTGATGAACCATGCCAGAGTGGGGGTGGAGAGTGAAGAAGTGGTAAGGAGGTTGGAGATTTTTGCAGAAAATCAGAGTGCAAGGTGCAGGATGCTCTCCTGAAAATGATCAATTTTTATTCTCTCATTCTTTCACCTACCAAAGACTGGTCAAAGTTGTGAAGAATAGATAAAGATATATAGAACTAAAAAGATCGAGGAAGTAATAAGCCTCTTAGCAGAGATTTTGTGGTTACTATGAGCTAATTAGAAAAACAGTGCTGCTGAGTGGTGAAGAAAGGATTCTTAGTTGGAGTGATGCCAGTTCCTTCTGGTCACCATTCTTTTAGATGAGTTTGTTTCTTTGCCCTATGTCAAGGAATAAAGAGGAATGCCAATTGGTTTGCCCTCCTCTTTAGACTCCTGACACAGAGGTGAAGGCAGGTGAGGTTGACCACACATTAATTTGGTGTGGAGGAAGTGGTTGTTCAGTGACCACGGAAAAGCCCAATGCTAATTTATGACAGCAGATGGCAGTCTTTCCTCAGGAGAGAAGGGAGAGCTAGTTTCACCTAATGCAAAATTGTTTTTGGTTTTGTAGCTTTTCTTTGAGGTTAAGTGTCAGTTGATTTGTCTAGGACCTGAAGTTAATTTTGGTTTAATAACAGAAGGAAGAGAAGCATGGACACTGGAGCCTGGAAAAAGGGGTGTGGGCCCACTACCTGGACCCAGCTTCATAACCACTGGCTCTGATGTCTTCAGTGGCTGGCTGCCCTTAGGAAATCTGGTCAAGTTCAGACTTAACACAAAGTGTGATGGGTGAAGGCATTATATTGCGGCTCAAAAGGGGGCTCTGAGAAAAGTTTCCAGGGAGGTGTAGGACTGACCCAAAGACAGACAATCAGAACAGAGTAAGAATTACCCTGCTGTGTATTGTGAGGGAGGGTGTTTGATAGCAGAAGTACTCCCTTTTCATTCCAGATCTGTAAAGCGGTCTTTTAAACTAATCTGCCAAATGCTTTTTGAAAAGGTTATTAAATTCTTCTCATTCAAGTTTGCAAAGTGGAAAGCCAGATTTGGCAAGGAAGCTTGACACTGGAAATAAATTCAGTTTGTTTCTACTGTCTTAATGGTGGGATTATATTTTATCACTTATCAAGAAGGTACTATGTAGAAAATGATGTTATTCAAAACTTACTGTGAATAAGGAGACATTTACTAAAGTCTTTACAGATGGATTTGCTTTGTGCATAAAGGCAGTTGGGCTGATGAGACAGGGTAGGAGCAGACAGAAATCGAGGGACTGGCTGTGACTATTTGAATTAATTAAAATTAAACAAAATTGAAACTAAGAATAAATTCCTCAGTTGTACTAGCCATATTTCAAGAGCTCAATAGCCACGTTTGGCTAGTAGCTACCATATTGGACAGTACAGATTATTGCCAATCTCTACGATCACAGAAATTCTACTGAATAGCACCAAAGTAGAAGAAAAAAGAATTATTATTATTATTACAATACTTAACATTACAGGAAGGGTTTGTTCTTAACCATCCACCTTTTCACTTGGGATCACTGCCAAGTGAAAAGGTGGATGGTTAAGAACAAACCCTCCCTGTAATGTTAAGTATTGTAATAATAATTCCTACATGTGGCAGGAGTTTCAAATAGAGTATTTCGTATAATACTCATAGCAATCCACAGCCATAACAATGTCGCTGCCAACATTTGTTGAAATGTTACTTCAGGTGAGGCACTAAGAGCTCTGTTGTAATAACTCATTGGTCTTTGCAAGAAGCCAGCAAGGTTGGTAATATTATTGTCCCTACTTAATAGACAAGGAAACTGTGGCAGAGAGGGGCTTCATAATTTATCTGTAGTGACCTGCCTTGTAAGGAACAGCTGGAATTCAAACGCACATTTTTCTGGGCTGTAATATTAGAGAGAAGACATGGAAAATGCCTAGAATGCTCTGTGTGAGTAAAATTTGCTTTTATGCCACATTCTCCTAAGACAGGCCCAAGTCTTGGATTCTCTGTCACATAATTCTCTTTCTGGTTAAAGAGGCTTTATGCCAGTTCTGATAGAGTAACAATGATCCCCTGTTAGCCAGGATGTGAGCCACTTCCTTCCCCCCAAAGCAAAATCTGCTGTCTGCACAAAGGACGTTGGTTTCTCAGAAGCTCACCTTTATAGAAACAAGTCAATCTGGGTGAAAATTTTGAAGTAAAATTTCCTGTTTAAGATGAAAATGAAGACTAGAAAGAAGTACACATGGGAAAATGCTGTATTTTTCTAGGTAGTGAGATTATGAAAAATTGTTTTCTTTTTTGTTAGGCTGTATTTTGTAACTTTTCTGCATGAGTACATGTAATAAAATTTTAAAAATCAAAGCCAGATACTGCATCATAAAAATTCTTAATTGACTAACAATATTTTAGGTTTTTGTTAATATAGCGAATACTTTAATGCTAACAGCCAGTATTAAAAAAAAAAAAAAAAACTTTTAATTGAATGCTAAATAATCAGCAGTGGAGAAAGTATGGAATTTAATTGTGAGATTCAAAAGGGCACTAAACCATGTTCAAGTACTCACTGCTTCTCTACAGATGAGGACTTGGTTGTTTTGTGTTCATGATCCTGTAGACAGCTGCCTTATGTCATCCAGTTCAAGGTGAAGCACAGTCTGGTTGATAAAATAGGAAGTCTGACTCACACTATAGGAAAAATCAGAGATACTGCAGGTTTGCTTCCAGACCACTGTAATAAAGCAAGTGTCGAAATAAAGGGAGTTGTAATCTTCTTACTGGTGAAGGATTTTGCCTTGCATTTATGAAAAATGCGATACTTGAGAAGTGTAATAAAGCTAAGGTCAATAAAATGAGGTATGTCTATATTACTTTTATCATCAATTAGCACCAAATGATCTCTAAAAATGAATAAACTTGGAGTGGGGGAATTAAAGGGGGCTCTTTTCAAACTGCACTCTAGATGTTTGTCCCTCCTAGGTGAAACTCATTATGTAGGAATGATGTTACTGAGTATTGTGCAATGGAGGCAGGAAAAAAATGAAAAGGTTGGGAAATGGTCAGTAATTGCTAATGTTCTTTTTTCCTATAAGATTCTAAGAGTTTGTGATAGTTTTACTTTAGTATTGTCTTTATATATCTTTAAAAAGTTATATATTTTTAAGCGTGCGTACATACATTTTAATGTTAATTTTCTTTAAATAACTTAAATAATCAAATTTGGTGTGCAGCTAAAGGATATCTTGATATACTTTAGCTTAAACTTGTGAGTCCACTATGAAATAATAGCCAAATGAAATGGTAGCCAAAAATGTTTTCAAATATCTAAATATTCTGATTTAATAGAATTTATAGAATTACTCACTTTAATGGTCAAATAAAGGTATTATTAATTACAAAAGATAACTCAGAGGAAGGATCAAGTGATAATTTGGCACCAAAGAATCAAGAATCTGGTCCTTATTCCCTCACTCCCCCACCTTTCAGGCTTCCAGTAAAAGCAGTTTCTGCTAACTATCAAGTGTTATTTAAGTGAGGTGGCTATAGTTTTAAAGCTAAACAAACACAAAAGACAGGCGGATTCCCAGCAATCATCTGTTTAGGCAGGCAGTGGAGATGAAAAAGAATGAACTGAAAAAGAGCACCAGATTCATTCCACAGGTGATGTATGCAGCTGCAAGAAAAGCCCTTCTCAGAAACACAGAGAAATATTCAGTCTTGTTTACTCTCAGACCCTGCAAGAAGATAGACCTGGCAAAGGAAGTCCTGGAGTCAAACCAGGCTCCTTTGTGTTTCCTGTTTGATTGAAGGCATTTCGAAGCAAACAGAATCCTGAGATCAAGTCACTTTTAAAAAAATGTATACATATGTGGATGCATTTCATATTGTCTGATGATGCTAAATAATCTACCTTTGCTGACTAAATTGTCTTTGCAGATGTCTTGGAGCTACCCATTTGTCTCTTTTCATAGCCAAGCCAGTGTCACTGATCTGATACCACAGCATGTTCTTTCTTGGTCTCACACTGCACTTCTAGTTTCATAATGAAGGCTGCCATTAGGCTTTACTTTATAGAGTTCAGTTTATAAGTGTATCCTCCTCTTTATTTCCATCCTTTGGCTTTTCATAGGCACATGCTTTGCTCAAGTGTCCCCAGAGACTTGGAAGGTCTGGCTGAGTTATGGATTGAAAAATTTCAAGAAAGATAAGATATAGATCTTTTTTTTCTTTTCTTTAGGGCTTTGAATGCAAAGACGAGTTCATCACCTTCCTCGGTTCATGGTATATGATCATTCACGTGAGGCTTTTTCTTGTTTTATTTTATTATTTTCTTGTTTTATTTTATTATTCTGCCTCTTCATTTTCCAGCATTGGCAGCCACTTTAATGTATTTAATATGTGCTTGGATATACATGAAGCCCTGAGTTGTTTTTCATACAATGTTTTATGAATATATGTGTTTTAATTCTCTATTGTTCAATAGCTCTCATTCTGTTTATTGCATTTTACACAATGCTGTTCTTTAAGGCTGTACTTTCCATATTTCTTTATGCACATCTAGCTTATTTCTTTGAACTGCTGCATAAGGTTCCATTTTATGTGTCTGATACTTTAACGCACCCATTCCTCTAGTGATGGATACCCAGACTGCCTTTAGTTCCTTTGTACCAAAGAACCCTGTGATAAACAACTGCATACATGTTTCCTTATGAATCTGTGTGAAAAGGGGTTCCTGAGTCACTGATCGCATGTGTGCATGCACGTGAGTCCATGTGCACACACACGTACACACTTAAATATTGCCAAAGTGCTCTCTAGAATCCCTGTATCTAATTATAGTCACACCAGCTGCACATAAGGGTTCTTGTTTCCCCACATCTTTGCTAAGACTACCAACTTTCTAATTTTTACAAATCTGTTGGGTATGAGGTGGTATCTCAGATTGTCTTAACATGCATTTCTCTGTTTAATAGTGACATTGAACTTGTCTTCAACCCTTCTTAGTCATATGGGTTTTCACTTCAATGTTTTGACAAAGATTCTTTGCTTGACCAAACTTTAATCAGTTTAGTCAGTTTTCCGAACCTCCTCCTAGGCCCGTCTACGTACTTCTTTGTAAAATTCAGTTTTAGCAAGAACCCTGCTAAGTCGGTTTAACCAGAAGGCTGACCCTTGATATCTGCTCACCCTGGATATCTGATTGAGTCCCTCTTCCTCCACCATTAGTTCCCCAGGTGATGTCTCTGCTCACCCTGGCCTACCTCCAGCAAGAACCCTGTTAGGTCGGTTTGGCCAGACCCACCCTCCTCCCCACACTGCTGTTTCCTCTTAGCAATTTTCCATCCACTGACCCAACCTGCTTCTTGGCTATAAATCCCCCCTTGCCCACTGTGTTTGGAATTGAGCCTAGTCTCTCTCCTCCACTGTAACATCCCACTGTGGTGGCCCCTATACCTATCATGCTGGTCCTGAATGAAGGCTGCCTTACTATCTTTAACAAGTTGTGGATGAAAAAAGGGGGTTTTGTGGAGAGTAACCTCACAGGGTGATCTGATCATAAATTCCTAACGGGGCAGGTCGTGGTGGGTAGTCATGCCCCAGGCATGTAATTTCTTTAGTAAAAGGCTCATTTTTGCCTTAAGCAAATCCTGTCCATTGTGTCTGTGCATCTAGGTTAACACACCTCTGAAATGCCTCTTTTCATAATCCTCCTTCTATGTGAAGTACCCTTTCAGACAGCACCACTACCCACCCTGTGTCCCTACCTAACCACTTCAAGAGAGCAAATAATCTTAACTATCCTGTAATCCAATCCCTGCCTTGCTTTCTCCAACCTTCGCATAATCTTCCTTAGATCCCCTCCTTAATTTCAAATGCATAAAAAGAACTGCAAAACTGTTATCCTCTGGAGCATTTGCAATCTTGCTTCCCTAGCATATGTCATCAGTTTGACTCAAATAAACTCATAAAAATTCCCTACTGGTTGAAGGTTTCTTAGGTGGAAAAATAGTCATTGTGTACTTTTTTCTTTAACAGTTTCTATTGGGCACTTTATCTGATTTGCTGGAGCTCCTTATATGTGCTAGGTTATAATTCTTTGTTGGTTTGAAATAACTTCTAAGTATTTTCTTTCAATGTCCTCTGTCTGAATAAATTTGCCTATGATGGCCTTCATTGAACATAAATCTTTAAATTTTGGTGTGGTCAAATATATCAACATAGTTTTATGGCTTGTGCTTTTCAGGTCTGATTTACAAAGTTCTTCCCTATCTTAAAGTATCAAATATATTCTACATGTTTTTTATTAGCATTCAATTTTTTTTTTTTTTAATGTCTATAGCACCTCGTCTTCCTAGGTGGTGTCTCATCCAAGTACTAACCAGGCCCGACCCTGCTTAGTTTCTGAGATTATACATCAGGCTTGTTCAAGGTGGCATGGCCATAGACCATGGACTATGGCTCCACTGGGGTGTGAACCCAGGACCTTCCGTGTATAAAGCAGATGTGCTAACCGCTATACTATGGAACCACAGCCTTAGTATTCATTTTATAGCTTTATAGGGGGTCACAAGATACTCGAAAATGGGTTGTTATTATTATTGGGTACCCCTAACACTGTGTAACACAGTACTGGCCACATAATATAAACTTAACAAATAAATAAATAATTCCATTTCTATCTCTAATTTTGTTTCTCTGGTACAGACTGGTGGCTGAAGAGGCTAGAGAGCCCTTTCTGATCTGGGTAGCAGTCAACGACATGGTCTCTTATCTCCCTGCTGTCACTCTAGTCTAAGCCACCATCATCTCATGCTTGGACTCTGCAGTAGCCTCCTTAACTGGTCTCCTTGCTTGTACCTTGGGCTTTTTCTTACTCATTCTCAGCCTTCTTGTCAGAGTGATAGAGCTTAGAACAGTGCTGGCATCTATCAAGTACCTAATAAATGTTAGTTATTATCATCATCATAATAATCATTATTACAGAATTTGGTACTTAATAAGATAGTTATAAATGAAAAGTATGCTAAGTATTCATCATATGCATTGTACTTGTTAAAGGCTACCCAGAAAACCTATATTGTTTCAATCCCAGTTTTTATCAATCTTTTGCTCTACTAAGTTTATATTAATAACCCATCTTTGGTCATTCGGCATCTGTCACGGTCCCAAGATCATCATTTAGAACACCTACCCCACTGTACAGATGTAAGTAGCTGGAGATTGATCTTTACAAGTTCTAGGAAGTATTCTGGATTTTTTTTTTAATGTGGCCTCTGATTGTAGCATATTTTCAATTATTACTCACCTTCTGTTCTTAGGAGTCAAATGTACTATATCTGTCAAAGTCCAGCCAGAAGACAGAAACTATACAGTAATTTGAACAGGGAAAGTTCAAATTACTGTGAACTTAGAAGTTAATTAACTTCTAAGGAGTAAAGAGAACTCTTTAAAGAATATAGGAATAGTAGGTACAGCAACTACCACTTCTAGGGCAGTGTTACACAACTTTTTTTTTTTCATTATTGCTCCCCTAAGGAGACTTTTTAGCCTTTCTTTTCCTTATTGCCTCCCTTCCATGAAATTTTAAAACTGCAGACACACTATATATCTGTTTCTGTACTGTGGTCCTTTGGAGGGCCACAAATCATTATAATTAGGAAGATTATTTCACCCCTACCAAGAACGAATATTCATCCTCCCACTCCCACCCCCACCCCACAATGAGAATTCTTGCCCTAGGACTAAGGCTAAGTACCCAAGAAAGGAACGAATTTGGAAATGCCCTTTCTGCCCCAAGGCTGAGATTCTAATGTCTCTGGAGAGGATATAGCTGTCACTGATTACATGGTAGAGAAGTTCACTGAGGTGCTGCAAGTTGGGACTGGGAAACAAGAAATCACCTTCTGGGGTACCTGAGAGACTTGCTGGGTGGTTCAGCTAAGTTGGGATTCCAGCACCCACTGGCTGCCATACACCGCAGGAAAAGGACACCCACATCAGAACAAAGAGAAATACTTTTTTCCTGCAGTGGTCCTCTGGGGCTCTTTACTGACAAAGCATCTTGCCAGCTGCAAAAACAATGTTTACAGGGTTCAGCTCCATCATCACAAAGCAAAGCAGTGAAGGGTGGATTTGGAGCTGAGAAGGAATAAATTGATAACTGGAACAAGTATCAAAAAATTTCTTTTAAATTAAAGGTTCTAATTAAGTTCTGACTAATAAGTGTCATGATGCTGAGGTTTTAGCACAATGTGATATATACACATCAAAAGTACCCAGGAATTTGTACAAAAAAAGCAGGGCATATGGTCAGTAAAGCACTATATTAATATTATATGTTGTCGTTTATGTGTGATGGTTATACCTTTGACCCACTATCCATGGATTTATACTTTGAGCTATTTTCTTGAGAATAAAAGTGAATGTCTCATTTGTCTATAGTCTTTCTCCAGATAATTGTTATAGAATATTGACCAGCTGATACCAGTCTTATCTTTTTGATAATAACATTTCTGAGGATAATTCAATGAACGTTTTGATTTACCAATAAATCTGTTGTGAGGTTGGCAAATACATGACTTCACCATGACCTAATTATTCTTGAGTGAATAGATGAAATTGAGTTTCCGAATCACAAAGCTAAGGTCTAAACCTCAGAGCAGCGGTATAAGTCACTGTACCGAGGAAGCCTAGCCTGGCCAGTGAGACTTCCGCACTCACCATGCTGCACCACCTAAGGATATGGCTGCTAATCAATGTCTTTTACCTTGTTAAAAATTTGCCCCAGTGCTAACTGCTTATATAAGCCTATAGCTGCATATACTATAGATGTCTCAACTCATCTATAGATTTGGGTGTGAAATGGCTTGCTGAAATGGGGCATGTGAATCAAGCTTCACTACTTATAAAGTGAGAAAGTTGGTAAAGATTATTTGAGTGGTGTGTTGAATAAGCACAATCCTCTGAGTTAATCAAAACGCAACCTTATTTATTTATTTTTGTCCCTGTTGTTCCTTTACATATATATACAGTAGGGTATGGGGGGCAGGGCAAGGTCATCTTTCTCTCTGCTCTGGGATGAAAATTTTGACAGGCCCTTAAATTTTCTGTCCACTCTGACATCATAGACAGTCAATTTCAGTTATAAATACAGTCTCAAAGCAGAAATTAGATAAGTCTAAGATATTAATCAAAACTCCAAATCTGATTTTAGGACACATCCTTTATTCTTCCTGCCCCAAATGGCTTTGCTCTGAATGCTTGCATTGAGAAGGTGGAAGGATGTTAGATGGCTCTTCCTCAGCACTTCTTGTCAAGTGAACGGGGTACCATTATGTTGGCTATCTTTCATTTGCTCCTGAGATCCACTCTCTAACCTATTTTATATTCCTCTCTGCCTGGGGAGGCTGACCTTTCATGGACATATTCCTTTTCCCTTTGGCTTCCAGTTGGGTTTGGCCAATGAGGAGCCCTTGCAGAAGACCAGTGGAAGGCAGAAAAGGTAAATGTATTAATACCTTTGTCTTTTTCTCAGAGAGGTTGCCTCTGGCTAGCCGTGTCAAGTTCTTTGCTCCTCTCAAGGTGATCTGCTCCAAATAACACTCCCTTTCCAGATTCTGATTACCACTCCCTGAGAACCTATGGGCATCAACCACTCTGCTGTTTCTAACTTCCTAAACTATCCCTTGGGTTTCCATTATACCCCACTAAACCCCTTGTAAATAAACTCTGAAAAAAACTTTCTTCAAATTTTCCTACTTTAAGTAAGTGTGTCATCTGTTTCCTGCTGGGACCCTAACTGGAAAAAAATTCATCAAATTTATATTGCATGGCAACACTTGAAGTTAAAAAAAAAATCAATTTTCTCAAATTAAGTAACTCACATCACAAAGCTAACTCTTAAATCATTTGCCCCACAATATCATTATCCCAAGTCATTCGACAACTACCATTGTACTGTGCTGGGTCCATTCTAGGTTCAGAAAATCTAGAGTTGGTGCTTCTCATCTCCCCCTGATGCATCTTTCTCATTCAGTGCTCTTTCTGGTAATCTCTCCCACTGGAAGGAACATGGATCTAATTAGTTTCAAAATTTTCATGAATTAGTCTAATATGTTTCTAGGAATGTATGCATTTTAAAAGAGAACTGCAGGATAAAAAATGAAGTGCTAATGGTAGAAATTTCAGACTCTGTGACACCAGGAATGGAGAGAATGTTTGACCTCATCTATTCCGACCAAGATGAGGCTTAATTTCCCCACATCTTTGTTCTAAAACATGTCCCCTAGAGCAGAGTTTTAAAGTCCCTGCTTCAGTGTTTGTGCAGCTGTTCAAGACTTTCCGGTGTATCAGTTATTCAAATTTTTTTTAGCACGTCAAGGAGAGTTTAGTTTTCAGTGTTGAAAGTACAAGAAATACCTAAAGATTGTTGAAAATTATTTCATACTGTGCCTGAAAAAAATCATTAACATTGAGTCTCTTTTTACATATTACCTCTGATCGGCCCTGCCTCTTCAGCTACACTTAAAATGAGAGAAATCAAGTAAACGACTTGTAGCAATCAGGAACCCTAAAATAGCAGGTGATCTGCAGCAGGTTAAGCACATACCAATACACATGCAATCATTCAAATTTTGTGCCTGGCAAATAAGGCTAACAATTTATATTTTGATCAGAGTTGATTATTTGAAAAAGCTGCTTTTCTGTGGCATAAATATAGATGTTAGTTCTGTCTTGCAGCCAAGTTTCTCATTAGAAAGCCACATTAATCTTATGATTCCCTCACAAAGAAACTGATAGAATTGGATGGTTTCTTCTAAATGGTAAACTAATGAAAGGATAACCACTAGTGCTTATGGAGTTAAAAAAATATTGTCTTCCTCCTTTTTTCCCTCTGATTGAAATTAGTTGGTTTTGGTCACAAATATTTACTGAATGTTTACTATGTGCCAGGCACTGTTACTGCAAGAAAATATAGTGCTGAAGAAGGCAAACCTAGTCCCTGTCCAAGATGGTTGCATTCTAAGCGAGGAGGAGATAGGTAATAAACATATAAAGAAATAATACAATTTCAGAAACTAAGTGATATGAAGATGAGAAGAAAGGGTAATATGGTAGATGGTACCTGGGGTGTGATGTGGCTACTTGATGAGATCTGAGTTGACAACTAAAGGCTGGGAAGGAGGCAGCAGTGTGACAATATAGTAAAGAAATTTGCTAGCAAAGAAATAGTAAGTGCAAAGGACCTGGGGGGTGGGGAGCGGGGCGGGGAGAAAGGAGCCTGGTGTATTTAAGGGCAAAAAGGTGGGCTATGTAGCTGGAGCAGAGTAAGAGAGAAGGCATGGAAGGAGATGAGGCTGAAGATGGAGGCAGAGCCAGGTCAAAGAATGATGATAAGTTACTCGAGGGTTTAAAGCAGGGAGCTGGGAAGTGTATGATCTATTTTATATTTTAAAAAGATAAGTCTAGCTGTTTTGTGGAGAATGGATTGTAGGAGTCAAACACAGAAATGGGAAGACCAGAAAAAAGACAATGGCAGAAGTCTCACGACAATCACTGGTGGCTTGTCCTAGAGTTTCAGGATTGAGGCCACTGCTGGCCCATATAGTATCTTTGTGAAAATTAGAAAATGTCTCCCCTCCCCAGGAGCTTTGATTAATATCTTAGACTTATCTAATTTTTGCTTTGAGACTGTATTTATAACTGAAATTGACTGTCTATGATGTCAGAGTGAAGAGCAGACGGATTAAATGTGGAGTGTGAAGAAAAGAGAGGAATACAGAATGGCTCTAGTTTGCACCTGAATAATTGGGTGGATAGTGGTGAAATCAATAATTCAGTTTTGATCATGTTCACTTTGAGGACCATGAAATTTTTGCATGCAGTGGGTGCACCTGTGTCACAACATGAAAACTTAGTGACATTTACCATACTGACGTTGGCTTCCCTTCAGCCTGCATTGGAAACCTTGTGCTGATATAATGGAGATAACATTTGTAAGATATTCAACCAAAGAATTTGCCTTCCCAGTAAACCCTTGTACCTTTGGCTCCCCCACCCATTGAGTTGATGGCATACGTTGAGTCATGGGAAGGAAAAAAAAAAAAACAAAAAAACAAAAAACGCTGCCAGAAATGTAAGTCGTCATTTAGTTTTGAATTTCAAAATAGGATCTTAAAAAATTCTTAGCAAGAAAACAGTTTGAAATCAAGTACTTTTGATTAGCAAAGGCAGACTTTGTTGAAAGAAAAAAAATGTATTTGTATATACCAGTAAGGCAGAGCTTGGATAACTGCCCCTGAACAGATCATAGATAGTGCCAGGAAGAACACAGGATATGATGTCAGAGTCATTTTCCTATGGCTGGAAAGGAAGATAAAAGTTTAAACAGTAGGCAGGAAGTGGGGCGATTCAGAGGGTACAAGCACAGAGTTGCCCTCCATGAGAGGTGGGGAAGTCCTAAAGCAGAAGAAGTATGTACCCTGCTTTCCACTTGGAACTAGGCCAAGTACAGAGAAATGGAAATGCTATGGTTTGGCAACAAGAGGCCTTGAGACAGTGCTTCCCAGTTCTTGGGGGCCTGTGTCTGGTCTGTAGGAGATCCAGTGGGGGAATGATGAAGGCCGACAGGGTGAATAGGCTGGAATAGGCCTGCGCTTGGGTCAAGAAAGTACATGGTGGGTGGCCTTTACCACTGAAGACTGTGGCAGGGACCATGGCTGGCAGTAGCTGGAATCAATGTAGGCTCAAAGGCTAGAGACCACAATTTCCCCACCAAGGCAGTCCTGGAGGTCGGCAGACTTCCCCTGTACCTTCCCTGTAGTTTCTTCTCTACCTGAGCCACATTTTGGGAAAAGGAAGGGAGAGAGGAGAATTCTGGGATGAGAGAAAACCCGAAAAGACTGAGTGATTTCCCCAGAGAGACTGTTTTACAAAGTGACAGAGATATCTTTAATCAGAAAGATAAGTATTTTCCACCTACAATAGGAATGGGGGCTTTTTAGCAAGAAGTCATTTTAAAGTTACTATATATATATTTTTGTATGTCTGAATTTTTTTTAGTGTGTACATTTCAAGGCTGCTACATTAGGAAGGTCTGTATCATTACTGAATGAAGAGAACTCAGCTTGATGTATCTCAGCCAGTCTATAATGAAGAGAAGGCGAAGGAGGAAAGGGGAGAGCAAGGGTTGATTCTGTCAGCACTGGTTGCATCCAGGAAGGGTAACTAACTGGGGGACAAAAGAGAGAAAAAGACATTTGTTTCATGTAAGCAATAACT
Organism: Pteropus alecto; assembly: GCF_000325575.1. Taxonomy (NCBI): domain Eukaryota; kingdom Metazoa; phylum Chordata; class Mammalia; order Chiroptera; family Pteropodidae; genus Pteropus; species Pteropus alecto. Next base: position 6,779,063 of record NW_006434709.1, on the reverse strand, counting down.
ATTCAAAAAATAAATTAAGGTTTCTAAAAAAAAAAAAATGTAGATGCACAGAATCTGATATTCAATCCTTGACAATTAACATTAAATCTCTTCATTTCATCAGTAATCTTTAAGCCACTTCTCTTCAGTGTGCCCTGCGGTTGTTACTTTAATTCATACTGAGGTTGGTTTTGTAAGCTGTCTGTTTTGCCTCTCCAGCTAGCCCATGACTCATCTGTGCTTTGCACCCCAAACACAGTACCATACATCCTGTAGGTAGGCCATCCATCCTACAGAAGAAAACAATCCACGGACCCAGTCAGCCTAGTCTGTCACCCTGGAGTGAGGCATAGAAAGGATTGATGGAAGTATTTGTCCCCACTCTGGTGAATTCCACCCCCTTGACATCCAGAAATGATGGAGAAGTAGTGGATAGAACTTGGGCACTGGAGTCAAACTCACTAGGACTTACCTCTCCCAGATACCTGTTTGGGTCCTTGCGTAAGTCTCAAGTTTCTTCTTCTACACACAAGAGTTAACACAAACCTCATTGGGTTATCCTAGCACAAGGCTAGAAATGTTCTAATTACCTCCAATCCAAGAGAACAGAGTAATTGTTGTAAAACCTTGTATCTGGCCAAACTCAGCATACCTATTCTGTTTTCCTTGGTTTCTATCCAAGACATAAGTCCCTCCACTCATCTATCATATCTTACTCTCATTTACATCCTTCCCTATATTTTCACTTCCTTGACCCAATCTTCCTTTGCTTCCCTCTTTTATTAATGTTTTCATTTGCAAGTAACAGGCAATTCAAGTCTAACAGATTTAAACATTAAGGGCATTTACTGACTCAAGTAACTGAAAATTCAGCAGTGGCAAGGGCCTTGGTGTTGGCTGCAGTTCAGAGTTACCAAGGATTGGGTTTCTCTCTGTATCTCTACTCCGCCACCCCCAGTGTCAGCTTCATTCAAAGACTGGCTTCCCTAGAGGTTATAGGCTGGATGTCAGCAGCAAATGCGCCCATATGCTTTCTCATTACTTCGAGAGGAAATGAGAGGGAGTGAGTCTACAACCATCATACAAAAATCTTGACCTTCTGTTAATTGCAACAGCATGAACCAATCATGTGCTTAATTCACTCAGCTCCAAATTATTCACTCTTGAGCCAATCGCAGTGGATAGGGAGCTGGAACTACTGTGATTAATTTAGACCAGCAGTTCTCAACTGTGAGCAGTAATGACTCCTTAGGAATATTTGGAAATGTTATGACTAGGAAGGGGTGCCATCGGCATTTAGTGGGTAGAACCTAGAAGTTTAGAAAACTTTGCAATACACAGGACAGTCCTGTACAATGAAGAATTGGCCTGCCCCAAATGCCAATAGTAATCCTGCCAAGAAATACGGGCTTAGACCATCAGGGCACATTCCAAACCCCAAAGCTGGGGGTTCGCTTTTCCCTGAAGTACATAAGCCACACTAGGGCAAATGGATACCTGAACAAAAATGACTAGATCACTCGGCTCCTTCCTAATCTTTATTGGTTCTCTTCTGTCTTTACTTAAATCTCTCTTGACAATATCATTTACTTCCTAGCCCCATTTTGTTGTACTTAACCTAGATAAAACCTACTGTGGTAGTGACTCTTAGCATCTCCCAAGGTCTGGGCTCAAATTTTAATTTAAAATGAAACTCTATGATAACCATAACTTTATTATGGCCATCCATAATAAAGACTATATTTCTTAGGCTCCCTTACAGCTAGATGTCCCATGGGAGTAAGCTATATAGGGTCAATGGATTAAGGTAGGAGTGGCATATGCCCTTCTCCCGGTCCTTCTTTCTTCCTGATGACTAGAATGCAAACAAAATGGACGGAGCTGGAGAAACCATATTGGACCATGACATGGAAGCCAAATCTTGAGGAGAGAAAGCAAGAAGCTAGAATGAATCTTGATTCTTATCACTTTGATGCTCTATTCTAGACTTATTAGTCTACCTGGATTTTTATGTAAAAGAACAATCAACTTCTTTCATTTTTATGTAACTGTAATTTGGGCTTGTCTGTCAACCAAACACAACTATATAACAATACTGGATCAATCTAACTGCTCCCTCACACCAATACTGGGGGTTCTAGACACCGATGGTCAAATCACATGACTAAGCAAATCAGTGCTAATATCTAATACATTCTGCAATCTTATCTGGGTCCTCACTGCTGTCCAAGAATGTCTCCAATTCTCTCCAGTAGCCACTTCAAACCTCCTTTACACTCTTCAAACTTTTCACTCTTCCTTCTCCCATTTCTCTCTCATCAGTTGACCTCTGCTTATGTCAGAGGGAAGATATAAGAAATCATTAGATAAGAATCCCCCCTCTTGATTGCCCACCTCCAAGATTACTCATATCCGTAGCCATTGTTTTTTCCTATCCTCCAATTACCAAAAAAAAAAAAAAAATTAGCTCGTCTAAGGCTAATTCCTCCCCTGTGCTATGGATCCAATCTCCTCCATCCTACCCAGGAATTACCCTTTATCCATTATCTTCCTCCCCTACAGCACTTTCAGCTTTCAAACATCCTTAAGTAGATCCATTCTGCAAAAGAAACACAGAAAAACTTTCCTTCAACCTTGCATCCCTGTCGTTTTCCTTCTCTTCCATTCTTCTCCTTTCCCTCCTCTCCTCTTCTTTTCTCTCCTTTCCCTTCTCCCTTCTGTCCTTTCTCTCCCTTTCTTCTTCCTCTCTCTCCCCTCCCCTCCATATTCAAACTACTCGACTTTCCCGGGTCTCCACTTCTTCATCCCTCAGGATCTTCTCAAACTTCTGGAGCATGGCTTCTGCTTCTACCACTCCATGAAAATGCTGTCATCAAGGTCATGGACGCCTTTCTTGTAGCTCAATCCAATAGATACTTCTCAGTCCTCAACTTACTTTGCTTCTCAGTAATGTGACACCGCAGACCACCCCTCCTTAATGTATTCTTTTCTCTTGGCTTCCATGACATTGATTTCTTGTGGTTTTCTGTCTTTTCTCCTCTGACATCATTCTCAGTTTTTGTTATGGGTTTCTTTTCTTCTACCTTACCCCTTGAATGTAAATGTTCTTGTCTCTCTAGGTCACAGCTCCTGGAAGAGCTCACTCACTTGTAGGACCTTAGGCTAACGATCCCCAAATCCATTATATCCAAGGTGAATCTCATTTGGGGGGGGGCTTCAGACTAATACATTCCACTGCCAACTGAACAATATCACAGGTTATCTTATGGTGATCTCAAACAACATTCATTCTCTGCCTCCGGTCTTGTACACCCCTTCTCCACAGTACAGCCAGACTCTTTAGAAGTACAGATCTGATTTATGTTGAAGTGCATATTCCCTGATTCCCTACAGCTAGTAGGAGGATAAAGCTTAACACCTTGGCTTTTCTTACAAAGACTCTATCTGATGTGTCTCCTGCCTGTATCTTTGGCCTCTTCTCTTGCCACCACCCTCCTTTTACTCTCCACTCAGCCAAATTCAATTCCAATTCCTCAAGTGTACACCGTTGTATATTGGTACTGAGCCTCTGCATAAAATAAGCTGTTCCCTCTGCTAGGAATTCTCTTACCAATATCCCCCTGTCACTCTGCCCCCATCCTTGGCTCCTCCCTCTTCCTTCAGGTCCCTGGAGGATATTACTTCCATTTTGAGAGCATTCTCTGACCTCCTGAGGCTGGTTCAGTGCCCCTCCTAAGTGTTCTCAGTGGATCTTTATTTGTTATAGCACTTACGCATCATAATTGCTTACTTCTTTACTTTCTTCTACTGGATTTTCAGCATTGTGAGCATAAGGACCATGTCTATTTTATTCATCTTTATATCTCCAGTGCCTCTCACTTAGGTGATACTCAATATATTTTTATTGAATAAGTGAACCCAAAGTAGATATTCAGTATTCAATACATGCTTCCCTTTCCCTGTGGATAAACATGTCTGACTAGTCAGGCATTTAAGAGACACTCAGTGGAACAAACACTCTCATGGTGAATGAAAAGAATCGCTCACTTCAGACATCTTTATTTAATGGTTTTTTTTTTTAATTGCTAAGTCTAGCGGAGGACTATAAATTATGATGTTCATATAGAGAAAAAGATAAAATTAAAATCAGCTCTCACTTTCCAATTTGTCAATAAGCTTTCTTCTTTGAGTTTTCCCCAGAAGTTCCATAGGACAAAGAGAGAGAAAAAGGTGTATTGCAGCTGTCAGCAAAGACCCTCATTACTTTCCTATCCCACTCAGGAGTGGAGTCCCTCTCTCCTATCTTGTCATCTCAAGGTTGCTAGAAAATTAAAAATAGCTCTTCATCCTTCATGAAGGATGAAGGGTCCAGCTCTGCTCAAATATTCAATGAATATTTAACTGAAGGTTGACAATATGCAGGTCATCCTCTTATTTTTTACAATCTCCTCAGATTTTATAAAGGATCAAATCTTTGTCTCCTGCAAATATTTTATTATCTCACAGAGACCTCCCTTCAAGCAGGTGGGGGTGGTGGCTTACTCTATTACCAAAGACCCTCTAGCCTTTAAGAAGCAGAATGAAATCAGATAAATAATTTCAGTCCCAACCATACAGGTGCAAATCACATTACTGATTTAAGACAACAAAAATAATTTTGTTCTGAGCTGGTTTTTCTCATTATATTGGTCATGATGTATTGCACTATTGCACTATACTCTCTTATCCATTCATTCCAGTATATACTACCCCCTGGTACATGTTTGCTGGCCATAGTGTAGTTCATAGTTTTTCTCCATGGGAAAATAATTGGTACAGAAAGGAGATTAAAATTTAGATTAAGAAATCAACTCCAATTTTGCTGAGAGAATGGATCTCCCAGAATTCCACAAAAACACAGCACTACCTTGTTGGCACACAAAAGTTTAGTTTGCTTAGACCAAACACTAGTAGACAAAAAGCAAGTGCTGGCATTTTAGAAATGCTGCGTTGTCTGGAAATGAACCATGCAAACAGAAGCAAATGAAAGGGGGCCTTAAAAGTCAATGTATTCTTGCCAGCCTGGCAGATGATATTGTCACTACATAAGATTCTATTTTGTTTAATCATACCTAGTTCTCTAAATAAGGACTTCTATCATCTTTCCACATAAAGAAAAACTTTAAAGAAACAAAGTCACATAATAGATTTTCTGAAAATGTTCTCACTTTTAATGAGATGTAAACTTGTTTTTGTGTAAATCTTCTCTATCGAATATGGGGTCCTGTGGTGACAAGGGGTACTTACAAATCAGACCAAGGATATTTGAGAATCCAGGTTAATTGGTAGCTCACAATGGCAGCTCTAACGAGCAATGATAATGACAAAAGTCAAATTAATGTAATATTTCAGACTAAAAATTTAGCCTACTACACATATCAATTCCTTCATTTGCATCTCTCCCATCTTATTGTATATTTCACTGGTACACAGGCTTACTTCGTCATTATGAAGAAATTCATGAAAAGGTTAAGATCAACTTTTCATCTGAATTTCCATTACAACCAAACATTTCGGCAGGTCAAAAAGATGTTCAGACTGGTGCCACTTGTTGACATATAATTAAATTCCAATACAGGCTAATAGGGACCATTTTTTGGAATTTGTTGTTAAGGAATTTGACATGTTGGGTCACTGCTCTAAACTGTCTCCCAAACTATACCCTTTCAGCTACGAATAATTTGGAATATCTTTTCCATTAGCCATTGAATGATTTAAAAGATCCTTAGACTGAAGATAATTTTTTAATTTATTTAAGATTTTTGGACTCTGTTCTATTTCAGAGAGGCTACTGAGCTCCTCAACTGAGAAGCCATATATTTTATTAGTCTGAGACCATCTGCTTTTACAAGTCTAGTTCCACACACAGGACCAGTACCAAAGTCCTAAGAAACTAAGTCGAGGTAGAACAGATATTAATTCACTAATACCAAAGAGTTAGATTACCTTGTTCCCATAGGATAGCAGCAGGTAATGAGATTCATGACCATAGATAGAGCCAAGGAGTTAAACATAAAGGTATGTTACAAAATTATGGGAAATACTGGCTTCAGTATCATTGGATCCTTTCTGAAAGGAGATGGCTTATCTTGATATTTTCTAAGTCCGCTCAATCATTTAGTCTCTAGTTTACTTACAGTGAATAAATGGCCATTGTTATTTACTTTGATAAAGGACCCTCTAAGGACTAGTAGTATCTGAGGCCAGACTGGATTAAGGCTTGGACTCTTGCTTTGTGTTTGTGAAATTCTATCCAGACATTTTCAATGGTCCTTTTATATTTAAAGAGGAATTAAAACACTTTGGTAAATAAATATGACTATATTTAAAGTGAGTAGCAATAAATGTACCTTCAAACTCTTATTAACTCTTCAACTTGAAAAATCCTTTAATGTACATAATATCTAAGCAGTAAATGTTCTTTTAGTGCTTCTCTGCAAAAGGCCATGCCTCAAGAGTAACATCTTTGACTTTCATTTCATCACAAGTATCACTTCATAGTTCTACTGTTACCTCCACAACTAGATACCAACTTTGCATAGTACACCTGATTCAGGAATTCTTGCCTCGGTTCTTTGAATTAATTAATCAAAAATATAATTAACATTTGCATTCATGCCATTGTGACTAATATAGAAATTACATTAACAAACCTGTTAGAATTTACACGCTCAAGTGAACATTGAACACTGTTCTTTTAAAAAAGTCATCTTGAAAAGGCTATATTTACTTCAAATTGCAAGCAGATGTTTGGAGTGTGTGTGTGTATGGGGGGAGCAAGAGAACAAGTGCTCCAAGAAACTGCCTGTCTCTTGATATTATGATTCCTTCCTATAATTTCCACACTTGGACATTTGGGTAATTACTATGGGGCCACAATATACTCTCTAAACCTGAAGCCCAGCCCCAATCATTGTGCAACCTCAACTTTAGAAGTAATTACTTTAGGACTAATATGTTACCAAGTGGGGAATTCCTCCCATTACTCCCTGCAGCCACCTGAGCCCACCTCTGCTTTGGGAGCTCCTACTTGCTGTGGGAAATTCCTTCTCTTGTTCCTGTACATCTAGCCCAATTCAACTCCTGTCTCTTCACCTAGGGATCTGTTCACCATAATTCAAGATTTAGACAATGGGGTTCAGGGTGCTGTTATTATTCAATTACATTGTAGATTAAGAAAAAATTTTAATTTCTTGACAACATAGTAATTTTTAACATTTTGATAAGACACAATCACCTTTCAAATACTCATTTTCCAAAATTCATTTGACAAAGAAGCCATTTGAAAGTGTAGAGTAACTAAATGTGTTGCACTCCTGCAGAGGTACAGTATGCAAAACAACTGTGCTAACTCCCCATTAAAAAGAAAAGTAAAACAAGAGCCTTGTCACTGGGTGGGCACCCATGCTGGTGAATGAATGATTCATGTAGAGTACCAAAGAGTTGTAAGTGGAACTACTGAACAACTCTTGATTCTCTCTTTCTACTCTTGTCTTTCATTTCCAAACTAGGCAGACTTTCAGTGAAAATATTCTGAAGCGGACCATCCCCTATATTTGGAAACCATTGTTTATTTGACAAGAAAGCTGATGGTTTGACTCTGTTGACACTTAATTTAAAAATAAAAACTACTAAAGTGCAATGTACTTATCTCTGTTTCAACAAACAGAACATTTAACTGAGTCTTGGTGACTCAAGTTCATGACAATCGAGAGTATTAAGATAGACATAGGAGACCCAAGTTCTACTAATAGATTCGATTGGTAACCACTTACCTGACGAACTCTTGGTTTCTCTTCCGTAAGTTAATTGCCAAGATCCCTTCTAGTTTATATTCTATATTTTTATTAATAGTTATATAGTAATATGATATGGTATGACTTCAGAAACTTCTAAGGTGGGTAGATTTTAATTTTCCTTTTCAACCTTGGCTGCCTTCTGTGCCCTTCCAAACCAATAACAGGCTCAAAAAGTTGAATGTATGGATGACATACCTTTTTGGCTATAATTGATATTTCTTTTCTCCAGTATAATCCTTTTTGTTCTTTTCTGGCACAATCCATGGGTTTTCTTCTGTAGCCCTGTCAAACGTCTAGTTACTGTTACCTTTTACAGTATCTCTACCATTTCCATTTTTGTCTTTTCAGCCAATGAAAACACATTTTTTGATCAAATAAATAGCTTCTGAAACCTTTATTCTTTTGACTGCTTTTGTTAATGTTACTATTTAGAGACTGTGTTGGTAGCTTAATGGTTCAGAGTTCTAACTATTTTCTATGATTATCTAAAAAATAGTTTCTGAGCATCTACCATGTACCAGGTACCATGACAGTCCTTTATCACCTTGGAAAACAATTCCTTCAGTGTGTTCCATCATTAAAGTGGGGAAGCAGCATATATGACACCAAAAGCACAGACAACAAAAACAAAAATAAACAAGTGGGAGTATATCACACTAAAAGACTGTGCATCAAAGGAAATAAATTCAATTGAAAAGGCAACCTATGAAATGTGAGAAAATATTTGCAAAATATATTTGGCAAGGGATTAACCTCCAAAAGATGCAAGAAATTCCTATAACAGCAAAAAAGACAAAACAAAATAATCCAATGAAGAAATGGGCTAAGGGCTTGGATAGACATTTCTCTAAAGAAGACATACAGATGGCCAACAAATAGATGAAAAAGTGCTCAAAGGCACAAATCATCGGGGAAATACAAATCGAAACCACAGTAATATGTCACTTCACACTTGTCAGGTTGGCTATTAGCAAAAAAAAAAAAAAAAAGACAACAAATTATTGGTGAGGATGTACAGAAACTGGAACCCTTGCCCACTGTTGGTGGGAATGCAAAATGGTGTAGTCACTAGGGACACAGTATGAGGTTCTTCAAAAAATTAAAAATAGAACTACCATATGATTCAATAACACCATTTCTGGGTATGTATTCAGAAGAATCAAAATCAGAATTTTGAAGAGATATTAGCACTCCTGTCTTCATTGCAATATTACTCATAAAAGCCAAGATATAGAAACAACCTAAATGTCCAACAGATGAACGGATAAAGAAAACATGGCATAAACACACACTGGAATACTATTCAACCTTAAAGAAGGAAATTCTGCAACGTGACAATATGGATGAACCTTGAGGACATTATGCTAAGTCAAATAGGCCAGTCAAAGAAAGACAAAAATTGCATGAATCCACTCATTTAAACGAATGGTACTACTTCCTTGGATGTGAATTTCTCTGGCTGCGGGACTAGAAATGCTTGAGTTTCTGCGGTAGTGGATCTGTTGCTAACTTTTCAAGCAGTTGCATAGATCTTGTAAATATTCGTGTTCCCCTTATTGAATAGCCTATTAAACATCTTTACACAAAGTTGATTTGTGACTCACCTTGAGAAAGTTTTTAGGCCTTCATTAAATCTATTTGTGTACTCATGCCACTTCTGGTCCTATCTTGTTATAATGCCAAACTATTTTTCTTTCATTCTTTCAAAAAAATTTTAATGATTTTAATCTTAATTATAATTTTTATAAACGACCTTAAATAATTTTTTGAAAAATTGCAGTAAAGGAATAGACTTCAAATTCCATTAAAAAAAATGCAGAGGGTAGGAAAATGTGGTGGCTGTGTATACAGGTATAAATCAAGGCTTCCAAGGTTCAAATTCTTACTCCTCTAGTTACAAGTCATGAGAACCTTGGATAAGTCACTAGACATCACTGTGCCTGGTTTCTATTGTATGATAGAAATGGAGATAATAGTTCCTATTCTCAGTTGTTTTGAGTTTTAAATATCATCAGTAATATACTTAAAATGGTGTGTTTAGGATAGTTTGACAATATATAGCAACCACTCAAATATTAGCTGTGAGTAATTATTTTAGGGGGTCCCCAACTCCCAGGCTGCGGATTGGTACCGGTCCGTGGCCCGTTAGGAACCAGGTCGCACAGTAGGAGGTGAGTGGCAGGTGAGCTCCCCAGCACTAGCATCACTGCCTCAGCTCCACCTCAGATCATCAGGCATCTATCTCATAGGAGCACTGGTCTCTGGTGCCAGAAAGGTTGGGGACCACTGATTTTAGGCTATGGTTTAACATTTACACAGCTAGGTTTACAATCTAATGTCAACTGAAACAAACCAGCACTCCGATCATATCATCTAACAGAATGTTTGGACATACTTTACAACGATTACTAAGAAAACTCATTTGATCTTACATACTACATTTTCTGTTGACAATATTATCAAATACAAGCATATCTCCTTAAGGGAAGCTGGATATTAAAATCTAGACATATAATAGGTTCAAAAACTGTTTTCCATAAACATTTAAATATTAAAATATTTTAAAGAAACAAAACACAACTTGTGCTCTGCCACTGCCAGAAAGGCTTTGAAGCAGTAAAATATTATGATTCAATAAAAGTGAGGACTTAAAAAAAAATACAAAAGCAAAGGAAAAAGGTCTTCATTAGTGGGGAGTAAAACTGTATCAGAACATGTTGGCTAAAGGAAGTTACTGCAGTTGAAAAACAGAACTTTATTTCCTGAGAGGGCAGCCAAAACAAAGAAACATGAGAGGTGTCCCAAGTTTCATTAAAGGAATCCCTCATTAATCAAGAGGAGTAATTTTTTTTTTCTTTTCTGAGCTAGCATAGAATACATGGAGAACACTGATCATAATAGTTAAGACATTTGATAGCGGTTAAAAAAAAAGCAGAAGACAGTTTACTTGTGGCAAACATCTTGCCTAAAAGGAGTCTCAATCTAATGTCCAAGACTAAGTTCCTGATTCCACGATCAGTAAATCCTACCCACAAACTGCTCTTCTCTTAATCTCTTCTTTAATAAATGGCAATTCTGTCTTTTCAGTTGCTTAGGCTGAGCTGAATCAGCTTTGACTCCTTTCCTTCATGCCCATCTCGAATCTACCAGCAAATATTGTCAGTTCTGCCTTCAGAACATATCAATTTGGGTCACTCTGCAAACTGGCTCCACTTTGATGCAAGTCACTGTCACTTCTCTCCAGGATTACTGCAATGGTCCCCAAACTGGTCTACCTGCTCCCTACCACTTCAGTCTATTTGGATCCCTTTAAAATATGTCAGATCATGTCACTTCACTGCTCAAAATCCTATGGCCTCCATCTCAATCAAAGCGCTCCAAAATCTATTTTCATCCCCACACCCCATTTACCTGTTGCTTTACCTACTACTCTTCCCTTTTTCATACCACAGAGCCACACTGCACTCTTTGGCATTATAGAAAATATTATAGAAACACACTTCTACTTCAGGACCCTTACAATTGCTGTTCCTTTTGCCTAAACATTCTTCTCCCAAGTAGGCACCTGCTTCAGCTCCTTCAGATCTTTATCCAAATATCACCTTTCCAGTGAGTCTTTCTCTTGCCCTCTTATTTAATACTGCAAACACTACACAAACACACAATTTTGTATCTCCCTTTCCTGCTTTATTTGTCCCTTCAAAACTGTTCGCTATCTATCATGCTGTCTCTTTTATTTTTCTTATTCACTTCTATCTTTCCCACTAGAATACAAACCCTGTGAAGGGAGGGGATTTTTTCCCCTGCTTTATCACCTAAGTTTAGAACACAGCTTAACAAATAGTGGATATTCGAATAGCTGGTGTAAGAATGTGTGAATAAAATTTTAGGGCATGGCCTTAACATATACTTATGTAAGAATAATTCAGAAAGCAGGAGATAGAATATAGTTCAATTATGTAGTATTTTGGTGATTCAATTTGCTACAGGGGTTAATGCTTAGAACATAAACACAAAAGAATGGATCACAGATCTTTTAGCCAGTGGTCTCTAAAGCAGGGTAGCACAAGATGATCTATTGGGATGAGGGACCAAAGTGTTAGAATTATATTTACCTTATAAATTTAAATAAATAACCAATGAATTTTCACAGTGCCCTTACGCAATATATGTGTCAGAAGGGCAGCATGTATCATGCATGGCTCTTGAGGTACCCTAGGGAAGAATGGAGTGGGAATACTCATGTTAGGTGTAATTATATATTTACATTATTATTTCTATCCTGTTTTACGTGTTTTATATTTTTATATGATAGAAATAAGCAATTACAGCTTCAAGAAGACAATCTGGTAAAAGACTCTTCCCTTCTGGATATTTACTGTCTAGCTTCATGACTCTACCATTGTAGATGAAGGGAAATTTAATTCCCTGTATGAAGTAAGGAACATTTAGATATTAAGATTGCTTTGATAAAAAAAAGTTAAGCCATAAAGAACATCTTTCTTGCTAGTGCATTTAGGAGACCTAAATACAACTTCTTCTCCTTGGCCAGAATACTAACATTCCTCTAATACAACTAAGTAAAAGTGTTCTGTTAGGCACTGGCAAAATGACAGAACAAATATTCAAAATGCTTGAACAGAAAAATATTGGACTACCGATTTAAATTCAACAAGTTTTCAAAACACGAATTTTATAGAAAATGAACCAGATTTTTCTCAGTTGGTAGGAGGAAATTTGGGCACTTTGGGAAGAACATGGTCACTGAGTCACTATCTAAACTGTCTAGTATGTAACTTGCAAGGAACCAACTCTCTAGCAGGACTTAACTCTGAAAAGGGCCTCAATTATTCAACCACTAAACAAAATTCCTTTATTAATAAGTAAGGGATGTTTTCCTAAGAGAACCAGAGATTGAAAATTGTACCAAATTGTACCTTTAAATGCAAACTTCTCATTTATTTCAAGTGAATATTTCTGAAGTGTAGGGCAGAACGGTCCACAAGTTACCACTTCTGTTTTCTCATTCTGTTATGCAAAAACGAACTCACAGAGACAAATTTAAATATCTATTTTGAAAAGTATTTACTTAGTTTGAATAAATTAATTGCAAATAAAAATTAGCTACAATATATAGATTGAATAGAAATGACTAGAACAAATACAACACAGGATTTGATTTCCTTGCATTAGTCACAAAGCATGTGACAATCTAGAAAACTTCAAAATTAATTATATTTCTTTGAAAAGGGGGTAACAGTAGTTACTGATACATCACAACTAATAAACTTATAATACAAGTTTCCTGACATGCATTTCCTGAGTGAACCCAAATGATGATTTTTAAAAAACAAGGAAATTTTGACAAGTTGAAGTAAAATGAAATAGTTCATGGCTTCTAAATAACAGATGTTTTTTAAACCAAAAGAAAATTCAGAACATCGTTATAATAGGATAAATTAAAGCTATGCTACCATACGAAATTTTGCTAGTCAATTAAATATTACACAATTTTTCAAACAAAAGGAACATAAATCGAAAGATTAAAATACTGATTCTGTCTAATCTAAAAGTGTATTGATTTCTACAAGTGCCACAGAGTGTTTGATGTAGTGCAACTGTCTATACTTTCCTTGTGGTGCAATAAGAAAAAAAAAAAAAGAGGTGGGAGAAGAAACCTTTTCTTGCTCCTGAGAGCAAAAAAATTTATTGAAACTAGAGAATAAACAGACCATGCAAGCATGTCCCTCCACTCTGCTGTCAATGGTCCTTATCTGCCAACTGAACATTTGAGTCACACTGGCAGCTTTCCATAGAATTCAAACCCAAAGTTAAGGCTGGTCTGCTAAGTCAAAAAAAGGGGGCACTACCATCATTCAATGCTTTGCATCTCTTAGATTTCTTAATGTCTAGATAAGGCCAAATACAGAATAATTATTTAACAAGCATTTCTTTTTCTAAAAAATCAAGTCACTCTCTTTTCTTGTTAATTTATGCTTTTTCTCATGGGAATGATTCTTTTTTTCTAGAAACAGCGAACAGATGAACCATAGTTTGTATCTGAAAAATAAACTTGCCAAATGTTGCTGATACTAAAAACAGATTAGTTATCATGGGAGAAAAATAGATAATCTAGATTAATTGCATATTCAGAGGAGCATATAAAATGTTTCTTAGCATTAAGTTTTTGTTATAGTACTACACTTGACAGAAACATTAAGGGAAAAAAGCTTTCCTGATTATCTTCAATGTGGTTAAAAACAAACAACTTGTATACAACGGTAATATGAATTTGATTTTACAAAGTATTCTAATTTACCGAATTCCATATTTAGAAGGGGGTGGGGAGAGAGGCTCTCGTCCTTCTTCCTAACTTTGCAAATCCTTGAGCTACGCTCTAAACTACCATTCACACCAAGAGTGTGACACCATCGTTACCATGCTACTCTATCAAGAACATTCTAAGATCTTTTCTATAATAAAGATAAATAGAAAAAAAAGTTAATATACAATGTTGCTGTATTTTACAATGTTCGCAACAAACTGTAAACTAACATAGTATGAACCAACAGTACCCTCAGTTATACAAAACAATTTTCAACACTGAGGATGGGTGATTCAAAAACACTATAATGAAGGCATCAAATTAGACTGTCTTTTTTCTCTTCAAAATAGATTTTAAAAACTCAATTCAGAAGTCTGATAATTTCAGAAATTCCTTTGCTTGAGTTTCCCAGATTTTTGCTCAAAAATTGTTACTATTTATTATAAATGTTTAAAAAATTTCTTCATCTTAATGCAAATGACCAGATCAGAGAAATTGTGACGTAGACAACAGGTTGAAAAACCCAACTCGCTTAGCTTATAAATTTATAATGCAGTCCTGGAGGACAACTGTATGTTAGTCTAGAGGTCCTTGGAAAATAAGTCTGATGTAGCCTTGTTCACCAGCCAACTGATGTGCACAAAAGGGACAGGCTGCATGAAAAGTATGAGTACCGTGAGGAAGTGGGATCTGGGACCAATAGGCAGTTGTCTTTTCTGAACACACATGCCCACATGGGCTAAATGCATGGGTTGGAGGACCGGCGTCCACATAAAATCCAGCTTCACATCCAAGCCACAGAGGGACATAGGGACCAACAGACCTACACATAGGACATTCACGATCTTTTCCATCACGTTCTTCTTTGTTTCCCCAGTTATGATAGCCATGCACGTGGCCACAATTTAGATATACCCATGGTTGTTTCTCATCGACAACATCTTTCCTCTTCATACTAGGAAATGCCAGTGTGTTGAACCCTACAGGGCACTGAGGTCGTGCTGCATTGATTTCCTGTCTTAAAGCTTCTAAATGCTTCACTGTAGGAGTGTGGGAAAGGCCTTCTGCAGTACGCCACAGCAATGTTGCACCACAAAGGTCAATTAACGAGCCATCTTGTAACTGATTGGTTTCAATTTCCACCTAGAGGACACAAGAATCAAAAAACACATTCACCACTGTGTTTTGGATTTTTACGTAAGGGTGTTGGTTTTACATGATCCTTACTCAAGAACCAAGATCGTCTGTAACTGTTAATAAATATTTAAGAAACTAACGACAGTTGTGAAAAATATAAGTTTGAAAATCAAGGATAAAATACTGAGCAACTTTATAGCAAAGATAATTTATGATTAAAACATCTGGCTAATCAGTAAGTCTAATATTTCCAATAAATATTATGGTCAAAGATATACAGATATAAGTAGAAAATACAGAGTGCTGTTTAACTTAGGAAAGCTTAGGTTTTAAAATATATTAACATAATAGGAAAGAATACATTTTTAGCGTGTCCTAATTGAAACATTAAGATATTATCCTCTAGTGTAGTATTTAGCAGTCAGTGTTTGATAGTCAGACTTAGTACTCCGTGTCAGCAAGAGATTTAAGAGTTTTGGGGAATATGTACGTAATGCAGTCAGTCCAATTTGCCCTATGTGTTTACTGTAGCTAAATAAGAAGCTACATCTCAGCACTTACCATTTTTCCTCTCTGCTGGGCTGATCTGGTTTCACGCAGGCTGAATACATTTCCACACACGGATATTTCTCTCCAGATTCCAGGCTTGGAGTCTTCTGTGAACCCATTACGTGGATGCATAACAAGAACACCATTAGTGGTTAAGCCATCCATCTGCCCATCCGATGTCTTCCATTTGGCAGCCTTCTCCTAGTAGGAATAAGAGTAAGCTTCCATTTATTTGTAATTTGGAAATAGAAGTGATTATAAAATAATGCACCAGTTAGAAAAAAAGCTTTTTACCCCAAGAAAGATGTTTTTTGATGAGTCAAATCCTGCAGCATAAATCCGTGCTGTGTAGGGGGGATTCCGTTCACATATGATTCTACAGGCAAATCTTGATATAGTGCTTTGCACTGACTGTGTATCAGAATTACTTTGACTTCCAGGAACTGTGTCAGTTACTACAAAATCAATGGGACTTTCAGTCGACCGACCAATCTAAGGGAAAAAGAAATATCTATAAACCTATTCAAAGGAACACAGTGGAAAATCCATTCAAGAAAGAAGCAATCAGGTGAAATCATTAAGCCTCTGAAATTTCTAAAGCTCAAACTTATATTTAACTCTGGGGGCATCTATACCCTTGAAAACTAATCTATCAGATTTGCTCTGATATAATAATCACTTAGAGTGTAGAATTAAGTGGGTATTTATGACCTAGAACATGTGAAACCCTCAGGGAATAGAGTTTAGGATGGCTGAGATTTCTAGATGGCTATAGATTTTAATTTTAACCCCTTAAGATGGAAAAATGTCTAATATGTGTTACTCTACCTTCTTGAACAGAATATAGTTAACATATAAGTAAATCTTTTATAACTCCAGAATATGACTATAAATAACATCTATATTCAGCTGAAGTACAGTGATGTCTTCAAGTGCTATAAAAGCATACAAGAACACCCATCCTTATATTAAGGGCTTACACAGCCTTGCTTTGGGGTCTTATGGATACTTCACAGATTTTCTTTGTCTTTTCTGGTAGGTTGTCAGTTATCGTTTCTTGCTGTTGGGCGCACTTGTCTCTAGCAGCTTACGCCTCCTCTAACCAGCTACTCTTATTCTGCTATGGATTGAGAAATCAAATAACCAAACTTCAAAGAACCTTTTCAAAAGGTTCTTGGTAAGAGCCTAAGGGACTCTCCAGGGAGCAGAGAAAAGGAATTTCAGTACTTGACTTATCTGGCATTAATTTTACATGCCTAGATATCCTTTTTATTTTCTTCCTGGTTCTTGGCCGTATTTCAGAGACAAGGTTCCCAGATAAGAGTTCTGGTGCATGAAATGTCAGAGAATTAAAAACGTCTTCAGAGTACTAGCTAGTAAATAATTTCATTTTGAAAAATGAAAGTTGAAAAGAAAAAAGGAAATCAGTGGAATGGATGACAGACCAACATGTGTCACAGGGTTTTAATGTAAACATTTTAAAATGTTCAGCTCATTAATGTATTTATTATGAAGTAATATCATAAAATTGAAGAATGTGGATACTGGAAAAAAAAAAACAATTCTCTACCAAGATGATGACTCTTAAAAGTCATTCTCTGCATAACTGAGCCTCAAGAATTCCTCATATCAGCACACTTTTGGATAAAACTCTTTAGTGTTTTTGTCTTATCATCAAGTATAAAGTCTTTACTTGGTTTGGATAGTTTTAAGAGGAAATTGATTGACAAATATAAGATTGGATGTCCCTTTTCCTTATTTTAAAGATAATGATATGCAAAGAAAATGGTGTCAGGCTTTTGAAACTAAAAATTTATTTCCATAAATAAAAATACTCTTTTAGAGCCAAAAGATGTAGGCCAAGGAATGGATTGAGAATTGATATTCAGAGTCAAAATATTCGGAAGCAGAATTTATTTGGGAAGAGAAAATACTGATTTTGATCTGGGCCTTGGAGAAGTTCTGACACATCAAAGCAATTTGGTAATGATTGGTAAGAAGGAAGAAATCTTAAGTATCTATAAAGAGAAGAAATCTGCATGATTGTGATGATATGCCAAAATATAATTGTGTTAAGATAGACTTTAAATTTCTCCTCTTTCTAATTGTTACTACTAGCTTTAAAAATACAAATCTTACCATCTCATTCTCTCCCATCCCCATTAAAAGCCTCAACAGTTCCTTACAACTTATCTAAACTTATCCGTTTCTTATTTCTGGTAATAATTAGAAACCGACTTCATAATTTGCTTCTCATCTACCAACCCAGCCTAATTTCCTATTATTTCTGTTCACACAAAAAGTATATTCTAGCTACAAGCCACTTATTCATCAGTCTTCTACCATGCTGTGAACTTCTTTGCCTTTTCTTTTGTCAGAATGCCTTTCTGCTGGTTGGACTGACAAAATCCTACTCAACTTGATAAAAAGAAAAGGTCCAGATAAAAAGTCACTACTACAAAGTCTTGTCCTCACCCTTCTTCAACCCGATCAGAAGACTACTTCAGTGTAGCACTATGTGAGTGATCAACTTGTAATGTCTCCTTTACCTCATAGTGTCAAGCAATGCTACGAGTTGGAGTTTGAATATCTGATGGCTTGAACAATAAATGTTCTTGTTTAGAAGGAAAGCAATCCTATAATGCTTATAAAACCAGTTCTTCAAAAACTGGCTAATTTATCAGGGCAGTTTCTGATATATCTCAGGTTTTGATGTAGAAATATATGGATTTTCCATAGGTATAATGCCTGTAGAAAGGGTATGATCAGTTTACTATTATTGGGAAAAAAACATCTATTTCTGTGTAAAAAAGCGAAAATCAAATATACCGCAACTTATTCAAGGACCTTCATAAGATGGTGACGATACTATTCTATAATTCAAGATGCCTCGTTTAATCACAATTTTGCCCCCAACTAACTTTGTAATCTTTAACTTACGAGGTTTCAGTAACTTTATTAACAAAAAGATAAGGGGTAAACAAATAAATACAAAGTACTTTCTGAAACTAAAATTCTAGTCTGTGATCACATATCTAGGTAACATTTTGATTTTTAAAAAGCTAATTAAACACATTAGTTTTAACTGGTTGTCAGCAAAATGTGGAAAACCACCTCAAAGCCTGTGTTACGTTCTCATTAAGATCCAAACCTTCATCTTCATTAAAGATGTTATTTATTTTTAATTTTTTGGTAAAAGCAACATCCATATTCTAATATTAACTACAGAGACACTATTCTAAAAATTCAGTATTCCACTAAAAGGGTTGGGGGGAATGAATGACTTAAAAGAAATATTTTGCTATTGGTTATAATTAAAGACATCTCCAAACCTTTCACATTCGTTCAATCTTATAAAATGAAGAAAAACTGAAAAGTCATTGAGACAATAATTATAAGAAGCAACATTAACAGGAGGTATAGAGTGGCTAAGTAATGTTTAGCAAGAATTCTGATTTCAGAGATCATCTCTTAACCGTGCTACACTAACTTCCATACATGGGGTTTAGAAATAAATATTTATTTTAATGAAATACATTAAAATATGATAATCCTTAATCTGACAATAGCAAAAGTCACTGACAAGTTTTAACTTTTTTTGTTTTTAAGAAAAAAAAAATTCACATATTATAATACCTGAAACATATCAGTGTTGCTGTCATGAGTATATTCAACCACCACTGTCTGGGCCCGAGATAAGGTATATGATATGCTATGCTGGTCCTTGTTGCTTATTGCCTAAGGAAAAAAAAGATTAATAGCAAAAATTAGCGGGCAGCTCAATCAAATCAAATTTTAAAAAAGAAAAGTAATCTGTCACATATATGACATATTTTCCCCCTGAAATTTATGTTAGAGATTAACAACTTCAGCTGTGACAGTAGTTTCTAAGGTTGAGTGGAGTGTAGAAGAATACTCTGAAGTAGTTATAGAGTAAGAACATAATTTCACCATATAAAAACACCATAAAATTTAGGTCTTCTTTACAAGTATTTTAAATTATAAAGTAATCAAGACCAAATCTCATGTAGAAACTGAAAACAATACTCAGTACTTCTCTGATAAGGAGAAAATACAAAATCTTTCAAAAGTAATCTTACTTTTAAAGTAACCCAAAGAGTTTTACAAAGTTAACCAATAAGCAGAGTTAATTGCTTTTCCTAACCATTCTGTCACTCTATAGATGACAGATATTTGCCGTATACTGGATTAGATACAAAGAAAATTCATAGAATGATTAAACGTTACCAAAGGAAATTAATGTAATGCTTACGACTGTACTTCTGACTTATCCCAAACTAAAAACATTGCTAAAGAGAACTTTTCAGTTTTGTTTTCAGGCATTTTCTATGTATGTGAGTTGAAGATTACAGAGCGGGGAAAACCCAAACAAAGGAAGTGGAAATAGGTTGCGTAAAAGGAAAACAGCTACGAAGACACAAAAGAATGATTATACCCAGAGAGGTTAAATGAAAAAACTGTTTCTTAATTAGAGTTTTGACATTATAAAATTTTATTTGGTTTCAATTTGGAGCTAATCTGTAATAGATAGCGCCTTAAGACAATAGCTTTAAGATTAGATAAGACCATGAAATTTTCATATACTATACAAAGAGAATAAACAAATACCTGGTACTAACTACCTAGCTTAATCAAAGTTTAATAATGCCAGTTTTGCTTCTGATATTTTAAAAGAAATTAAACTCTACAGATATAACTGAGGCTTACATGTCCCTCCCTACTCCCCTTTCTTCATAGAGGTATTCAACCTCAAGAATGCAGCAGAGATCATTCCTATGCATGTTATTTTTTTACTACATATTTATGTATTCATAAACATTATATAATTGTTTTATAGGTTTTAAAATCTACAAGTACTTTAACTCAGCATTAAGCAACTGATTTCTGAATCAAATAATTGCTCAGTATTTTGGAAGTTAATTCTTAATGGCTAAAGAAATTTTAAAAACATAGGTTTTTGTATACTTGGAGATTATAATCCTTTTTTTTTTTTTAGTTATTAAACCTACTTAGATTGAGAATAAGGAATATATCAAGTTAAATTCTCACTGGCCTGGAAGGCAGGGCTTATCCATTTATCCCAGATGATTGTGCGACTGAACAGTTTTCTTCATGACCTCATACTACATTCTTCCAAATTTGAAAGAGGAAAGAGTCATTCTTTGGTCCCTAAGATTTTTTTTTTTTGTCCAATAAAGATGAAAGGGGGGCAACAATAAAAACATTAAGAGCATGGCAGTAAAAATGCAAGGAAAAAGTACAGAATAGGATATTATAGAGGTAAGGATTAGAAATATTTTTCATAATGATAATGGTTCTCAACCTGAGGTCGTATTAGCTATATAAGTGGCATTTAAAAATATGTAGGTGCATTTTTTTGCTGTCACAACGATTTGAGGGCTTAAATAGTATTTAATAGGTGGGGACCAAGAATATTAAATGTCCTGCACAAAGTAAGGCACACCCAAAATGCCAAGCACTCCTGTGAGGAAATATTGGAAAGATCCTCAGATTGCAGCAATAACCTGTTCACTTCTGCCACCTTAGCACATCCCTTCTCTGCAAAGCAGCAAAAGGGAACAGCTAAAAGAAACTGTCCCTTTTCTACATTCACTGGCTCTCAAACAGTAATAGATGAGGCCTAGTTAAGGCATAAGGACTCTTGTTTTAGACACCCACATTGGATATAAAACAAAGTCAAAAATCCAATTAACTTCAGGGACTGGAGCTATGACCTAAAACGAGGCATTATATGTCAATTTCTCTGTCTCTCATTTAACTTACAAAGATACACCTCCGGTGGTATATTAATAAAGATCCTGGGGCTGCTTAGCTAAAGATAATAGGTATTTCCAGAAGTCAAAGAACTCTTTGTAATTTTATTCACTTATTACAGTATCAAATTCAGTCTGTATTACACAATTGGAAGTAGAAGAATTCATAGGAAATGTGAAGATCTGAAACTCTCCATAATGGTCTATCACTCTAAGAAAAGTCCAAGTATCCTGAAATGGTGGTCCAGGTTCTGGAGACTTTGGTCTCCAGAAAAAGAAAAAGGGGCTAAACGCATTAAATAGGCAAGGAGATTGAAAACTTATGTTATAGATAAAGTTAGGTATTTGCTTTCATAGCTTTGATTCAATTTAATAATTATTGACGTCTTATTTTAAGGCACTATCCTAAAAGCTAGCAAAAAACGAAAAAATAAAAACAAGATCAGCCACAAAATCTTTGATAAAGACCCTTAGTGAAAGAAATTACCTCATCTAAAGATGCTGCTAGTACCTAAATAGCCTTCCTATACACTACATTCCCTGCTCAGCCTAGGCGAGGCCCCCTACTAACAGGGAACTCCTTACCACTCTGGGGAGACAGGTGCACAATTCTAAATGCTAGATAAAGCCCTGGCCCTACTCCCACCTTAAAACAACAACAACAACAAAAGAAAAGAAAGAAAGAAAGAAAAGAAAAGAGAATATTTTCTTCTAATATCCATCCACTCATCCCAGTTTGTCATTATACAAAAAAAAAAACTACTAAAACAAAAAAACTCCTGATGTCATTCTATACGGCAGCTCTTCAAATATCATGTCTCCAAAGTGTCTTCTCCCATCCAAACAAAAGGAAATTTCTGGTATAGAATGTGAAGGGAATGGTAAAGAATATAAACATATAAACATAAGTAGTCCAACTTCTCCAGTTAATTTACAGTTTTTGGTTTTTTTTTTTTTTTTTACCTTTGCAGCCTGAGGAGTACAAGCAATATGCACAGTGCTGGGCTTCACCCCATTTGCCTTAGGTCTTTTAAACAAAGCAAATCTACTTTTCCTCCTTCCTCTATCGCCGTTTGGGAGAGACCCATTATACCTGATGGGGGAGAAAAGTTTAGGTTATCTCTTGTTAAGAATCACACAATTCCAACAAATGTTTTACTTTGTTTTATACAATCAATCCCTAATTATCTTTTAGCACATTTTAAGTATCTCAAATTCCTTTTAGCAAATGCTAATCCCCAGAAGTCTGAGCATGAAACAAAATGAGATTCTTGCTGGCCACATTCCTAGTCATAGAAAGTATGTTCTAGATTATACGCACAAAGCTAGAATTTGGATCCAGGTGTTTGTCATACTTTTTTTTCATTCTTTACTTTGAGTTATCTATACTTTTCTTCTCTCTTTTACCCAAGATACTCAAGAGCTGATTACTGGCATATCTAACTCCTTAAGACTCATTCTATTTTTTTCTAAAGGTGAATGTTTGCATGTGCTAATCTAACTTTTAAAAGTACAGTATGAATTGTTTAAAACATAATCTCCTTTAATTGTGAATCGAACAACTTTAAAAAGCTGAACTTTTGAAATAAGGAATTTTTAGACTTAAGTCTCTGCTACTTGAATGTACATACACACTCACATATATTGGCAAAACCTGTTCAACTGAGAAGCCTGCTATGTAGCAGTTAAATATACTTTTGTTGTTCAGATATTATGACTATTTCTCCATGATAATATATGTGTCTTGAAGGTAAGCAAGTAAGTAAGGACTGAACTAATAGGAAAAAAAGTTCAAAACAAAACATTTGAGTGTTTACTATGTAGTAGGCACTCTTGGGTTCTATCCCAAACATCACCTCACTTAATCCATCCTCATAAAAACACTGCGAGACTGGCATCACTCTTTACTTTTACAGATTAGGAATTAAGTTATTCCTCAGAAGAATGAAATTCCTCAGAGACTCGGAGGAATAAAGTTATTTCCTGAAGGTCACACATGTGACACTGGCAAAGAGAGAATCTGGATCCAGATGTTTGTTGTGCTTTTTTTCATTCTTTACTTCTCTGTTATGGCACAAACAGTAGCTTAATATTAATCTCTCCTCATTTACTGTATCCCGCCCTTTACCATCATTGGTCAATCTGGGGGGAATGAGGCAAGGAATAAGGACATTTTGAGGTTGGAGGAGAATGTGATTGTAAAATGGCCTATTTTAGTGGCTGACAAAGAAAAGAAGGGAGATTACTCAGGCTGCCATATATAGAAATTATACTGACCATTTATAAAAAAATAAAGTCAGCTAAGGCAAATTTTTCTAAAAGAAGAAAAAGGAAAGACAAATGAAATGATTATGTGACTTTAGACAAATACATTTTTCATTTTATCTTTAAGAAGTTCTGTCCTTTCTGAGGGTGAGGCAAAGTTTATGCAGTATTTGAGCACTTAAAAGTGATGGCATAAAATGAGAAAAGAGCTTCTTGATTTGGTAATATTGCCTTGTAGCTTTAAAT
This sequence comes from Pteropus alecto, assembly GCF_000325575.1. Taxonomy (NCBI): domain Eukaryota; kingdom Metazoa; phylum Chordata; class Mammalia; order Chiroptera; family Pteropodidae; genus Pteropus; species Pteropus alecto. Next base: position 6,754,929 of record NW_006434709.1, on the reverse strand, counting down.
TCTTTCTGGAAATAGGCAGGATATAAATTCTTAAAAAAATTTTTTTAACCTATATGCTAAAATTCTATACATTGTTCAATTTTATGTGTCATCAGATTAGAGAAACCTTACCCTAAGACAATGAGTTCACCATATTTTACTGGTGCTTTGGATGGATGATTTTCTTGATCAGGAGAAAACATGAGCTTGGCTGTCTTTCTCAAATTTTTGTTCACTGGTCAGGAGCCTTGGACACCTTTTGCATTATTTCCTAGAAGAGAAAAGTTTTCATTAATAATATAAACAATGAATTACAGTTTAAATAAAAATGTTATTTTCTAGCAGTCTTTGTAAGCACAGTACTATATAAATTATCACATAATATACAAAGTATGCGACATTTTCCTGAATAATGGTTGTATACTTACTACAATTATTTAAATAGATTAAAATGTAAATTTGGGGACTTCCACTTCCAGGAAAATGGAATAGACATATTTTTCCTTATTATTTCCACTAAGTACAACTAAAAACCCTGGACTAAATTATATACAAAACATAAGAAGATTCCGAAAAAGAGAGAGAAGGCAGATCAGCTGAGGACTTCAAGGCCCCAAAATAGACACAGTGGTGAGCTCCCTGGGTTTTCTTTTTGCCTAACATATCCCAGATTTGGAGCTAAAGAATCCAGCAAACTGGAAATGCCACTGGCAGAGATTTAAAAAAAATTTTAAAAGTGCCCTAACAAAAGCTTGGTCTCTTTAGCCAAAGGAACAAGAAAGGAGCAGCCTTAGGAAGTCAAAACTTTTGGCAATAACCACTCTACCGTAGCCAAACACCACAGAAAACACCGTGGTACCACCTCCACCCACTGAACTAAGAGCCAAATCGGGTGCCTAGAATTCCACTTCATAAGGCCATAATGAGAAGGCCCAACCTCTCAACCAGGTTAGTGTTAGGGCAGGCCAAGTAGGGAGCCAGGATTTCCACCCTGCTGGCTGGTAACATGCCCCCACATCTACCTTAGCAGTGTCAGAAGAAAATACATGGGAAGCTTGAACTTCCACTTCTACCTGGTGGCAACAAGGATCTCCTTTCCTTGGGGGTCAATGGAGGCCGAGTAGGGAACCTGAACTTCTATGGCCATCTGCCAGTAAAAAGGCACCTACTTTTTAGTATCAGGAAGTTAGTGGAAATACAAGGTTTAGATAATATCCAGAGTCTCAGAACATAATATGAAAATGTCCAGGTTTCAATAGAAAATCATTCATCATATCAAGAACCGGAAAGATTTAAAAACATGCAAAAAGATAATTAAGACGCCAAAACTGAGATATTAGAATTACCTAATAAAGATTTTAAATCAACCACGATGAAATGCTTCAGTAAGCAATTACAAACATATTTGGACAAATGAAAAGAAAACAGAAAGTCTTGGAAAGCTCACTGGATGGGCTCAACAACTGAATAAGAGGGGACATAGTAAAGAACCAAAACAACAGAGAAAATGGACTGGGGTAAAAAAGAAAAACAAAAACAGAGCCTCATCAACCTGTGGGACCATAGCAAAAGATCTAACATTTGTATCATTGAAAACCCAGAAAGACAGAAGAGAGTGAAGCTGAAAAACTACTCAAACAATGGCTGAAAATTTACTGAATTTGTAAAGAGAAACAAAACCACAGATTTAAGAAGCCGAAGAAACCCCAAACAAGATAAACCTAAAGAAATCCATGTCAAGACACATCATTATTAAACTTCTGAAAACCAAAAGCAAAGAAAATATCTTGAAAGCAGCCAGAGAGAAACTACACCTTATCTATGGGGGAAAAGCAATTAAAATGACACTGGAACATACAGAGGGGATGGGGGGTTGGGGAGCTGGGATAATGAGGGGAAGGGTTAAAGAAATACAAATTAGTAGTTGAAAGATGGTCACGGGGATGGGGAGCACAACATAGGGAATGCAGTTAGCATTGATATATTGGCTAGGTGGAAAACCAGAGGAGAGAAGGAGCAATTAGGGGGATTGTTTTATAAACTATAAAAATGTCTAACCAATGTACTGTATGCTTGAAATAAATTTTTAAAAAAAGAAAAGAAAATGACATTGGATTTCTCACCAAAAACTACAGAAGCCAAAAAGAAAGTGGCATATTTTTTTCAGGTGCTGAATGAGAAGAACTGTCAACCCCAATAGCGAGCAAAAATGGAAGAGAAATCAAGACAATCTCAGATGAAGGAAAATCAAGAGAATTTGTCACCAGCAGATCTACCTTAATAGGATGACTAGAGGAAATTCTCTAAAGCACACACACACACAAAAAAAAAAATGATAAGAGAACTTTGGAACATCAGAAAAGAACATGGTAAGTAAAAATATGGGTAAATACAATAAGTTTTCCTTATCTTAAAGTTTCTATATTACATCTGAAGGTCAAAGCAGAAATTATAACACTGTCTGATGTGGTTACAAATATATGTAAAGGAAGTATTTAAGACAATTATATATTGCATTCCTGGCATTTCATTTATATTAGAGAAATGAAGACTTATGTTCACACAAAACCTGTACACAAATGTTTATAGTAGCTTTATTCATATTATGTGGACTAATACTCAGCAACAAAAAGGAACAAACTGCCAGTACATGAAACAACATGGATGAATCTGTACAGAGAATTACGCTGAGTAAAAAAAGGTAATAACCTTTTTTTTGAAATGACAAAACCATAGAAATGAAAAACAGATAAGTGGCTGTAGGGAGTTAAGGAAGTGGCAGGAGGAGGTGGGAAGTAGGCGTGGCTACAAAGGGCAATAGGAAGGACTCCTGTGGTGACAGAAATGTTCTGTATTTTTATCAATAACAATATCCTAGTTGTGATATTTTACTATGATTTTGCAAGGTATTACCATTGGAGGAAACTGGGTTGAAGGTACACAGAGAATCTCTCTGTATTTCTTCCAACTGCATGTGAATCTATGATTACCTTAAAAAGTTTAATTAAAAAACATAAATTTGACAGAAGTATGAAAAACAAGACTGACGCCTCTGTTAAGTCAGAAAAATCACTATAATAAACAATCCCCACAATATTCTCATGTATATTTCATTAGCAGTTTTAATGGGACCAGGTATTTCCTGTTATCTATTTCTCTCTCTAGTCTTTCTGTTAGGCTTGTTAACAAAGGTTTCACAACAAAACTCTCATACTAACCCATAAAAGTCTCCTGGTTCTAAAATTCCACCAACAGGTTTCATAGGAAACTAATAAGTTAAAAATGCCTACTTTTTTTCCCCTACAGTACAGAGAAATATAGCCTGTATAACAGCACTTTTGGAGAGAAGGCAACAAAGAATATTTGTAGCTCAATGAATAAGAACAAGTAAAAGGAGAAGGCTTTGCAAGTTTGACCCCTTTTTATGCCTTATAAATGACATACACATTTAGACTAGTAATTCAGACAAACATACTAACTTTTATTATTGGTCAATTCTGCTTACTAAATTAACTTATTTTAAAGAAATCAAACACACTTTAATTATTTTAAGAAAAACTCCATTCAAATACACTATAAAATCCTCTTATCTCCCATATGAATTTTAATAAGAATTAAACTTATATTTTAGATTAAATTTTAATAACATTGCTTTGTCTTAATTTGGATTCCTATTTATAGCTACTTTCTATTTTTAGGAAGTGGTGGTTTTCCATTTATAGTAGCAAATAATTTCCTTTAAAAAACGTTTATTTAAAGAAGTCAATTTAAATAGTACTAAATAGTTAAGTACACAGATACTGCAAAAATCTGAAAATGATATGTGAATGCCCGTATTTGGCTGACACTAGTATATCACATGGCTTGCAAGTATTAGCCCATGTTCTAGTTCTAGCTCTCTTTGAACAAAGCAATCTGTTTCCTCATTTCTAAAAAAGAAGAGACTAAAGTAGAATGAAGAGAATTCTGAAGCTGGAAATATGAGACCATCTGGTCTTAAAATAAGAATTTACAAGTAATGTGTACATAGCACTTATAGATTTAGTCCTATTGCCTCTATATCAAAAGAAACAATTTTTTGCTTAACAAGGAATTAGAATAGGGCTGGCATATAACCACCATTCTATTTTTTTCTTTTCCTTTTTTAACCTTAGAAATGGAATATTTATTTATTTGTTTGTTTATTTATTTTTAATTAAGTTTATTGGGATAACATTGGTTAATACAATTATATAATTTTCAGGTGTACATTATCATTTGACATCTGTATATTCTATTGTGTGTTTACCACTCAAAGTCCAGTTTCCTTCGGCTACCATGTATTTGATTCCCTTTACCCTCCCCCTCCTCCCCCACTCCACTAGTAACCGCTAGTCTATAGTCCATGTCCATGAGTCTCTGTTTGTTTGTCCTGCTCATTTGTTGCTTTTAGGTTTATATTCCACATATAAGTGATATCATGTGATTTCCAACTTTTTCTTTCTGGCTTATTTCACTTAGCATGATTATCTCGAGGTCCATCCATGTTGTCGCAAATGGCAGTATTTCATCTCTTCTAATGGCTGAGTAATATTCCATTGTATATATGTACCACAGCTTCTTTAGCCAATCATCTATCGTAGACACTTCAATTGCTTCTATGTCCTGGCCACTGTGAATAATGCTGCTATGAACATCGGTGTGCAAATATCTTTTCGGATACGGGTTTTCAAGTCTTTGGGGTAAATATCCAGCAGAGGGATTGCTGGATCATATGGTAGATCAATTCTTAGTTTTTTGAGGAACCTCCATACTGTTTTCCATAGTGGCTATACCAATTTGCAGTCCCACCAGCAGTTATAACCACCATTCTGTACTTTCTAGATCCCTTAGCCAAATTAGCCTAGAAAAACAATGTATTTCCAATTATACTTACTCTGCTTTGGTCTCTTAAAAGGCCTGAATTTGGTATATTATATCAGTGATACCAAAGTTTCAATCACAGGAAAACACTCGAACTTGGATCTATTTCTGTATCTAATAATCTAAAACCTATAGTAAAACATTTGAATATTATTGGTTATTTATACGCTTAAATGACTCAATTTAAACAGTTTCCTTAAATTTAAAAAGGCATATAATCAATTATATATAACTGGCATTCTTAAACTACGAACAAAACATGCCATGATAACTATTTCTCTTTGAACTTTTCATTGCAGTCCTAATACATGTTGACAGGTGACTGTTGTAAAAAGTTATTAGAATCTTTATGTCTTCTGAAGAAAGATTCATGCTCTTCAAAATGGTTTAGAATCTTTAACAAAGCCCAGTAGCTAAACAGTGTTCTAGCACTCACTCTCTTCATATATTCTCTATTTTAAAATCTGGATAAGATATAGAATTCTTCAAAATCAATTCTTAAAGGCATGCACCTGAGGACTTGAAGTGGCTATGTACATCAAATTTATTCTAATGCCTCCCTCACCAGCCCCTCCTGTTGGCTAGTAATCAATTAAGTCAGTTGATCAGACCCCCATATATTCAGTCCTATCCCAATGTGATCTAGGCACAAAGAACATGAAATAGCACCATCAAGTCTACCTGAAACTGGGGAAAAATGTTGGAGAAAATCTTCCTAAGATAATAAGGCTGTTTTCTATAAAACATCTACTACTTTGAAGCTCTATTTGATCCTTGAAATTTAAGCATGTTGCTCTATCAGTAAGAATCTTCCCAAGGTAAACAAAATGTTTTTAAAGTAGTATATTCTGGAATAGTGTTATTTTCTGTGTGTGGTGGGAAAACACGAAAAGTTAGTCATAAAATATATAGTAACTTAAAATAGTCTCATTAATTTGACTGACAGAACATTTTGAATCATTCGTTCTTTAGAGTCCAGTGAACTACAATTACTTTCAAATCAAGTCCTCCCTAAAGGAAAGGCTTTGCATAATATATAACTGTCAATTTCATCAAAAGAAGGAAAACTGGGAAATCAATCTTTGTCAAATTGCTCCCTCAACATAACTCATTTTCTTTTATCATTTACGTTGGATACAGCCTTTTGCTTACTATCTACTAAACACAAGTACAAAATTCCTGCCCTAAAAAAAATTAAAAGCAGCAAAACAAACACCAAACAAGGGATGTAGATGTTTACATTAATCTTTTGAACACTTCTATTTTGGTGGGCAAGTAAGTAGGCACAAAAAAGGAAAAATGTGTTAAAATATGAAAATGTTATGATGCTTTACAGTGAGAAATATAATGTGGATTACATATATTACCTCTGATGAAACAGATTTCTATCTACACTAGAGTTCCCCTGTGGCTGATTTCAAAAGACTAAGAAAGAGCTGTTTTGATATATTTGTGGTGGAGCCATTTTATGCAACCAATTTAGTTAATGATTGAAGGGAGGTAAATTTATAGCAGTTTCTTGATAAGAGTGAAAAATTAATCACCTTCTTACTTCTTTCACAATCAGTAGGATTAATAAGCAGCATTTCTCCACAAAAGGAGAGAAGGAATAGGAGAAACAATGGTGTCAGCAGTAAGAGTTTGAGGTTATTACTGTCAGTGTCTTTTAGCTTTCTCAATACACCACTGAAGGAAATGAAAGAAGTCCATGATCTTCTTCCCAAGATACAGGGCACTCCCTGGGCAAATGCCTCCCTTTAGAGTAGCCAAATGACATGCTGATATTCTATGACCTACAATAATAACCTATTTTCATCCTGATAGGAAAAATATTAACATCTTTGCCAGGGATGGTATTTGTTCCTCTAAACTAGGGTTTCTCAACCTTGGCACTACTAACATTTCAACATTATAAAGAGCTGGCTTGTGATTGATTAAAGGAGGTTTTTTTTGGCCTTTATACTCCCTAAAATGCCAGTAGCATCTCTAGTTGGGATGATCAATAATATCTCACCCTCTTTCTTCCTACCCCCTAAACCTATGAGAACCACTGCTCTAAATATTAAATTTGGGATAACAACTTGTTTTTACCGGGGGAATGTGCCCTATTTTTGGCATAGTGCTTGGCACATAATAAGGTATTTAATAAATGTCTGCTTACTAAATCATCATACCGATGCCTAAGCCTTAAAAGGTTATTACTATGCCTTGTGTTAGTGAAGACAACAACTTTAAAAGTAGTTGCAATTCCAGAATTTTATTAGAACTGATAAGAGTGGTTGGGAGTGAAAATGGGAGAACTATCATTGTACTTTGATGGTGATTAATTATTGATATTTCTATGCATTTAAAATATTTTAGTATTGAAACCACCTCTCTCAAGTGGTTGAAGGACAGGAACTGGAGCTGGGGTGGCCATAGCACTAGCTCTAAGGCCAGTGCTGGGTAGCCTGACATTTAGAGAAAGGCTAATCTGTGGAGGCCAGATAGGGAGGAATATCTTCATGACCTAGGAGATCCATACCTAGAAAAATTAAAAGCAGGCTTTAGAAAGCATGGGAGAATCCTTTTAAAGCAAATGGGGTGTCAATCTGAATTAACCTCAGATTAAAGTCTATCGTGCGCTTGCACAGAATGTTAATCAGCAAAGTGCTTTCACATAGATTATTTTATTTGATTCTCATAATAGCCCTATGAATTAAGTAGGAAAGTCTTATTAACTCCATTTTCCAGATAAGGGAACTGAGTACGTCAAAGGCTAATGACTGATTTGAGGCCAAACAGGTAAGTCAAAGGCCAATGACTGATTTGAGGCCAAACAGGTAATATATGGCAGAACTAGAACTGAAACCCGTACATTAACTCATTTAATTTCTATCATGAATATATCAAGTATAATAATTTATCCCCATTTTATAAATGGGGAAATTTAAGTTCCTAGAAGTTAGATAGTCTGAGTTTTCTGATACCACTAATTACACCCCAGACAAGGTTGGGTGGGGCTGCTTCTTAAATAAGACTAAGACCCTATTATAGGACCATTTAGGAGAGAGACTAAAAATAGAAAGTACACCTGTGTAAAATAAACCCTAAACAAGTTACACTCCAGCATAGACTAGCAACAACTATGCAACTATGACTAGTGCTTTTTGAGATTTGAACTTTGTCACTTCCTTTGTCACTTCCTCAATGCTCATTCTATTTGTCAACCCTGTTTCCTGGTAGTGACCAATAATAAAAAGTTCAGTAAATGAAGTAGACTTAGCATGTTTATTTAAAAAATGGGGCGGGGAGAAATGAACCCAAGGGGAAAAGCAGGGTATTACACTAAGGAAAATTCCGAGTACCATCTGGAAGAAAAACTTATTAGAAGTGAGTTCAGACAGCCTAGGGACAAAGGCTGAAACATAACAGCCAAGGAAAAACTGCAGGGCAGTATTCCTGATTGAGAAAGGAGATTTAAGTACAACCGCACCACCCTACCTCCAAAAGATCACTAATCTCCCACGTCTAAAAAACGTACTTTACAACAAATGAGCAGGACAAACAAACAGAGACTCATGGACATCAAATATAGGCTAGTGGTTACCAGAGGACTATAGACTAGTGGTTACTAGTGGAGTGGGGGAAGAGGTAGACGGGGTAAAGGGGGTCAAATATAGGGTTTATGGGGAGGATGAAGTGGGCAAAGGGAATTCAATATATTGTAGCTGAAGGAAATTGGACTTTGGGTGGTAAACACGGAATAGAATATACTGATGTCAAATGTTAATGGGCACCTGAAAAATTATATAATTGTATTAACCAATGTTACTCCAATAAACTTAATTAAAAAAAAAAATAAAATCAGAAAAAAAAAAAAGTACTTTAAAAGAGACAACTAAGGACTAAAACATTTCTGTCCCTGCTCATGCTTGGCCTGTATTCGATTCTTTTATATTACCAAAGTTCCTAAAATGATAATATGCTTCTCAGAAAACAAGACCAGAAAGTCCCCTAGGTTTAACCATTAAAGTCTTAAACAAAAGTCTGCAGAAAGCAGCAAATTCAGTGGGATTAGATACTTATTTGGAACAAAGACATTGGATAAAAGAATATTCATGGGAAATTCTATCATTTTCTAAAGTCAGCATCCAACACTGGCAGTCAACTCATGCTTATGCCACCCTTTTTCCATAGTGGTTCTGTCCTTGTGCCAAGCTCTGTTCTAAGCACTTTACATGTATTAACTGATTTATTCCCCAGAACAACCTCATGAAATAGGAACTATTATAACCCTCATTTTTAGATAAGAAAATTAGGGTTTACAACTCAAACTCTAGCTAGCACCCTGCAACTGCTGAATGTACATGGGGTAGAGGGGGAGGAGAGAACTACGTTGGAAAACTAAATTAAACGACAAACTCCTCCAACTCTTTTCCTATTATAAAGTATTAAAAAAAGAGAGAGAGTTTACCTAAATGCTATTGCCCTAACATGGGAATAAACTTCTATAATACTGACTAACCATTTTAATTTTCTCAGTAATTCAATCAATCATTTAAAATTGGGTTTAAAAGTTCCTTGAAGAAAATTTAAACTAGGAAAAAATGAATAAAATGGATTTTCCCCAACACTTTAAATCTATACCAATCAATGAAATAAAGAAAATGGAACACTGAGTCCATGGTCATCTTTTTACATTCTAGGAGTAAACCATATTAATATTATGCAGGTTATGGGCCTACCCAAAAAAAAGTACAGCGTAAGGATTATTTGAGACAGTTAAATTACTCCCGGAAATAGAATAATCTGGGTTTTCTCTAGTCCTTATAAAACACTAACCAAGTTACATGCATTTAAAAAACGGGCAACAATAATAGTCTCAAAGTATCTTCCCCAAGACATTAATTATACAGGGGACACCAGTAACTTCACAGTGGGAGAGACCTGGCAGATACCATCTTAACTGATCAATGTTAACATATCTGCAGTGAGACATTTTGATATCATGTGATTATGATGCACTGAGGACACATCACTTCCATGGCATGCTGCCCCAAAATGCATAACCCTATATACAGGGTCCTTTGTGGATTACCAAATCTACAAAATCAGCTCTGTAGGCACATGATTTTATCATCCTATAAAATGATTACAATATTTCCCACGCCTCATAGGATTTCTCAGGAGAACTGAATGAGAACAACAAAACTGGATTTAAATTTGGAAGTTGGGCCATCTGCTTGGTTCACTCACTAAATACATAAATCATAGACTTTTGGGTCACTTGAAATTATTCAAACTGTGAGAGGTAAGTCAGTGATTCTCAAGAACCTAATGTAATGTAAAAAAAAATCAAGTATTTGTTAAATGCCTAATACACATTTAGTTAGGTATACAAAGTAGGCCTTAATAATACTTTATTAATTTATGGTGATGCTGCTCCACTACTTAAGATTTAATTATTCTGTCAAAGATTCATCTTTATTTCTCAGTATCTAAACAAGTGTTTACAAGCTCTTCTTTGTAGATAACTTTGATACCATGTAGAAAAATTCTAATTTTCTACTGCTCTTAACATACAACAAATAGAAATAAAATCAAAGGCCTCAAAAATCATTGCAATTAATTTCAAGGTTGAATACTCTATAAATGTTTGATTCTAAACAGGGGAAAAAAGAGTACATCTAAATCAACTAAGATTTTATATACGTATTCCTTGTTCTTACAGGGAGGTTAACTTTAAATCTTTTATAGCCTCATAATTCCATTACAAGTTTTAGTTTTCTCTTTGGTTCATGAAAAGTTCTCAAAAGTAGCAGCTGATCTTTCTTTGACCAAATCATGTTTTCCCCATAAATTTTTATAGCAGTAATTTAGAGACATTGTGTGTAGGAGGCTAAGAACATCTATTTTTTAGCAGAGTGAATATTTTAAATCACTCAGTATGGTATTCCTATTTAACTCTTTTCATCAGCAAAATGGTAAATACATGTGGGAATATTTCTACAAATTTCCTCTCTCCACTCTTGATTATTGTTATATTTTCACATTACAAATACCCTAATTAGGTAAATTGTTATGATCAATTTAAATTTAAGTTATTATGATCATAATTTGCAACTTTTCTTGTCACTAACTTAACTTCCATTTTATACATAATCAAGAGTGAATACTTCTCCCTTACAAAGAGATTAGAAAATGATCAAAAACAAACATATGGTAATGGGCAACATGTAAGTATTTTAGCAAGCAGATTCAGTTTTTCATGAATTTCCTAGAGAAAGAAAAAAAATCTCATTTAAACCTTTTCTTTTAATGAAAATAAAATAATCCAGAAAAAGATACTACTGTTAACTTATCATTGTTCATTTTTTAGCAGAAAGATCACCCATCCCCCATCAATCATCAGATCTAAAATTATTAAATCTCTTCCCATCAGAGAAAGAACAACAAAATATTCAGGTAGAAACACTATTTAAAATCCTTATAAAGAAACACTCTCACTATTAAAAAAAATTCTTACTTTTCCTATCTTGTGAAAATGTTTAAACAGTAAATTGTAGTTATCTCAAAGGCCTAGATTTCTTTGAGAAGACCTCAGAAGATTTATGGTCAAATAAACTAGATTCTGGAGAAACTGTCAATAGCTAACCAAAATACCATGATAGTATCATGATTCTAGCTACCAATCTCCTTCATAGAGCAACGACTGTCAAATTTAATAATTCAAAAGAAAACAATGGACAACATTAACTTCTAAGGCATGTAAAACTAAATATTGTAGCTTGGACTGGGAAAATAGTACAAATGAAGAATTTTCCAATTTCTGTCAACAGGCAATTAACACTTACAGTTATTTTTCTTACGCTTTCTTTAAGGCTGATGGGAGGTGAGAGTAACAGTATAAAGTCTCTCTAAAAACACAAAAAGCCTGGGAGCTTGAGATTTAGTCAACCTTTTCCCTAAAAGGGAAGGAAATGTAATTCATACATAATATACTTCTAAAACTGTGGGAAAAAATGTGAAACGATTAAATATAAACAATCTGATTATGACTTGAATCATTCTTTTACAAACTTACCTTTAACCTGAAGGACTGAAAATGTGACACTTAAAATTAAGCCAGAGAACAGCTACCTCTATTCCACAGCTATCACCAGAAGCTACACCACCTTCTCACCAGAGGATAAAATCTAGACAGTATTAAAGCATCTCTCAATTACACTTGGAATCACACACTGAATAGCTGTCTGCTCAGTGTTCTTTCACTTAAGCACCTCATAATGTGTGTGGGTGAGCCTGTGTTACGCAAAATAGGTTAAGCACTATATAATTCCAGATTCTATTGGCTGAAGTGAGAATTCACTTCTCCCTCATCTCCTCCGTAAGGAAGTCTGTGGCCCAAAGGGGAAGAAACGGAAGTAAATGGGAAACACAGAACAATTTTTAACACAGGCTTATTTTCAAGTTATGGAATAAGGTACTTCAAAAGGGAGAATTCTATTTCTTAAAGGGCTGACTGAATTAACTATATAAATGCTCTAAAATGTCAGAAGTATAACTGAGATACTATACCTTTTCATGACATGTAACAGACTATTTTAACAGATTGAGTATTATACTCAATCTGTTAAGGAACACTCCATTTAAAACAAGAATCAATAATTCATATGTGAAGAAAGAATGCCTTATTAGCAGTATCAAATCAGATTTTTTTGGTTTTGTTATCAACACTATATTATCCCAGGCATAAGAACAGGTGAAAATTCAATCACATTTTCAACTGATCATGGTTGTTTATTTCCAGCTTTATACTTTAAAAATAAATCAGATTCATTTGGTGCTCATGAACATGGAGAAATGACAGCAGTACCCAGAGGTGAGATGGGATTGTACAAGCTTCGTCAAATAGCTATTGAAGGCACCATACTTATCGACCTTAGCTGCTCTCTTAGATTACCCTACCTGTAAATTCATTTGAGGAGTTACTGCCTGCTATACTTTCTCTTACTGCCATACCTTGTCTTAAGAAATGTTTTCTTATGGTGAAAGGCTGTGCAAGGAACTAATCTATTCCTTGACACAACCAGAGGTGAGCCTGCTTTATACTTAATTATATTCGAGATTTTTTTAAAGCATGCTAAATTAAGTCAGAGTAAATGCTGGTTCATACTGTTCAATAAGTTGCATACACAAACTTATACATACTATCCACCTATTATGCTGATATTCACAACTTGAGTCTAGGGGCCGATATTCTCTTATATAAAAATACTTTTGGTGGTCCTAAGTCTAATAATACTTTGTCACTTAATGCCTTGGCACAAGATGAACCACCCTGTACTTTATAGCAGCAAGTTTACTTCTGCTGCTTCCCAGCATTCCACAACTGTGTCATATCCCTCCCCCAACTCCCCCCAAAGCTGTTCTTCAATAAATCTGCATAACATTTCTTTTGCTTCTGTTAGCAGCAGGCCCACATAGGTTACTGTGACATAAATCTGCTCAGGTATCCTACTTTTGTCCAATATAGATACACATCCAGTCCAGGAAACATCTTTACAAATGATCTGGACATAGTCTAAGATTTTGCTCTTTGGTGAGCCTGCCTTGTCATGTGATATTAGGCTAATGAAATTGCTCAAGAAGCCGGACATGACAGGTCCAGTACTCATGCTAAATAGAATGCAGTTGTGATGGACTCTTTGTGCCACAACAAATACTAAACAGAATGGAGATGTGACTGACCCTCTATTCCACAAAACCTTTAGACCAACATATTGACTCTCTTATTGTGGGAATATATTTCTTGCTCAACTCCTAGGGCAACCGAAGTATTTACAGCCCATACGCTATCATCATAAACTACTTCAACAATTGAAAGAGCATTAAGAATATAAAAACTCCTTATGTATTTTGAGCTCTGTATTTATACAAAACAGTCTGAGGGAATATATTTTTCTTAAAGAGCTCTAACAAGACATTAAAAACAAAACCTCTATATATTTCCTCAGTATGATGAACTATTTTTATAACAGGACAGAGACTCATACTTATAAGGGAAAGAAAGGCTAGAATTAAATTTTTAAACTTTTCTTTCCCAATCTGAATTATGACTTTTTTTTCGGTAAAGAAACTTTCCTTTTGCTTTTCACATTGCTTTATTTACAATGATGTTTGATTAATAACATCAGGAAGGCCACGTCAAATACAAAAACAAAACTGTTTCTTGGCTAGTGAGAAGTTATCAAACTTTGGCAAATGAACCTGAATCTAAATGACCTTTACCCTACTTTCCATATCTGGCACGGCTTACAGGTGTCTTAAAACTTCCTTGTCTTCATGTACAATGCCTGGACTTTTGGCAATAATCTCAGTTAAGGTCAGAGACCAATGATAAACTCCCAATACTCTGAAAATGTTTAAAAATCATTCCAGAAAAAAAAACCTATACAAAACAAAGTGCACTTACCTTACAATTTCTATGCCTTTTAAGATCCTTTTCTTATTTTTTTAGTTGAAGCCTAAGGTTTTGATTTCACCTTTGTACACACCTGACCTCTGAGAGCTTTGCTTCTTCTTTAATGATCTCTGAATACTTCCAAGGATGCAATGAAGAACTCATTCCACACAGTCCCTTTGTTTCTAGCCACACCCACAGCTGCTGTGTAAATTATTTCGTCCTTTACTTCCACCTCACTGATGACACTTAGGTCATGTTCCTCTAACCCATAGGCAAACTCATATAGATGGCATTTGTTATTCTACAGTAAGTCTTTACGAATATCCACATGTGCCCAGTTTTTTACTTGCCAAATCCATGTAACTACAATCCTTTTGAGGAAAGGTACAGTGCAGCCTAAGATTTTTCAACAAGGCATAACTCTTCCTTGTTGGAGGTAGGAAGAAGAAAAAAAACTCATTGGTTTTACTGCATTATACAATGACATTTTAAAGCTGAAAAGAATCTTAAAGACTATCCTCTTCTTGTTCAGTTTTCTTTTCAACTCCCTCATTTTATAGACGAGTAGAAAGTTATATCTAGGGAGGGTAAGTGACTTGATGAAGGGCATTGGGCTAAGTAGTGGAGCTAGCTAACAAATCTTTTATTTTTATGTCAGTTTTTTTCATTAGTTTTTTTTTGGAGGCAGTACTACAAATGCTAAAAAACAAAGCAGATAATATTTGCATAATATTTACCTTATATTATGTAAATATTATCACATAGATGGCCAAATATTCACCTTCAGCTCTAGTCTTTACACTGTGTTGTTAAAATTTTATACTACAAGAAAAAAGCTGAAAACTAGACAAATAAAAATGATGACAGGCATATTATGGAGATTTGTTTCTTTTGGCACAATAGAATTAGCTGTTCACACTTGCACTTTGTGGACTTTGCTACAAATAGGAAACCACTAAAAAAAAACAAAAAAAAAAAAAAAAAGTAAATATCGATGGTACTGCCACAGAGGACCCACATAATGGGAAATTTAACTTTGGGTGGTGAACACATAATGCAATCTACAGATGATGTATATAGAATTTTACACTAGAATTCTATATAATTTTATTAACTAATGCCACCCTAGTAAATTTAATTTAAAAAAAAGAAAAAAATCAGTTCATTGTAAACAAAAAGTATGACAACAATGATCAATTTCTCCATATATCTGGACAATGGAGAAAATGTCTTTATAATATTTTGTTCAACAGTGGATAGACTACCAAGCAAGATAAGAAAAAACATTCCCTTAAGCATATTAATTTGCGAAAATCCAGGCTGTTACAACATAATCTTTTTGCTGATATTTATTGAACTACAATAAAACAAGGGAGAACAAAAGCACAAACCTATCGAATACCAAGCCATCAAGAAGTTGATGTGAAAACATCTTTAAGAGGCACAATTCTGTATAAATATTGGGAGATTACGCTTTAATAGATTACGAGATCATAGAGATATTTCTTAAACAACATTCGGTCAAGTTTTTTAACATTGATGAATATAATATGGCTTGAATTGGAAATCGATGTCTTCTAGAATTTTGTTCTGTTAAAAATATATTCATTTAACGCTATTTTAATTGTTTTTTTTACTTCCAATAAGACTTTGACTGCAACAACTTCCATTCTGCTAACTACAGTTCTTTTCCCTGTTGTCAAAGGATTACTGTACTTAAAACTGGAACCTAGAAAATCTAGGTTATTGCCTCAGCTAACATTTCAAAGTAAGAATTTAGTTTCTCCTGACTACGTTTGTTAGGACTGACCACTCGACAGGAATGGATTCTTTTTTTTGAACTAGCTCTTCACGTTAATTTATCTTTTTTTTCCAGTTAGTCACCTCAGATAAAACAGGCTCTTCCCATTCACATAATTTAGAATCTATATTCTATACTCTAGATACCTGAAAAGAAGGAACACTATTAAATTGAGTTGCCTTGTAATTTCAGCTCAGGCTAAGACTGAATAGATGAAAAACAATCAGTTTTCTTTATAATACTGCCTTAAAATGAAATTTCTAAAATTGATGTTATAAGAGCTTAGGGGATAAGGAACGACTTTCTGATTGGAAAAGGTATATAAAATGGTTCTTGAAATATTAAAATATTTTACAGTTAAGTAGTAAACATACATAGATTGCCTACAATGGGTCAGGTACTGTGCTACGAGTTATAGATACAAAAATTAAGTGAGAAATATTCCTATCTTAACAGAGCTATTAAAATTAGAAAAAAACTTTCCCCCTATTTTTCTAAGATTTCCTGTTTTTAATATATGTCTTTTAAGTAAAGTTATACATGATACACTTGTTTTTAGAAGTGATCAGATTTGCAAATGTACTTTTCCAAAGTACTAATACAATTTTAACTAGCATCAACATTTCTTTTTCTGTCCCACTAGAGAAAAAAAAATTTTTTTTTAAACAGGACCTCGAAATGTCCTAAAATTTTACATTTTTAGCCAAAGTTACAGACCGAGTTGAACTAATGTGACATCTATAATGAGTTTTAAAAAATTCTTAATTTGCTTCGATTGTTATCTTTAATTATTTGTCTTAATTATGTCTCCTGACTTTACTGGAGTTTTATTGTAGAATATATGATAGTATGTTTAGATTTCTACACATATCTTTGAATTCCATTTAGCTGATAATTCTCAGCAAGAATCTCCTCTATTAATATTTTCACATACTAACATTTGTCAAAGCAGTGGGTTTAATCATGTAAGCTAACATGATTATTTTTCATAATAGAAATAAACAAGATTCTAATTGACAAATTATTGTTCTTTCACTTTGAGGCCCTGACATCGATATAAAAGTTCTGATATTTGGATCTGTAAGTTTGGCGGCGTTTTTGTTGTTGTTGTTTTACACCTTTGACCAAAGAGTATCACTGTGTTTACTGAGCCAAGTATCTACAAGGACAAATAGCAAAGCTTCCTATTCATTCTAGCTAAATCAATTAGGTTATTCACACATTTATTGAATACTTGCCAAAAGCCCTTTTTTTGGTACCAGTAAAAAGCCATATTATAATAAAGGTTTATTTTGTTTTGGAAAAAAGCCAGGGTCCTCAAATTCACTGTGTTAACTTTGCAACTCTTGCTTCACTTGCCTTCAAAATTGTGTAGGTGGAGGAAAGAAACCAAGACATTCAGAACAAAATGTGAAGTCAAGGGAAATTTTTAGACAGCAATAAATTGTGAAAATGACTTAAACTCACTGTTAGAACAATCTTTTATAGAGAAACATAAATGTAGGCACTTTAATATACCTTTGACATTCGATGAAAAAATACTAGGCTCAGAATACCATAAATTCAGATCTTATTTGTTTAAGCTAATTTGGGCTCATTTTCATATAAATAATACCTCAATAAACTGTAATTAAAATCATATTTGACTAGGTTTTGTATAATTGCTATTCTTAATAACTCATGAAATATATTATTCCTTTTATGATTATAAAAATGTTCTTCAGACTATAAATTTTCGAAGACCACTCAAAGTCACACTGCATTTTGGAAAATCCACTTTAAGTAAACCATACTATATCTGTGAAACTCACTAATACCTATATAAAAACCAAACAAATAAATACATTGCTGATTCTAAAAGATGCAGAATACAGTCTACTTGCTAATATTGCTGTTCTATATACAGTCACAGGAACTTAATGACTCTAATGTTAGGTTAACCTAGCACCATCTAAGGCAATGTACAGACTATTAAGTTTTTATTTAAATCATTACTTACCTCCCTAGAAACAATGTAATTTTTGTTAGAAATGATTCTCCACTCTTATACTACCAAGAATTATTGTAGTGGCTAAAACGGAAAGCTCCCCATTTGACATGTCCCAATAAGCTCCATTACTTCTGATTTTTATATTTTAAACCATATGTCTTTTGGATCCACCATAATTGAAATTCTTTCCAACTTTTTCTCAAATTTAAAGTGACATGGCTATCCCTGTCTATGTTACATTTATCACTGAATATATAATAAATGCTCAGTAAACAATTGTTTTAATGTTGTCATTACTTACCTGTAAAATAATCTAAGGTTTCAAGATCCATTTTACATAACTTTTCCAATTAGGAAGTCCCCTTAAACTCTATATCCAGCTTTGTAATATAGTTATGTATGACCTTGTGCTATCTTCTATTAAAGCTGAAAACTCTCTAAAGGATAAACTTTGTCTTGATCATTTTGCAGCACTTAATAATAAAGGAAAAAAAGATGTTAAATATGTTTAAGTTATATCTTATGGAGTCTGCACTTTAATTTGGTGGATGATAAAGCATAAATATTTCTATGGTATCAAGAAATTTAAAAGAAAATATTAAAATTTTCTAAAGACTGTAGAATGTTAAAACATTATGGGGATGAGCATAGTCATTCATATGTATAGTAATGTAACATAAGAAAGAAAGGTGCTATCTAAATGATTACATAAGAGACTGGAATGTAAGTATCATTTTCCACTTCCTTTTATATTTTGGGGGTTAGAAAGGAAGAGTAACCACACAAGGGGTATCTTATTATCCTTTTCAGTAAAAATTGAGTTTTCCTTTTCAGACTAAAATCAGTCATAGAAATCAATACATAAAGCCTTTGCTAGTGTCTTCCATCACTCCTTACTCCTAACTCCAACTCTCCCCAAGATCCTGAGTTTCTCTAGAACAGAACCTTAGTATGTCATGATTATGAATTTCTTGATCCAATGTCCCAGTCTGCTCAAGGCCTTGAAGTGTTAACCTAGAAGAACGTTAATCTATAAAGACACTGCCTTATATCACAAGAACTATCAATAAATTTGATTACTACAGCTAATAGGAAAATTAATAGTATGAGATTTGTTAAAGTGGCACCAAATTATATTTCAATATATTTTCAAAGCTCTTAAGAGGTGAAAAGTCCTAGCAACTCTCATTTAAACCAGTAATTTGGAAGTGAAATCATACAAATCCCAAATTAGTGCTAAACACTAAAACTCAAAAAAAAAAAAAAAAAATCGACCTGGTCTTTCCTAGTTGTGTGCTAACCTTTAAAATGAAAAAGGGAAACACTATCAAGTGTTAAAGACATCTACTTTCTGCTGCTCAGCAAATATTTAATCTTCCTGTGGTATAATGGTATCTTCATTTCCTTTTTGGAAATACATACAGTTTACGTATATCTGGTGGAATTGATTACGCCCTCAAACTCAAACTCGATGGCTGGACACATGGCTCAGTCCAAGTAAGAGCTTCATTTCCCCTATCTACGAGGGGAATAGCCAGTCTGAAAAAAATGAGATGCAGTGAGACCTCTGCTGGGTCTTCTAGGAAAAGATGGT
>NW_006434709.1:6720386-6735199 GCF_000325575.1 Pteropus alecto | reverse complement strand
TTTCCAGACACACAAGAGACTGTGAGGACTTAGGGGCTGAAGGGATTGAAGTTATCTTTTACTCATGTAGGGCTGGAGAATAAAGCCAACACTGTGGAAGCAGTGCTAAAAAACGTAAAGAAATCAAGTCCCGATGACATTGTTTGAGCCTTGGGTGGAGGCATTCTTGAAGCCACACCTATCCCAGGCTAGTTTATACAAACCAATAAATCTTTTCCCCATTTAAGCCAGTTTGAGTGGAGTTTTATGTCACAATATAAAGAGTCTTAACTGATAGAAACACTATTTTAAGTGTAATTGTTTCCACAAGAATAAATACACTAGACCTCAGTTTCAAAAACAAGGTAAAAAAAAAATCACCTTGCTTCATAGATGATTCTAGTTTTTCAAAGTCCAATCTCAAGAACTCCTTGCTAAGTTCAAAGGCTACAAGACTTTATATCTTCTGCTTTATACTGTCCTAACACAAAGGAAATTTTTTTGGGGTCACAAATGAATGAATAAGAATAAAAAGCCAACAATGGAAAAAAGAAATAACAAGTACAGGGGGAGCAAATCATCTACAGAAGCTGTAAATAGTAACCAGATGTGTGTTTTTATTAAAGGCCTAAATAAGAGTCAGAGACTAAAGCTGATACTATTAAGCATATTCAACTACATATTGACTAATGCAAAGATATCAAAATACTAAAATCAAAGTTTCTATTGAAAAAGCAGCCAATAAAATCAAAATTCAAAGGAAAACTCCTTGGGAAACTGAAATAGACAAATCACTATATAATTTCAAAAGAGGTAATACTTATACCTAAATTACTGATTTTAAATATTCTGTAAATATGACATACTATTGATTCAAGTCATTCTAAAAATGTTTAGAAAAAGAAGATTTAACAGAGTATGTAAATTGCAACAACTAAAGATATGTAAGAGTAATATGGAAGTAGTACTTCTACTTTCCAGGGATCTTGGTGACTTAACTAACAAGAAAGGGAGAAAAACAAACAAAGCATAGAATAAAACATTAAGATGAATATCTTTGTGCTTCTCAGATTAACTGAAGTGAGCTTTTACTTGCGTATTTTAGATCTACATTTTAAATACCAGGTGTGAATGCTCTTATAATACTCTTATGATCACAATGAGACTCTTACTATAGAGTCTGTGTGCAAAAGGATGAGATAAATTATTATTAGTTGAATAAAGTAACAGAGCGGTTAAAAGAGTTCTGGAGTCAGACTGTCTAGGTTTGTCTCCTGGCACTATCATTTAATAGCTGTGAGACTTGGACCAACTTCACTAAGGTTCATTTTCCTTACCTGTAAATCTAAGATAATATAAGTAAATAATATTAACATGTATGCAGTGCCTATCATAATAAGTACCGGGCATTTTACAAAGATCTTTACATATTAATTCTTTCACTCCTAATAATGTTCTTAGGAGATAAATAATATTACCATTTCTGTTTTACAGATGAAGAAACTGAGGCCCAGATTAGAGAAATTACCCAAGGTCACATAGCTATCTGGGATGAAAACCTGAGAAGTTCTGACTAAGAGTCTATACTTATAATCATTATAGTCTATTACCTTTCGATAACATATTACCTACCTCAAATGATTGTTATGAAAATTAAACAAAGTGCTTAGCATATAATAGTAGCTCAATAAAAGTTTATTGTTACAATTCTTCTGATATTCAATTTCTCTTTATTTGAATATTTATATTATCAATTATTTAGAAATGATTATTTTAGTATAGAAACTACTCTTGCTAAACAGAAATTTTTAGGGAGAGGGATAATTCTGGAAATTAATTTTTATGAAGTAATAAATCACTCTTCAAAAAATTCTTTAGTCTGGTACTCCTGAGGCTCCCGCGAATTTGAACTTGGGCATGGGAATCTGTGGTACCTTTCAGACATCCATGGGGAGATTTGGTAATATTTACCCATATGGGAAACACAAACCTGGAACTCTTCAACATACAGATGAAATTAAATTACCTTGGAGTAAGAGAAGAGAGCCTAAGACTAAGTCTTGAGGAATTCAAAAATTTAGTAATCTGAAAAAGCAGCAGCATCTCTGGAAATAAAAAAGTAACAGCATCAAGCTGTGTGTGGTGTAAAGTGAAGCATGTTTTAAAAAGTAGGAAAATGTGGTTGACAGTGTCAAATATGCTGCTGAGACTTTGCAATATGGAGATAATAGGTGATCTCCACAGCTATTTCAAATAATTAAATTTTATTATTTTATTTAGAGCATACTTACATATCTTTTTATCAAGAATAACAAGCAAGCATTTGAGATATGTTTATAATTATACTGGATCTACCTTCCTACTATCTCCAGCCCCCATAATGCCCATCTACCAAAGACACTATTGGTGAGGCATTCTGTAATGGAACTACAGTCTATTGGCATTTTCCTGATTTTAAGTTAAGCACCGCATTAGGCACTAACTAGGAAGACCTCTCCCCCCGCAAAAAATAAAAATAAAAAAAAAAAGAAAAAGAAAAAAAGAATGAAAGAAAAAGAAAGAAAAAACAACAGCATTCAGTTCCTGTTTTCAGGAAACTTATGTAAGATAATTTAATTTCAATATAGTATAGTAAAAGCAGTGTCTCGACTCCACAGAAACAAAGAACATTCATCCCAGTTCAGGGGGTGGGGTTTGACTGCTTACAGACAAACAATATCCACTCGTTCATTTTCTGAGTAGCTCTTATGTACCTTGTATGCTAGATCCTGGGAACACAAAAATAAGCTTAGTTAGACCTCTGTACCCGTGTAATTCATGGTTTAGTGAAATATGTCCAGATATGTTAAAAGAGAAATTCTAATACAATGTGGTAAGTGCTATAACAGGTATTAACCAAATGTTAACTAAATAACAATAAAAAGGCCTGAGACCCTAACCTAAAACTGGCTGAGCTGGAGAAGACTCTACAGAAGGATAATACTCATGATGGGCTTTGAAGGATGAAAAGGCCCCAGCCAGAGACATTTATTCCAGGCAAAGGGAGTAATATATGCAAAGGTTCAAAAGTGTTTTGAGAACAGTAAGAATTTCATTATGACTTAAGCACAGCAATGAAGAGAAACTGAGGGAGAAGCTAGAGAGGTAAGTGAAGGTCAAAAGTCCAACTATTTAAGAACTTTATAAGCCAAGACAGAATTTGGAACAGATTTTACAGCAAATGGGGAATTAGAGATGGGACTGACATAACTACATTTATTCCACCCCCTGCTCCAACCTGTTCTGCCCCAATCTTTCTGTTTCTGTAAATGGTACCACTATTAACCCAGTGATTGCTCATACTGAAAACCTGGAAGTCCTTAATACCACCTTCTTCCTCATCCTCCACATCCTGTCCATTACCATGTCTTATTATTTCACTACTAAAACATACTCAACTCTCCTGCTCTTTTTTGTTCTGCTCTTTATTGTCCTGCTCTTTGCCTAGCTGTCTCCTCATTCTCGAACACTTGAGATAGCAGCTTAAGTGTTCAAGAGTTAAGAACTGCTTTCTCTGACCACCCAATATAATCATTATTCTCTCTCATAACACCTTGTTCTGATTTACTTGTATTTAAAACTATCTCCCTTCCTAGCCTGTGATTTTCATTAGGAAAGAACTGTCTCATTTTGTCCTCTCACTGTATACTCAATGCCTGCAGTGTCTTCTACATAGTAGGCATTCAAGAAATATTTTTTTAAAGACTGTGTGGGAAAATAACTTTGAAAGCAGTATGGAGGATGTGTGAAAAGGAGGAGGAGGATGTGAGAAACGTGAAAAGACTAGTACCAGCGAGAACAGATAAAAACAGCCCAGGTGAAAGATTATGAAGAGCAAACCTTGTCAAAATGATAGAAGTAAAAGATAGAAAAAGCAGTACTTGAGAAACCAAACCAAGGCAGAATCAACAGGTTCCTGACTTGGGCATGTAGAGAGTGATCCATTAACTTCCATTAGGATTGAAGGAGGCAGAACAGATAAGGAAAGAAAAATAAAGAGGTCTTTTTTGACCATGGTAAGTTTGAAGAATTTTAGTTAATATACACAGAAGGGAGGTCCTGGGCTGGGGACAGATCGTCCCCTCTCTTTTTTCTCCTCTACTAAACCAAATCAGGGTGCCAATAATAATAAAAATACTTTCCAATTTTTGAGCATCTACTTTGTGCTTGACACTGAACTGAAAGCTTTGTATAATATTTCTTTTCCTTTCAAGAATCTTACTAGGAACGCATTCAAAGCTTTGAGAAGTAAACTGAGTCAACTGCCCAAGGGAACAGAGCTGCTAATCAGTGGGGGAGAGGTATGGATATAGTTTTCTTCAAATCAAAGCCTCTTTCTATTACACTAACCTCTAACTTGAATGACCACCTATGAAGTTGGTTCTGGAAAGGGAAAACCAGCAAAGCTAAAGAAGCTATCAGACTGAGAAAATAGGGAATGAGTCTAAGAACAAGAGACTGTGAAAAGAACAAGTTTAATAAAACTTGATGTAAACCAGCTAGAGACAAAGAAGTAAAGTTATGATTTAAAGACCTTCTAAGTCAGAAGGGGCCTCATACTATCATGTACTTCTATAAAGTGTTGTCCATGGCACACAGCAGTAACGTATCTGGGAGATTGTTAAAAATGTAGAATCTCAAGGCCCATCCAGACTTACTGAGACTATGCATCTCAATATGATCCACAGGTAGTTCTCACAAGACATTAATGTTTGAGAAGCACTGGCCTAATACCATTGCATAGATGAAGACACTGAACAGGTTAAAAAAACAGTTTGTTAGAACTCTAGTCTCTCAGTCTTGTATTGATTCTGCTTCTTTAGGTTCCCTCCAAACAGACACAATATAACTCTGAACTTCATTAACCTGAGGTTTTGGCCACAGAAACATTTAGGAGTTGAAATGAGTTTAAATCAGGTTTTTACTGACCATTTTGATTTGTTTCCACTCCACCTGGAATTTTAAGTGCCCCCATGAATTTTCTCCAATCATTTTTTTTAACATCACAAATGTCTTAGTCCATTCAGGCTGCTATAACAGAATACCGTAGACTAGATGGCTTATAAACAACAGAGATTTATTTCCCACAGTTCTGGAAACTGGGAAGTCCAAGATCAAGGCACTGGTAGATTCAGTGTCAGGTGAGGATCTGATTCCTGGTTCACTGAAAGCTATCTTTTTGCTGTCTCCTCACATGACAAAAGGAGGGAGGGATTTCTCTGGGGTCTTTTATAATGTCATTAATCTCATTCAAGAGAGCTCAGCTGCCTTCATTGCCTAATCACCCCTCAAAGGCTCTACACCTCCAAATACCATCATAATGGAGATTAGGTCTCAACATATGAATTGGGGTGGAGGGGTAAAAATCATTCAGTCTATTAGTACTACATGAAACACAAACATGCTATAACCCTGACTATAAAGAATTCTTCAGTTCACACAGTAAGTTTCAATCCTGAATGCTCAATGTGAAGAAGCAGTAAAGACACAGAAACTAGAGACATTTTCTATAGGCAAATCATTTAAAGTCATAGTAAATCATTTATAGTCATGGAATCATGGAATATGGAGCTGGAAGAGACCTTACAAGGTTGAGATGACAGAGAGAGTTCATCTAGAATGCCAGCCATACAGCTGCTGACCATGCTGTACCTAAAAGGAGTCTGAAGCTGGTTTGGGGTCAGTGATTAGTTATATTTGCCATGGGCTGATTCTAAAGAAGGCTATCATAGAGTTGCTGACCTTAAAAGATAAGGAAACTAAGGCCCAGAGGTTAAGAGAAATATATGAGGCACATAATAAATGGACCCGAACTCTAGGTCTGTTGACTTCTGGTATAGTGGTTTTTATCCCAAATCACACTGCTTCTCCTGATACATTTATTCGATAAAAAAATAAAATGATTTTCATGTAATAGACAATAAAAATCAAACAAATTAAAATTTAACTGGGAATAAACAAGTCCTCGGAATTTACAAGTCCTATAATAAAGATTTACATGTACATGTAAATAAATTCAGAGGCTTAAATGAAACCCACAACCTCTAGGTTGTATCATTATAATCAATGAATGATCTCTGACTCAGATTGTTTTCTGACAATTTTACTTTATGGTGAATTTTTCCATGTGACAATTCTGTAGAGTTTAGCCATGATGATGCAGGGAACCTAGGTGCTATGATGGAGCTTTCAATTTAAGAAGTGGGTGGAGAATGAGGGGGCATATTGAATCATTAACAGCCTACTCAGTTCTGAAACCTAGCAAATCCTTTTTGGAAGCCATTTTAAAGACAGCTTCAAGAGGCAAATTCTGGCTAAAGCCTTAAAAGACTGATCTGTAAGAGCTGAACTATACACAAATAAATTGGCATGCCATTTCTAAAAGAGACACAACAAAGAAGCTTCAGAAAATTGGGATTTTCTTATTGTTGAATAAATGTCTCTGATGAATTGAAAAAAAGGTCTGGTATCACAGAAGTTACAGATCTGTTCTATGTTGAATAGTTTAAGAGTCCACCTCACAATTCATTGCTTCTTTGAGGACTAGTTCAGAGACTGAATTATCCCATTTTAAATGAAAATTACAGAAAAGTAATAAGTAAATTTAAAAAGCTTTCAGATACATGAAGTCTGTCTATAGTACTGTGGTTTCTAATTAGAAGCAGGTAGTACTTTACAAAAGACACATTTTTAACACATTTGCTCATGAGTGATAAAGTTAACTAGTTTTGTAATTTGGAATGTTTTGGTCCGTTGGTAAATTTAAAAGTGTGGTGGTGAGAAACGATTTAAAGAAAAATCTATTGTGTTAACTGTAGTCTAAAATGAAAGGAAATCAGCTTTTAGTGCTTCCAGTACATGCAGTCCATTAAATTTGGCGTAAACCCTGAGGAACGTGAAGTACTGTGGATATATCTGCCGAGAACCAGGAATACAACACTAGGGTCTGAAGAACCAACAAAGCACTTCCAACTGTTTTCACTTGTTAAAAAACAAAACTGAACTTCAATATGCCTTCTAAAGATTAAGTCAACTATGCTGAACACTACAACAGGCATCTACCAAGTAGCAAAAAATCAGGGCCAATCACCTTGGCCATGGATGGAAGGAGAGAAGTTACAAACTTCTTCACCACATTAACTGACCTTTTTATCCTTTCCTCTTGACTGTCAAAAAGCTCAATAGAAGTCCAGGCACAGTTTTTCCCCAAGGCCATTTACAATTAACCTAATATTACAGCGATGATGAAGATCCTGTTTATTTGACGTTTTTGGAAAATATAACATATACCAAGAGCTGAAAAGAGCTTTTGAAATTCCACTATGCTATTAATTCCATTATCAAATATTGCCAGTTTAGGTATCAGTTCTGGACAAATGTAGGATTAACTCATGAGGATTTAAAATTAGTGAGTTTATTACTGTTTCCAATATTATTCAGTTCAAAAAGTAGTGCATCCTATACGTCACACAGTTATCTTAATCTACCGTCTCTCCCACAGAATAGGCACCAATAACAAGGGAAAGAAAAGATAAAGTTACATAGGTAAGACAAAAAGGAAAAGTATTACATCTGTCCAATATGTAATTTGTTTAAGGCCCTTAATTCACTCCAAGCCTACATTATAAGCATACAAAATAGCAGACAAATGTAGAAAACTGTGGAAGAGCAATGGGCACTACTAAGCTGGCAAAGGAAGATAAACAGCTACTGGAACAGCAATGAAAAGATGAAAGTGCGAGATGACGTGAGAGAGGCAGGGATATGGAATACAAGTATCTTGTAATGTATAAGCTGAAAAAGAATAACCTGAAACCTGATGCTGCAAAAATCTATAAGAGCTTAATAAATGGAATTTTTAAATAATTCTTAATTGTTAACTATCATTATTAATAATTCCAAATTAAGTACAGGCTTTATAGTGGTCATAATGTTTAAGTCAACATGAAATATATAATGTTCCTTTTGCAAAGCAACTTTTTTCCTTGGAATAGAGGCTGTACTATTACAATTCTGTGTTTCATTTGTAAATTTGCATCCTCAGCTCATTAGGTCATAGACATTTTGGATCCATGGTCATGTTTACGATTTTGTGAGAACCAATTTTTTTCTTTCCTTCCTTTTCTTTATCCCTCCCCCTCTCTCTTTCTCTTCCTCCTCTATCCTGTTATTTATATATTCCACAAAAACAAAAATGAAAACCAGATTCATAACCCTACTACCAAATCAACAGACTGAAAGCTATTTTTAAAAGGAACCCCACATTAATAATGTCATCGTAGAATTTCAAAGTTCTTCATGAAAAATTGCCATTTTTATTTTACAGATGAATTAAGGATAGCCTGTTAAAGACTTTCAGGGTTAAGGGAAAGCCCAGGAATTAAACATGGGCTCTGTGTTCCATCCTAATAAGTTAATGTTTAAAACACATTAAATAATCCAGCCTCACAGCTTCATCCTGGTAATATGTAGAGTAAATGAAGAAAGAGTCTGGCTACCCATCTGTACACACACATATACACATATGTACAGCAAAGGAACAAAAACTGAATGAATTAAAGAACTAGATTCCTAATAATTTTCTAAAAAACATTTAAACCTGGAAGCTTTGTTGAAGTGTTCCTTATACATTTATATACCTATATTCTTAGTGGTCACTATGCGATTTATTATATAATAAAGGTTCACAAATTCTACTTTCTTCCATTAAATTCTGCATATTACTGGCTAAAAATACAAAAGAAAACATTGTGCCCTCCCATTATGCATAATTAACTAGAAAAAGAATGGTTTTATTTATTCAATGTTATCAGTAGAGTAAAAATCATTAAAAAGTTTAGTTTTTCAGGTTAGAAAATGTATTCCTGTAAAAAATGATTCCTATAAAAAACCATTCAAAATTAGTCATCTCTTCATGTATATTGTCACGTGAGTAGAATATTTAGAAAATCCATGTTTATAGAGGGTTTTGGGGGGGGGCTTTAAAACATTTGAAGGGTAAGATCCAATTTTTCTATAATTTTAATAATAAAGACTTCAAAATAGTTCTTTATGGGAAATCAGCATGTTCTTGAAACTACTAACCCGATAATTGAAGCATGAATAAAAAGACCTGAGAGCCAGATTCATCTAGCTAAAAGTATGCTAGTCTTTCAGTTCCACAGTGTGTGACATAGCAACAAGAAAGTTATACAATTTCATTATAAATGCCATCTCTTCAGTCTTGAATGTATGTTACAAATGAGCTTACCTGCATAACTACTTTGAGTACTTAAGTATTAAGAAATGGTCATGGTCTTGTTGTGTATAAGTGTATATGTTTTAATGTATCAAACAGAACTTAAGTATCCAAACAAAGCCTCATCCATTTTAGTCACTTTCAAAGGTTATATCCTTATTCTAAAGGATGCTACAATTGTCCAGAACATTATTAAAACTCCTTTTTAATCTATGGATGGATTTGATTTTTACAAACAGTAATTGCCTTCCCAGAATGGATCTGATTTTATAAAGAGCCTAAAGTTATTCCTTATTTTCATTCTGTCAAAATCCTTTCTGAGTCATATCTAATAAATAAAATGAGATATCATGTGACTAATACTCCCATTTTCCTTAAAAACAAGAAGCAAATATAAAGTATATATAGTAATGAGCTATTGTCTTAAACTGGCTAGGAAAGCAATTTTTTGAACAGTTCCAAAAATATTTTGAGTAATGCTAATATTGTTGAAATAAGTGTATAGCTTCAAGGGTGACTAAAGCAGACTTATTTTGAATGTGCATAAAATAAATATCCTTACTTTAAAGCAAAGATGGACAACCAGGCCCTACTCAATCTGGTCTCCTCTACCCTGCCTTTATCTTTCTGACTTAATTTCCTGCTACGCTCTCTCACTCTAATCCAGCCACACTGGTCTTCTTGTAGTTTCTTGCATTCTAGCCAAGCTCCTGTCTCAGGGCCAGCTGTTCCTTCTGCCTAGAATGTCTTGCCCAAGATTACCTGCAAGACTTACTCCCTCACTTCTTTCAGGTCTTTACTCAAATATCTATCACCTTCTCAATGAGGTCTTTTCTGCATCTTCCTCCCTCCCCATACTCACATCCCTTCTTTATTTTCGTGTGTGTATGTAATACTACTCATTATATAAATTTTCAAACATACACAAAATTAGAGAGAATATAAGAAATCTCATGTGTCCATCATCTACCTTCAACAATTTTCAATAATATAGACCATCTTGTTTCATCTATGCTCCTTTCCCCTCTAAATTATTTTAAATTAAAAATCCTGATATCATCATAGTTTAATTCATAAATACATTGTATTTCTAAAAGGTAAGGACTCTTGTTTAAAAACTGTAACACATTACCACAACGAAAAAAATTAACAATTCCTTTTCACCAAATATCCAGTCAATGTCCTAATTTCCTCCAAGTTTTCATAAATGTCTTCTTACAGTTAGTTTGCTCAAAGTAGGATCTAAGTAAGGTTGGTCCACACTGCATTTGGTGGATATGTCTTTTAAGTCTCTTTTAATCTTATATCTCATGTTCCGTCTCTTATTTCTTGCTATTTCTTGCTATTTATTTCTTGAAGAAGCCAGGTCATTTGTCCTTAAAACATTAAATATTTTATTTATTTATCTATTGTCTATGTCATATTATTAGAATGTGAACACCACAAGGCAGGGATTTTAGCCTGTGTAATAGCAGCATGTAAACCAGTGCCTGACACTAAAAGGCATGCAATAAATACTTAATGAATATTTAACATTTATGCCAAAAGTCTACTGTCCACTCAACAGCAGAAATCGCTAATCACAGGTACTCTTTCGTGCTGAGTCTAACTAAGGACTCCCAATTTTCTGAATAATGTTCAAACACTCTAGGCAGCCACCACCAAACAATCGGATTTGGTACCCAAAGTGAAATCTATTTATTATCCCTGCTTTCGCCCCCTTCGAAATAAATCTCCAAAACAGATTCAACATACTTTGTATGTTGAATACTTTGTATGTTGAAACTGCGCTGAAGTTTAGCATCATAAATTACTGTCTTTCTTGTCAAGTATGTTTAAACATTTCTTAGCTTATTTTACAATTTAGGGGAAAAAGCAAATTGTAGCCAAAACACTAACAGAAAAAAGAAACTGCAGAAGATGGTGGGAAACCAGGGGTACTACATATATTTAAAATTAGCGACATCCCAAGAGATTCATTATAAAATAAAATTAGCAATAAATTTTTTGAAAAGGAAGTAAATTGTATGTGTTTTGAATTAAAAACTTTTTTTTAAGAAAAACAACATGAATGACCAAGATTAACTGGGGGATGACGAATGTCAGGATCTTCCCATTTATAGGCACCAGCAACACATTCTATTTTTCTGTAAATGGTATTTTGAGCTGTATAAAAGTTGTTACAGAAGTGATACAAGGACTACTATATAGAACTCACTTTTTCGGAAATAAAAGTTTATTGTGGCAAAAAAATAAAAAAAAATTAAAACATTTTGTACAATATTCTGAAAAAATAATGTCTTAGACTCATTTACAATTCATTTCTCTTAAATTACCTGATGAAGCTCTCTTTTCCTAAGTTTATCTCTGAAGAAAGCTATGCTAATTGAAAGGCTCCAATCAGATGTTCATATATCTCCAATACTTATTTCTATTAAAAAAATCAGAAATTCCTTGACATTCACTCAAGAAATCTTGTGCTTTCCCTTTATTACCTGCAAATTCATTTGGTAACATCAAAAATTATGTAGGACCTACTACGTGTATAATATATTACGCAATTATTTTTAACCTCTGGAAGGAAAAATTATTATTAGTGGTCTTTCAAGATAACATTAAAAAAAAGCTAGTGGTATAACTTAAAATTATGTCAAGTTCTTTTGGTGACCAATATTTCTTATTTTGAGGTTCTCACACTTCAGTCTGGGGAAATTTTTCTCTGGCAGAGATCAAACTCAAACCAAGAAAACAATAAACAGCCACTACCACATGTGTAAAAAAATCTCCAACAGCCCAAATCCCTGGAAAGAATGATTTCTATTTACTTTTCCTGTGTGATCTATTTAGAGGGAATCTGAAAAGGATGGCTAGAAATCTATAAACAGAAAGTGCTAAGTGGAATTCACTGTTTATAGATTTTAGCTAGAATAATGTTGCCAGGACTCTTTAAAAACATCTTCATCAGGTTTCCTTCATTCTATTGATTGTGTTCCTTTTTTCTACTGGCTCTTAAATTTGTTGTATTCTCCTCAATTAAAAGACACAAATGTAACTTTTGGAATAACATAATTTTTCCAAAGAAACTCCTAGAACCATCTCAGTGCCACCATATACTTGTCATCATGGAATTTTAATATAGTTAAAATATATGTAATAAGACAATCCATATAAGCCTTTCTGATTTAACAAATACTAGGATAGTTTCATATTGATGTGCCATGGTTAAGATGTATATATTTGAGAAAGTTAGAAAGATAGTTTTAAGTTCTAAGTCTTTTGGCTTAAAATCTTTATCAGCTACAGAAATTTCTGAGTGAAAACCATTATTCACAGAACTACTATAGTTCTTATCATATGACCTACTGAACACAGGTATATTCTGACGTATACTCTGAATACACCAGTGACATTTTGACAACCTGAAATGAAGCTGAAACAAAGTCAAATGGAAACATACTTAGGCTTCCCCTTGAAACTTGCCTCTGTACTATTAGGCAGTACTAGAGACTCAGTTCCCTGCCTTGTACTTTTCAGTCATTTCCTTTAAGGGGTCCCCCCAAAAATCAAGAAACCTGCGATGCCAGCTTTCGCTGGTCAACACTAACTTCTGCCTTTGGACTTTAGTGATTGAGCAAAGACATTGTGCTAGTAGCTTCCTTAAAGTAAAATACCTCTGATAAACTTGATTTGTAAATGCTACAGAAAAAGTTCAACATAACCAACTGTAAGATCACTTAAAGATAATTTTAAGGAGAGCACAGATTCCACATCCCTCCAAAAAATTTGCCACTAAGCCACGATTTCTATTTCACTTTTTTCAAGTCAACAATTAACATTACAGCCTTCCATAACACTAATAAAAAACTAGGTGACAGTTTTCTCCTTAAAAGTTGTAAATTTATTAGACGAGTCATTATAACCACTTCACTACATGCAACTTTCCATACATTTAACTGTTTTATTTTCCAATTGTTTTAAATTCAAGATCTATTTTAATATGTTACAGAAAGGGAACTAGTTAGATGACTGGGGGGAAAATATCAAAATAACAGATGTCTCACTTTCCTTTTCTAATGGAACTACCACAGTCTAAAATCTGGGGGCAACTAGTAATACAAAATTAAATTAAAAAGAATTTAAGATAAGTGAAAGTGCACACGGTTACTACAGTTCTGACCATTATTCACCTCAGGAAATAACTAGTAGAAATGACGCTTGATTTAAATTTTTGGCACCTTCCAGTTTGGTTCAACTACCAAAATAAATAAACTTGTCCTCAGAGTTAAGTATTTTCCTTCAGAAGAGGCTGTTGGTATGAATAAACAAGGAATTCATATATTGTATTTACAGTAAGGACAATGTTTTGAGAGATGTATGTCTGATCACCCTGGGAAAACATTTTGTTAGTTATAAAGAACACATCATAAACTGAAACTGTAGAAACTGAACCTTCTTCACAATTTAAAATTTTATATTCACACTATTATGCAAACTAAATAATTTTTTAAAAATCTTAGTTTCCCCTCAATCATGAAATACATATTCAATGTTGAAAAAGACAAAGGCAGTTCTGAAACAAAAGATCAACTGCTATGAAAACAAAATGACATTTTGCAGAATAGGTACACAGCCTCAGAACCAAAACAAATAGACGACCTCTTCATACACTCAAAGCTTCAGCCTTTAGCACAACCAGCACCTATGGATAAAGTGCTCACTTAACATTTGTTGATGACTAAACGATGGAAAAGGTTGATGGTGCTGTAAAAACCAAGACACATTTCCTTGTGTGCAGAGATTAAAATCTGTTAAACCTACATTTAAAAATCTCTGCCCTCCCACTCCATCATCGCTCTCTTGCCTTGTAAGAGACCTGCATGTACAAAAATAAAAGTAGATGGTGAGGTGACTTTATGATTTACAGCATTTTCCCCACTTGGAGCCTTTTTAAAGAGTCCTTTGAGGTTCTAAGAAACAAACACTATGTAAAAAGAGTTATTGTTTGAACTACCTAACAATTACCCAGACTTCTTTTAGACTTCTGTTAACCTATAAGTAAAATGAGCATCTTTAACTTTGGAGAACGAGTTCCTACTCATAAATGCTTTCAGCTCCTCAAATCCCAGGCGCGGTTGGCAGATCAAGCATATCCATCAATTAGAGGGCTCTTCCGGGCCTCAGTTTATCCACTTACAGAAACGGGCGTATTAACTTGTTTCTTTGGGGGCCCGGAGGTGTAATTAATCAGTGTTTTAAAATGCTGTGAGATCCAGAGATGAAAGGAAAGGCGAGAGCCACTCAGACATGATGACAATAATCATAACAATAAAAAGAATGACTAACTTAGAAGTCTGCGTTATGTAAGGAAGGAGAAAGAAGTTATCAGATTCTCACAAACAAAAGAAAAGCCTACCGCCCCCTTTGTTTCTTTCATTTCTCCCTTCCTCCCTACCCCCGCACAGCTCCCCTCGCGCAGCTGGCGGCCAGCGCTGGGCTCTGGGCTCGGACCCGGCCGCCGCGCGCCCCGTTCTCAGGCGGAGGGGGAGGGCGCGCCCCG
>NW_006434709.1:6713333-6720374 GCF_000325575.1 Pteropus alecto | reverse complement strand
ACACAACCGCTGGTGGCCGGAATCCCAGCACGGCTCCGAAACCCGGAGCGAGGGGGTGAAGTGTGCGTGCGCCGGTGGCGCGAGCAGACAGCGCGGCTTTTCGCCGCCGCCTTCCTCGCCAGCCGGCCAAGCCGGGCGACGGGAAGTTGGCCGAGGAGCCGAGCGCTGAGGGGCCGCGGGCGGAGGGAGAGGCGCGGGGTCCGCTTTGTGGTGTGGCCGGAATCCCAGCACGGCTCCGAAACCCGGAGCGAGGGGGTGAAGTGTGCGTGCGCCGGTGGCGCGAGCAGACAGCGCGGCTTTTCGCCGCCGCCTTCCTCGCCAGCCGGCCAAGCCGGGCGACGGGAAGTTGGCCGAGGAGCCGAGCGCTGAGGGGCCGCGGGCGGAGGGAGAGGCGCGGGGTCCGCTTTGTGGTGCGCTCCCGAGGGCTCGACGCAAATCCGAGCGCGCGGCAAGGCTTGTGCTGCTGGTGGAGGCGGCGGCGGCGGCGGCGGCGCCCCCCCCGACGGTCCCTCCGCCTCACACCGCCTCTGGGTCACTGACACACACTCGGTGGGAGGGGAGGGGACTAGCAGGAGGGCGGGGCAGGAGGGAGGGGACAGGGCCGAGCCACAGCGGGAGGCGGTACCTCGGCGCCTTGTGGTCTCTTGGGAGTTGTAGTTCCCCCACCGAAGAAAAAAAGGGATACATTGTTGAAGCGTCCCTCTCGCTCTGCACTGCGCATGCTCGGGGAGAGAGGGTCAGCCTCCACTGTTACTATGGTCACCGACACACTAAGGAAGAGAACTTGTTTAGTGCTGCTGACTAAACAAGGCCTTTCTTGTATTATGGTGCTGTTAGGTATCCCGCCCTTAGCTAGTCCTTCCTACTTCGCTCCACCCCCAACTCCTAGCCTCACCACTCACAAGTCCGCAATGAAATCTGGCATCCCGATATTTCGGTCTTCTCTGCTGTTTAATTTTAGTCCACAAATCCTGAATCACAAATACCCATTTCTTTCCCTTCCTTCAAGCGAAAACTTTCAGCCTTAGATTCATGGGTTTTGTTTGTTTGTTTGTTTGTTTGTTTTTGTTTGTTTTACCTAGGACTTGTAGACATGTAGTTGCTTCTAGTAATTTAACAATTAGGTTATAAAACTGTTAGAATCAGAATCTGATTCGCTATCAGGATCTCATAATTAATTTCTTTACTTAGGCACATCTAACTTTAAGGCCAGCAGAGGTAAAGTTCAAGGTTAAGATCTCTATATTTTACTTGATCAGTGTAAAATAATCCAGATTATTTTAAGGCCTACAATTTTTAAGAAGAATGAATTTCATAAAGTATAAATTCAAAAGATAAGTGGAAAGTTGAAAATTGTTTACTATATATATGTTGGCAGACTTCCATTTAGCAATAAGATTAGTCTGAACCAAGGTCTGAGTATGCTGTTGGGCTGGTGAGCTAAGTCAACACCCATACTGGGCATCCAGGTGTGCATAGGTAGGTAGTGGAGGAGGGTGATGAAAGGCAGGACACATTAATGGATTTCCAGAGGAATGACTAAAAGCAACCTATCCCAAGATCTTGTTTTCTTTCTCTGCCTACCTAGAACCCCATACCATAAAAAAGATAATGCATAGAAATCGGAAACACATTTAGAGCAGGAAAAGTTGAGTCTCAAGATTAGAAATCTTTATATTTGTAGACCACATAATTATTCACTCAAAAAAATTTATTGAGTATACTACATCCCAAGCACTTTATTAGGTCCCAGAAGCAGAAATACAAGAATATAAAAGAAACATTCCTTATTTTCAAAGTACTTACTGTGCAGAGGAGGCAGGTAAATAAACAGCCTCAGTGTGATGAATACTGTAATTAGAAAGTATGCCAGGTGCTTTGATATACAGCTACCTCCAGACTCAGGCCAGATCAGAAAACACTCCAGAGAACATTTGAACTTGAGGGTGACTAGGAGTTAATGTGTTTGTGTATTTTGGTAGAGGAGGGGGAAGACAGAAGTGGGTAAGAGAATTGGGGATGGGGGTAGAGGGCAGCGAGAAGTACTAGAGACATGAGACCCAAGAGTGTTTTGATTCAGCAGAGTGCCTAAGCTGGCAGGGGCAGGAGACAGAGCTGGGTAATCAGACACTGTTTGAGGGAAAGAATTAATAGAACCTAGTGTGTAATTGCCTGTGTTCGGGGATAAAGGATAAAGGAAAGTTATTCTTCATGATGTTTTTGGTTACAAGCAATGAAAAATCCAGCTCTAACTGGCTTAACCAATAAACCAACAGTGATCTGTCTAGATAAAAAGTCCAGCAAAAAGATTGACTACAGGGCCGAATGATTCCAACAGCTCCAGATGTCATTAAGGACACATTTCTTTCTTGTTTCATTGCATTTCCTTCTTTAGTATTAACTTTTTATGGTCAAATGACAGACAGTTGCCAACAATTCCTGTGGCTGTAAGTTTTGCCATGAGGTCCAAGAAGAGACAAGAACAGAGAGTCATTTTTGGAAACTCTTTCAGAAAGAAAACTACTTTCCCAGAAGCCTCAAGAATTGATTCATGTGTCTACATAAACTAAAAATGGTGGCTAGGGGATGGCATGAAACTGAGTATCTTAGGATAAAGACATATGTCCTGCCCCTATACCCAAAGGAGTCAGCTTCTCACAAAGCTATGATGAGGAGGTGTGGATATCTCAATGAAAGTTACCCAAAAGAAGAATTGAAGCTGAGAACGAAAGTGGGAGGACCACAATATCTACTACAAGGAAGGAGAGGAATGAGTCACAGATTTCTGGCTTCTGTGATTATGAGCTAGTGATGCCATTCACAGAGGTAGGGAATACAGGAGATTGAACAACTTTTGAAGGGGAATCTGTTGAGTTTACTTTGGCTATGTTGGGTTCGAGATGTCTCTGGACATCTAAGTTGAGAAGTGGAATGAGCTATATGACTCTATATGACTCTAGTGCTGTGAAGAGAGATCTGGACTGTAGAAGATACCATCTGAATATTTGAATATACCATCATGGTGGTTGAAATTATGGGAATGGATGAGATCACCCAGGGAAAGTATGCACAGAAAAAAGGAGGAGTCAATAATAGCACCCTGGAGAATACTAGCGTTTAAGGAGTGGGCAGGAAGATCATGAAAATGCCTGGGCACTAGCAAGAGAACTAGGACATACAAAGGAGTAGGAAAATGTTATCTATAACCAGGATAAAAGTTAGTCAACATAAACACAGCTAGAAATGACAGAGATGGTAGAATTAGCAGTCAACAACATTAAAACTGTTATGATAAATATGCTCCATTTGCTGAAAGAGAGAAATTAAAAACATAAGAAAAGGAATTTGTAGAGATTAAATTGCAATTTCTGAAATAAAAATTTCACTGGAAGGGATTAACACTCAGAAGTAGATTAAGCACTCAGAAGAAAAGATTAGTAAATTTGAAAGCATACCAGTAGAAATTTAGACAAAATAAAGGATGGGACAAAAAAAACCTAAAAACACAAAAACAAAAACAAAAAAAGGAAAACAGAGCGTCAGTGATTTTCTAAGTATTCTAAGATATGTGTAACTAGAGTTCTAGGTGAGAGAAGGGTGAAAAGAGGTGACAGAAAAATTATTTGAGGTAATACAGCTGAAAATATTTTCATATTTGATGAAAATTGTAAACCCAGAGACTCAAGTAAGTAGCTCAATAAGCCCCCTAAGCAAGGTAAACATATACATTCACGCACGCTTGCAAAAGCCACTACAAGAGACATTGTTATTAATTTACTGAAAACTAGTGATAAGAAGAAAATATTAAAAGCAGCCAGTGGGAGAGGCGGGGCAGGAGGGGTGAGGATGGGGGGAAGAAATGTTACGTATATAAAGAAACAAAGACAAAAAGTCATCAAACTGATCAGAATTTCTGCAAGTCAGAAGACAACGAAAGGACATTTTTAAAGTGCTGAAAGAAGAAAAAACGTGTCACATAGAATCCCATATTTAGAGAAAATATCTTTCAAAAATGAAGGCTAAAGAAAATGAAAGCTGAGAAAATGTTGCCATTAGAACCGCACTACAAGAAATGTTAAAGAGACTTTTTCAGCATTAAAAAAACAATCCCACCTGGAAACTGGGATTTATGCTAAAGAATGACCAGTGCCAAAAATGGTAACTATGTGAGTAAGTATAAAATACTTTTTCCCTTCATTAAAAATTTTTTTAAAGGATAATTGACTATTTAAAGCAAAATTTATAACACCACTGTATTATAGGACCCAGAATATATGTAGAAGTAAAATGTTTGACAGCAATAGTTTAAAAGATGGACGGGAAAAATGCAATTGTTAGAATTTACATGTGGAGCGTTATAATAATATTTGAAGGTAAATTGTGATAAATTAAAAATGCATATTCTAAACCTGATAACAGCCATCAACAATAAAACAGACAGGTATAGCTAATAAGTCAATAGTGAAGAAAGAGAAAGTAAAATCCTAAAAAAAGGAAAAAAATGTTAGAATGGAGAAACAGAAATATAGAAGAAATCTGTGTCTCTAATGACAGTGGAGCTGACAGGAAGCTCCACACAGCTCTGTATTTTCCACCTCTTGAATTTTTTTAAGTAAGAGAGAAATAAACATCTATCTTGTTTAAAGGCATCGTTATTTTGTATTCTATATTATGAATAGCTGAACCTAACGAGAACAGCCAGGCATAAGCCTACAGTAGTTTTATGAAATTGGGTATTTTTTTCAGCATCAAGTAGACCCATGCATTGCCCAGAATTTGGCCACATTGCCAGCAACTTCACATAGTTCTGGGATTCAAATATTTGTCACTTAAATTCCAGGGATAGACCATCTTTTGGAATAACATCGCTTACTATTAGTTTGATCAGTTTTTCTTGAAGAAGAAAATACATGTAAAGATCTTAGTGCAGTCTTGGAATACAGAAAATGCTGAGTCAATATACATACTTTGACTGAGCCACAATAATAAGGTACTTAATATACCTCAATTTAGGCATATGCTGGAGTATACACTCCAAACTCAAGTGTAGAGAATCAAGGTGGCATTCATTTATATATCAAAATCTGTGGATCTCTTTGAAATTCTGACTTTCTTTCCACCATACAGTTCTGTATAGTTCTTCAAAACCTGTAGTCTTTTGAATTCAGAACAATTCAATCATGGAAAATGAGTGAGCCTCCAATTACCACCTGCTCTATCTTCATTTCTAGTTTAATACCTACATTTCCTTGACCAAAGCAGCTATCCTTCTGTTGCATATCTGCACTTTTGAATTTGGTATATACAGCTACCTAGTCATTTCAGTAAGAAAGTGAATCCTGGGGGACTAATAAGTTAGATTTTTTGCATCTCTTAAATTGTAAAAAGTTTTTGATCTTGGGAAATTGCTCAGTAAATTTCAGCAAGTTTCCTACACTGTCTGACTATATAAACATGACCTAAAATTCTGTTTCTACTCTCCTCTCAAACATACATGAAAAAAGATTCAGGATATGAAATAAGAAAAAAACCACAGTATTGATACCTTTCTCCAAAATATGCAATAAATCTAATTTGCTAGTAAATGATGCAGAGGAAACTGGGCTTGAAGAAACTATTGCGAACATTTTTCTCCTTATATTGAAAATGTTTCATCTGCTGCAAATAAACATATCTTTTCATGTTTAGTTCAAATTTCACGTATTTTATATTGACAAATAATTGTATTAGTTCTTATGTGCTAAAAGGTTTTTTTTTCACTAAAATTTCAGGCATATTTCCCTTTGGGATCAGGAAAACCCTATCTGTATGTTGGACTCTTGCTGAGATTCTTGAATTTGAGAGTGAAAAATGTGTGTGTGTGTGTGTGTGTGTGTGTGTGTGTGTGTTTCATTTTAATAATCAGATAATAAGTAGGTTTTCCCTCAGAACTCCTACCTTCCAGCATTCCTCCACAAAATAAAATTATTCTCTTCTAATGTTCTCAAAGGCTCCAAATAGCTCACAGTCAA
This sequence comes from Pteropus alecto, assembly GCF_000325575.1. Classification (NCBI taxonomy): domain Eukaryota; kingdom Metazoa; phylum Chordata; class Mammalia; order Chiroptera; family Pteropodidae; genus Pteropus; species Pteropus alecto. Next base: position 6,714,363 of record NW_006434709.1, on the reverse strand, counting down.
CATGGAATATGCTCCTATTTTAAACCTGTGAATGACACATAATTTGAAGGCCTGGGCTTTCACTCAAAAGATTTGTAGGCCCCAAATGCTGGTTCTGACATTTTAGATATATTTGGAAAATGTCAAAGATAAGCTAGTTAAGATTTTAATGGTTTAAAGGATTATGCTTGTACACGAAAGAATGCAGCCTATATATTCTCAGCATTAGTGCAACCAACATGTATGCAAGCAGTTACTTTGGAACTTTAAAAAGTAGTGCATAATGAAACAAGTGGAAGACTCAAGGAGAGAAGATTTAGGTTGTATATGCATCTCTACTGATTCATTTGTTCATGGAATAACGACATATTTTAGTATCTCAAATTTCATGCATTTATTCTTTCATCAAATACTTGATTATATATCGTATGCTAGGCTATGGATACAAAGATTAATTTGTCATATTCCTAGCCCTCAAGAAACTTATAATTGAGTGAATAGATAAGTGTAGTACAATTTTATAAGTGCTATTCTAGAAGTATGTTCAGAGGAACAGTGCCAATGTAGAGAAGGGAGTAATCAATTTTACAAGAGAATGCAGTCAGAAAACACCTCAAAGATAAGATGGTGGTTGAGCTGAGTCCTTAAAAATGAGTAGGTGCTCGCCAGGAGAGCCAGGACATTTCAGTCGAGCTTGCACTGTAAGAAGAGATTTGGAAGAGTGAAACAACTGGGCTCATTTAGAGAATTACAAGCAGTTCAGTATGGCCAAAGCATAGGGTATGATGTGGGCACTCTGAATGATGAGGTTGGTGAATTTCCCGGGATCAGATCATAGACATTTGTGTATGCCATGCTGTGCCAAGGAGTTTGGTGATGAGGAACTGTTGAAAGAGTCTAAACAGAGGAGTGATATAAATCATATTTATGTTTGAGCACAGTGATCAGTTAAGAGAATATGCAGTAATTCAGGTGAGAGATGATGGACAAACTGAGTAGCTGTGGAGAATGAAAAGAACAGATACCAAAGATGTTTAGGAGGTAGAATGAA
>NW_006434709.1:6707801-6713310 GCF_000325575.1 Pteropus alecto | reverse complement strand
GAAAGAGGAGGGAAGGATAATTCTGAGGTTCCTGGGTGTGCAATTGGGCATCGTATACTGGAATTATTCATTAATATGGTGAACACTATAGAAGAAGCAACTTTGTGAAGAAGGATAATGAATTCATTTTTGCAGTGGAGCTTGAAGTGAATGTGATGCTGTCTAGAAGGCATGAGATAAATATTTAGGATTCATCCAATCACTGAAAGAAAGCGTGTGGATAATATCATCCAGGAAGAGTATGTAGAGTAATTATGATAATGATAGTTAATATTTATTGCATTATTAAGATCTTGCTTGTGCCAAGCATCTTGCTCTATGTTATTTCATTTAATTTTTGGTACCACCATGTGAAATAAGTACTTGTGCTAGTTATCTTTACGTGTCAACTTTGCTGGGCCATGAGGTGCCCAGGTATTTCCAAACTTTATACTGGGTGTGTCTGTGAGGGTGTTTTTGCATGAGATTAACATTTGAATTGGTAGACTAAGTAAAGCAGATTGCTCTCCCTAATGTGAGTGGGTCCCAACCAATGAGTTGAAGGTATATTTGAATAGAACAAGAAGGCTGACCATCTTACAGATAAGGAAGAATTTCCTCCTGCTTTACTGTCTTGAGTTTGGACTTCGACCTCTTCCTTCCTTTGGACTCAAATTGAAACATTAGTTTTTCCCGAGTCCTAAGCCTGTCAGCTTGCAGACCTATTTATCTATCTGTTTTTCCATCTATCTCTCCTATTTTTTTTTTTCCCACTCTGGAGAACCCTGACTAACATAGTACTTATCTCCTTTAACAGTTAAAGAAACAGGCTTAGAGGCCTGATGTTACACAAGTACAAAATTGTGGATCCAGAATTCAACTCCAGCTCGTCTGATCTTAGCCCTTGAGAATCTTGAGGAATACCAACATTAAGGACTAGTAAGAGGAAAGAAGAGGCATACAGGAAGAGAAAAGACTGAACAGTAGAGAAGTAGAAAGAAAACCATGCTTAACTCAAAAAGAATCTGGACACTTTGGCTAGAAATAGATGATAAAGATTTATTCAAGGGTCTTAAGGTTTGCAAACTGGATACACAACTAGGCAATACCCAGAGTGTTCTGAAGGAGGAAAAAAGTTCAGAGTCCTCTAGTAAAAAGCACATTCTTGAGAAGAGTCAGTTCTGCATTTTTAGCTTCTGGATTTGTTCAAGATAGCTAATCAGATATCAGGTAGTCTGAATATACAAGTCCTTTAGGGGGTAATCTGGAGTTCTTATACATGTCCAGGTGTTGAGGCAGGAACTGGAATGTTTCAAAGTTTAAGTTCCTTGGCTAGTTAAAACAAGAATAAAACAGTTTCCTCATGCTTCAACCTACTTGATTTTAGTAATTTTTTCAGTTTAACTATAGTGACTCCATTTTCTTTCTTCATTCTATTTCTCACTACATTATCATGGAATTCAAAAAAAGAATGTTTTAAAATGGGAGAGGTTGGGTAAGATAAAGTTTGAAAGAGTCCATTGCATTTGGCAACTAAGAGGTCACGTGTTTCTTCCAAAGCAGTATTTTTTGGAGTATTTCAATATTTGCAATACAAGGAAATAAGGAATTAAAAAATATTAGTTTATCAAACACTTTTATTTCCTTATTCAAGATTCAAAAATCTCATAAAAGATTTTAAAATTTAGGTCTGAGTCTAACCAATAAATTATATGGTTGAAAATTTAATGTGTATATATTCAGACCACTTAAGAGTTATCGTTAATATATGATTCTAGATCTTTGAGATATTCCGTTATTAATTACTGGTTTTAATGGATACATTATTGAGGAATATATGTCTAAGCTATAGTCAGTCCAGTTTTTCAGATTAAGTTTCATGAGAAAAAGACAGTACTTATGACTGATATGTAGGAAAAGGGATTGTTTTTGCAAAAAAAAAAAAAAATATATATATATGTATATATATTCTTGTGAAAATACAGACAGTAAATAAGTATTCTTTTAAATAAAATATTTTCTAAATCTAAGAGTCCGTGAAATGAAACCAATAGATGTGACAATGTTTTTCATGATTTTTTTCTTGCTTTTTCCCCACCATCCCTTTCTCAGTTTTCATTTATCTAATCATGTTTTCCTTATTTCTCCCCCTTCACACCTTTTATCCTTCTAATAGTATGGTTCTCAATTAGTGGTGTCACCAATTTCCTAGGGGACATTTAGAAATGTGGGGGGAGGGACATATTTTGTTTTTCACAATGACCGAGCACTTTTATTGGCATTTCATAGACAGGGGCCAGGATTACTGCATAAAGGAGAATGGTCTCACTCAAAACACCAATTGCATAGACTGGTTTGGTGGTTTTACATTCAAAATATCCATGTTTCAATGGTTATCCTTAGATTTTTCAATAGGGTACACTTACTTTAATAAAGTTTAAAGTTAATTAAAAATTTTAAGCAACTCCCAAACAATACAAGGACTCTAGAAAGATTCTAATCACCCTGTTTTTCCACCTTACATATTACTGTTAGTATTTAGTTCTATCTTGTTTTTAATTCCCTAAAACTCAGTTGTCATCATTATTTTATTATTTTTACAGTACACGCTTATTTATATTTATGTGTCCACATCCTCACCAACCTTTATTATTTTCTGTCATCTTCATTTTAGCTATTCTAGTGAGTGTGTAGTATCTCACCATAGTTTTTATTTACATTTCTCTGATGATTAATGAAATTAAGCAACTTTTAAACAAATATTGGCCATTAGGAAATCCTTTCTTTGAAGGGTCTAGGTTAAAATTTTGTCCATTTTTCTATTATACTGTCTTTCTTTTTCTTACTGACTCATAAGAATTCTTTGTATATTCCGGTTATAAGTCCTTTATCAAATATATATATATATTTGATATATATATCAAATAAAATATTTTCTCTCAACTGGACTAGTTTCTATGTAAGTTTCTCAACTTGGGATTCTCTTACCTCAAAGATAGTATAAATTCAGACCTTATACTCACCAATTATGCAGCTTTTGGTTTAGATTTCTCCTAGAAGAATTTTTTCCTATACTCAGAGCAGAAAACAAATTGCTTGCTATTTGTCCTGTCTGATAGATCAAACTTTCCTAGCTCTTTCTCACTGACTCTGCGTATATTCGAAAGTCTTAACATTTATAGGAGTCCCAGTCCTAACCTCTGCACTGCAGATGCAAAGGCACATTCTTGTCCCTGTGTGGGCATTCAAATCTTGGGCCTCAGCTCCTAAGGCTTAGATTCAGATCTCTGGCTTTGAGTCCTCTCCTCTGAGTACAACAGTGTGTGTGTGTGTGTGTGTGTGTGTGTGCGCGCGCGTGTGTGTGTGTGTGTGTGTGTGTGTTTCTGGCAACAAGTATTTCTCCTTCTTTCTCTTAAGCTCAGCTATATATTTCATTGTTGTTTCTCTTGTTATAGTTACCCAGCATGTCTATATATTTGTATCAGAAGAGATGGCTCTTATTAGCTCAATCTGTCATAATGTAGGAATCTATTTTTCATTTCTTTTTGAAAAGCATTTCAAACACTTTGCCATAACTACCTAGATTCTTCTTTTCTAAAACTTTTAAACCAATACTGTAAAGAACACATTTGACTTTCTAAACTGCTACTACATTAGTGTGCAAGTGAAAAGAAACATATTGACTGTTAAGCATTACAATCTCTAGAGTGGTAGTATAGAAACTACATGATTAGGGAATACTGGTGAACCAGGGTACAGTGGAGAGAGTGTTTACGGTGAAGATATAGGACTATAAGCTCACGATACTCATTTTAATTTTTCCTATTTCATCCTTGTACTAGATTGTGACATATATATAACACAATCTTTTCTTGTTAGTTTTCTCTAGTTCTCTGAGTTACTTTAGTAAGTAAAACAGCAAGTTACTCCCTAAACTCTTCGGTTTTTAAAAATCTCTTTGTAGACCAGAGTACAGGGATCCTGGACTTTGCGAAGAGAATTTTCCTATCTGAGCTTTGCCTTTCTGAGGATTGATTCCTTACAACTAGCTCTCCTGAACTGGTCCCGCTTTAATATTTTCTCATAATTCCCCCATGCAGTTTCACATCCCGCCTTAATCATTTGTGTCTCCCCCTGCCTGTCCTGCCTCCACTGATATCAGAGATCAGTTTCTTCACAACCCCACCCCACTGTGTCTCTGTGCATAGCTCCCCGCCTCCCAACCTGAGTCACCACATGCCCCTTCTTGTGTTACCAGCCCAAGCTCTTGCTCCCAGCCTCTCTCTTCTCAGATAAAATCAGCATCGCACATTAGCAAAGACAGTTCTATTCATCTGACTAGACTTAGTCAGCCTGAAGTTTTTCAATTTATAGTTTTATGTTTTCAAAATGCATTATTTAAAAATCTTTTTATTTTAGAAAATTTCAAAACATACGGAAGAGAAAATAGTCTAATAAACCCCGTGGACACTTCATACAGCTTCAACAGTTTTCAGCTCCTGGTAGATCTTGTTTTATTTCTACTCCACCATATCTACTGTTTTATTTAGAAATAATTCCCAAATGCCATATAATTTCATTCGTATTTCCATATGTGTCTCTTGAAAAGTGGGTATCTTTATTTTTAAAACATAGTTATAATGTAATTATCACACCTAAAAATAAAACCCCTGAATATTTCCTTAATGTCCTCAAATATCCAAACAGTTTTTATGAATTGGGATCCAAAAACAAATATACATGCCATTGGTTGTTATAGCTGTTCAATCTCTCTCTTTTTAAGAAAATTTTATATTATGGAAATCTTCAAACATATTCAAAGCAAGCAGAGTAATGTACATATTGAACACACTTATCTTCAACAATGATCAACAGTCTGTCATTCTTTATCAGCTATACCTCCACCCACTCCCCAATTTTCATTCCATTCTGTTTTTAGTCTTTTGAGGTAAAATGTACAAATATTTAAATATGCAAATCTTAGCTGTACAATTTTGACAAATGGATATACCAATATAACCTACAATGCTATAATATAGGACATTTCCATTTCCATAAATGTTCCCCTTGTGCCTCTTACCCACTCACAAGCAACCACTACTTTGATTGTTTTTTGTTTTACTGTAATTTATGTCTATTCCAGAACTTTATGCTCTTATATACAACTTCTTCTCAGTGTAATGTCTGTGAGATGCATCCGTGTTGTTGGATTGGTTTGTTTCTTATTGCTATAACTACTACAATGTGTTTATCCTTTCTCGTGTTGATGGACATTTGGTCAATGCAAGTTTTCAGTTACTGAGGATAAAAGTATGAACATTTGTATATATGTCTTTTTGTGGATATGTTTCATAACTCTCGAATAAATTTCTAGGAATGGAATTATTTGGTCAAAGGGTAAGTTTATGTTTAACTTTATAAAAAACTATCAAACTTTTCAAGGTGGTTTTACTATTTTACATTCCCACCAGCAATGTGTGAAATTTCAAGTTGCTTTATATTCTTGTCAACATTTGGAATTGTTAGCGTT
>NW_006434709.1:6694648-6707775 GCF_000325575.1 Pteropus alecto | reverse complement strand
AGGGGGGGCGGGGCAGGGGGTGTTGGTGGTGGTTTTTTGTTGAAGAATTTGGGTGGCTTGTCCGGTAGAAATTCAGGTCTGGATTTTGTATCCATATGTTTCACATATTCCTCTGTCCTTTGAATTTTCTGTAAATCGGTAGTTAGATCTAGAGGTGTAATCAGATTCAAGTTCAGTTTTGTCAAGACTGTTTCAAAGATGGTGTTATGCACGTCCATTAGAAGATACATAATGATTTGTGTTCTTTTATTTGCCACTATGACTTTGAGATAAATTTCTAGAAATATGATTGTTGAATCAAAGGATAAATGCATATATAAATTCACTAGATTTAATTTATAAGATTTTCAGGGGCTTATTATAAACTATAATATGCTGTTTAGTGAGGTACTAGACAGTTGCAGTAATTTTACTATATAGAAATTTATACGCATACACAGACAAATCTCATTATTCATAGTAATTACGTTCTATAAAGTCGCTGTGAACACTGAATTACCTTTTTACCAAGAAAGAACTCTGCCTAGATGAGAAAAACAATGTTAGCATGGACATGAAGTCTAGAAACATAAACATAAACATAAAAGTGTGTAAGGAAACTAGCTAACAATATGACTTGAAACAAAAGAGAAAACTGAGGGTTATGTATTTAATAAAGTCAAAAATCCAGTTCAAAAATATTTCAGTGAATGGGAAATGAAAGACATACTACTTAATGAGATATCTGGTGACTAGAAAAATCAATTTACTTGGAACCTGAGAAGTAGAGATGGGGTGCAGACAGAAGAGACTTTGCCTCACCAGTGGAAAAGAAACAGTCCTGACTTTGACTTTAAGAAATAAAAATGAATGCTTGTGATTTATATATTGAGGTAGATATGATATTCACCGAGACCTCTGTAAATTGTAGTCATACATTTTGCACTACTACTAAGCAAATGCTGATTAGGGACACTACAGGAAATATATAAGGTAAAAGCCATATTCTCTAAATATTAGCACAACAATGATCTTTCTCGCCTCAACTCCTAGTACTATTCTCTTGAGAGGTGACAATAGAAAATATATCACTAGACTTTTACTTCAGACTCTCCTTAAAATTTCTTTCTAGGTCAGATAATCAACCTAAGATACTTCTTGGAGTCAAGTTACCAAGACCTTCCAGTGCTATCTTGGGACCCTTCATCACAATACTTATATCCCTATGCTGAGAGACTCCAATGCCTCTTTCCCAATCTCCACCAGGATTCCTTTAAACTCTCCGATATTTCCTCTTCTAAAATGCTCTCATAATAACATGTCCTAAACCATGAGTTGCTAGCCTGGGTCTCCCTTTGTTTTTTGGACATTTTGCTTGCTTGAAGTTTAAGAATTTCAAAGTCTATCTAGGAAGTTTAAAAAAAAATCCCTTGATAGAGAGGGTAAAAATATGCTGAAAAAGCCCACTAGTATTATATACTTTTAAAGAAAGTAACTTGGCTAATAAGAGGATTATCATTACTATGATAGATGCCTACATTTTATTTTCTGACTGACCAGACTTAACATTATTTAGGAAAATTGTGAGAAGTAATTCTTATCTTCCAAAAGGCTAGTGTTCAAGAAAGCTCTGTCACTAAGTAGTTTTACGGATGGATAAGAATAAAAAGGAATTCAGTAAAAAACCTTGTCTATACATTTAAAGTAGTGGAATTGATATAAAATAAGAAAATACATCCTTTCATAATTGTAGGTTCAGTCTGAGCTTTTGTTTACTCAATTTCTAAATTTCATTATTCAGTTAGAACCATATAATACTACTTATGAGATTATTCTGCTATCCAAAGCAATTATTTATTTGCTATTTGCTCCTCAACCATAGCTATCTACCCTCATCTTTTACTCTCCAATTCCAGATTACAGCAGATAATTCAAGTGGAGGGGTAGACTGGGCTAGGGGTTGCAGATAACTAGATGATACATAATAATAAAATCGCAACAAGTCAAATTACTTTGAAGACAGATCCTCATGTAAAGTTTTGAGAGGTAACAAAGGACCTGATTAGTGATCATATGTAATGTTAAATTTATAGTCATATCTAAGATTTGGGAATGGTCTTTAGCCAGCAGTCATTCTTAACTCTTACCTCCCTTCTTGGAAAAATATCTGTTATGTTGCAATCATTGAGCAAATGCCAAATACCTTCTGGGATATTCGGATCCTGCCAAGAATACCCACCTCCCCTAAGCTATCATCCACTCCGTGGGAAAGCTTTTGAGTTTCCATCTCTAGCATGCCACACCTAAATCCTGGCCAACCAAAGCTAACAAGTGTGTGGTTCAAGTGGTCCCTTAGATCACTTGAGTAACCAAAAATGTCCAGGGTACACAAGAGAAGTAGAGCATTAATGATAACATGTGCCTGTTTAGAGCTTACGTGTGACTCTTAACACAGAGAGAAATTGCCATTAGAATTCTGCTGATGATAAGACCAATAGTCATATTGTGTCTTGATTGATAAAAATAAAAATTGGTAAAAAGTAAAATCCTTGTTCCATAGGTACACAGAAGTGAGATTAATACAAAATAAATAAATAAGTCCTTTCATAACTTGAGGTTCAGTTAAAACTTTTGTTTATTCAATTTCTTGATTTAATTGAACCATGAGTATATATTACTTATGACATTATTTTGCTATTATAAACAATTTGTTACTAGTCAGTCCTCAACAATAGCTATCTACCCTTATTTTTACTCTTCATTTCCAAATTCCAATGGATTATTCAACTGGAGGATCAAACTGAGCCAGGAGTTAAAGACAAATGGGTGATACTTAAACACAAAGAAATGGAATACTAATGTAAATATTTGACATTTCTATTTGATTATGAAAAGAATTAAGTGTTAAGATTTAGAAATACAACTGCTGTGAATTTTTACTGATGACATGCTGAATTGTGGCTTTGGCTATCGATATGGTTGGCCACTCATGAACAAAAGGTAAACATCTGTACCTGAGAACATAGGCAAATTGGCTGGCTCAGAAGAAACTTCAAAGCTACCATTATAAACATAACAAAGAAAACAGAGTCAAATAACATAATAAGAAAAAAAGAAAGAAAGAGGATAGGTTATCTCATAGTACTGTATGGTAAAAATCCCAATTATTTTGAGATCATTTACCCAGCAATCAAAATTGGACCCAAAACCTGCTTAAAAAAAAAAAGAAAGAAAAGAAAACAAGAAAAATGGTTTAGAAGCAATATACAAAAGCTCACAAACTTTATTAGTAGAAATTTTTCTAATATTTAAACTCATTTAAATAAACTTAATTATTACATTCCCCCAGACACAGATTAGAAGCAATAAATTGTTCTTTTTCTCCAGGAATTATAGACCCTAAAATTTATTGTGTGTTTACTATGTGTGAGAGATAGTTACATAGTTAATTTAATTCTATGAGATATGTATAATGATTCCCCTCATTGCACAGTCACAGAAACTGAGGTGTAGAGAGGTTGCTAAATTTCTCAACATCATGTTGGTAAATTTGCCTAACACCACACAGGCGAAACTGGTAAGGTCAGGATTCATACACAAATGTTTTTACCAGAGACCACACTTTCAGGTATTAATGACAGACATCAGGGTCTATGAATATAGGTTAGAGGAGATTCCCGCTATCACAGACAATTTACAAGGGACAAGGAATGTAGGAGTGAGCTGCCAGGAGCAAGGACTGATGGTGACAGCAGAACAAGGAAGGAGGCAGAGGGGTCAGGGAGTTCCAGACTCTTTACAACCATTCTGCAGGTTAACATCCACACTTTTCAGATTAAGAAAACGAGATTGTAAAGGGTTAAATAAATTTCCCCAAATTGCATCATTAGTAAATAGCGAACCTCGGGTTTAAATCTGGGTCTTTCTGACATGAAAACTTAATTTCTTTCTTCTATACCTTACTACTCTAATAAAGCCCCACAAACATGGGAACTAAAAAAAGCATTTTAGTCTGGGCCACTCTGCATAAAAGGAAACAGCCCTGAACTCACTACCACAGCTGGTGAGGGCTCTATTGAATGCATAAAATGGTTCAAAGTAAAAATGATTCAATAATGAATGTATAAAATATGATCCTAATAATCAAGAACCAGTTACATTATACTGATTTTTCTGTTTAAGAAAACAGGGGAATGGAGAGCATATTTTTAAAAATTTAAAAATATAGTTAAAATAAAACTAATTAATGAATTTAAAGGGATAAACTCCAAGTATCTAGAAAATTCTCCTTTGTGGAATATCTCTTTTCTATTTATTTATTTATTTATTTATTATTTATTTGTTTATTTTTCAATTACAGTTAACATACAATGTTATATTAATTTCCGGTGTACAGCATAGTGATTAGACATTTATAGGAATATCTCTTTTCTAATGATATCAGATAAATAAAGTTTTCTATATTTGGAAATACTACAAATAGACATATTAAAAAAAAGTTAACACTATTTTGTGCCACAAGACCCAAAACAAATAGTCCTGACACTTTAATATCAGCTTGGATTATGTGTTAATATTGAATCATATAGTAACTAAAAAAGTTTTTCTACAAGTTAGAAATTATAATTTATCCAAGCTATTGGAATAAAATAATTGAATTTCCCCTTATACTATACTTTTGTGAGAAATAAAAGAAGACTAGATGTCCTTCAAAGACCTCTGAACTTAAAATTCATTTATTCAGCACCAAGTAAACAAAGATTTTACTTTAAAGAATAATGTATATGGTGTGTGGTATGTCTTAAATGAAAGTTTAATTGTATTTCCTGTACTTTTCCCATCTACTGTGCTTCATTGATGATTGGTCTCATAATTATAATTATGATCTATAATGTGCCCTCTGAGGTATAAAAGACAGAAAAGCTAAAAGCTACATTCGATGTAATTTTGAGAGTAATTAACTTTTTTATCTTTTAACGCATTAGTCAATTATTGCTGATCTATTAGTTTTCAGATAGCTCAAATATTAATTAGAAAACTTCATTTTCTAACCTATTCATGGGAACATTTGAAAAAAATTTATGGAAAGTATTCCTAGAAACAGAAGAAAATCATATTTTTGTCTATGGTATATTACTTTTGTTGACTTGCATATTCTTTTAAAGTCCAATGTCCTGCTTAGATGTTTGATGCATTTTTAATGAAAATTTTTAATAATTTAAAAATAGCTACTAAGAAATTTTCAATTGGTTAATCATCATAGACAACATTCAAACAAACAAAAAATACCACTCGTTACTTAATAGTTTTACCATTTTGCTTTTGTTGCAAGAAAACTTTGTGTGGGATATAACTACTTAATTTAGACCTATATATTTGTGCACTCAAAAGTGGTGCTTTATGTGAATGACAAAAATATAATTATGCATAAAGATTAGTTTTGTTCAAGCCGATTTGCTAACTGTGGAAAAGTTTTTAAAAATCAGAGAAATAGTTGTAGTTGAAAGTACAAGAGAAAGGAAAACATTTTCTTCCTGGGCATTTACATGGTGGATGGAGTATGTGTAGCTACAAGTACTTCTTCTAGATTTTCTAAGACAGTTCCAATTTTAGAATTTCATTTTGAAACCATGTTAAACCATTCATTTTGATTTTTGTTTCAAAATATTTGGACACCTTAGAGCATAATGGTCTAATGTTTTTTAGGAAAATCTTACCTTTACTTTCATTCCAATTGATATTTAGGAACATCAGAGAGTTTTTAAAGGTGGGTCCCATGCTCATTAAGAACTTAGATTTAATTAATAAGGAATAACTGATTTTGAATAGGTCTTCTGATGGCTTCAGAAGTTTTATGAAATGTGATGAATGAGTTTATAAAAACATTGGGAGATCTATCTATGAAGTTTTATTCTGAAAGTTCTTCCAGTTTAAAACTTTATATAGCCCATATATACTGATTAATCTATAAATTAATCTTGTATTATTAGGACAGCATTTCAATCATGTAAGAGAATAATATATTTTTCCTTTTAAAAACATTTACTATAATAATATTTTCTAAGAAATGACTTAAGTATTGAACTCATCATATGATAGGACTTGTCAAGGCAGCAAGTCAGTGATTGGCCTAGAATAGTACTCATCTAGATGAGGCTCAGATAGTAGACTCATTAAAAGAACATAATGTCCTGTTTTTTTCCCCTTTAAAAGAAAGGAAGCATTTTAACAGTAGCAATATGAAGACAGAGCAAACCTATTTTTCTCTTATTAAAGAAAATGTTGAAAGGGAACATTATTTCCACCTGCTTGACATCTTCTCAGAAAAGACCGATCTTTTAATTTCCTTTCCTTTTGTCCTTACAGCTTTTAATTGTCTCACATGTTCCGGACCTCAGGAGACAATGTCATCTTTCATTTTAATGTCACATATCCTCAATATTCTAATACCCATGCTCACACTGTGGGTGTGATATTGGTGGCTCCTAACACATACTTGTTCTTGTGTCATATTTGTGTTACACATCCTTTGCTATGGTTATGACATACTTCTCACATAGCAAATAAAGATTTTAAAGTTACTTCTTTTTTGAGATTAATACATATAGTTGCACAGAAAGTTATATATTAGTGTCATTATTACTAACTCATACTGTAACTCTGAAGATCATACAATAAGATCATACACATGTACCAAACACTAGAGCTCTTAAGACCATCCACATATTCATATAGATTGGATCCAAAAGCTGCCACAGAAAGCCCAAAACTCAATTCAAGTCAGGGGACTGGAACTGAGAGAGCATTTCTGTTTATGTTTGATTTCCTGGTGCTGTGTCTTTATATAACTAAGAAATGAAGTCAATTCACATAATCATGGCCAACAGCCACATCTTCTGCAAGTGTTTGTGAGTGTATGTGTATGTTCATGAGTATATATATCAAAGATTCCTATCTTTGTAATTCGTTTTTTCTGATGTGTGTGACAATAATTTTCAGAGACCATTTAGACTAAAAATATATGAATTAAATGTGGTGCTCCTCTCTTCCTTTCCCTCTAGAGAAAATAATTTGCTCTTTTACTTAACTATTTTTTTCCTATGACTCAAGGGAAGCCATGACTTAAATATATTTTTCTTGTAGGCACTTTAAATAGCATACTATAAAAATAACATATAGTAAATTCAAATTTTATTAAATAGAAAAACATTTGAGAATGTAGCTTCAGACAATATGCTTCATTGAAACTTTAGTGAGCTTCAAAATTCATAAATGTAGTTGCTGTTTCTTAAATCAAAAATCATCCAATCTGTAATTGAAAAATAAAAACATATATCACAATGTAATCATTGTGTCTATTCATTGCATATGACACACTACTTATGTAATTCACCAATTGTGTAGCCACTATTAGCTGCTTAAAACAGTGACAATGAATGAGATGTTGAATTTTAAACTTAAAAAGAATGGTAGTGGTTTACTAAATTTTCTCAATTTAAGTTCATCATCTGGGCAGAGTAAGCAAGACCTTTGGCCATCCTTTATGGTCAAAATCCATTCTTCTGTTATGTCATTCTACCTCCCTCAGTGTTTACCAGAATGAAATTCGGCAGCAGATCTCAAGGCGCCTGTTTCACCATCATTCTATCTCGCTCAGATCACAGGACTGCTTCTCTTTGTAGAGAATTTCTCTGTTGGCTCTCTCCTACATGCCCCTCTGACCATCTACCCTCCTTTAGCTGTTACCCTATCTCTCTCCTCTTCCTTTTCAAGCTTCTTGAGAGAGAGCTACATTCAGTCCCTCCATTTTCTCATTTCTCATCCACTCCTTTATTCTCTCTTTTTCTTTTCCTTTTAGTAAAATATACGTAACATAAAATTTGGCATTTTGACCATTTTCAAGTATACAGCTCTGTGGCGATAAGTACATTTATATTGTTGTGCAACCATCATCTTCATCCATCTCCAGAACTTCCTTTTGTCTTTCCAAACTGAAACTCCATACCCATTAAACAGTAACTCTCCATTCCTCATACTCCACCATAAGCTCCCGGCAACCAATATTCCATGTTCTATAGAAAATAGACAATTTTAGTTACCTCGTGTAGGTGGAATCATACAGTATTTGTCCTTTGATGATTGACATTTCACTTAGTATAATGTCTTCTTGAACATGTCATGTCTTCAGTCATGTGTCCTTCGTTCTCTTTATTCTGACCCTGTCTTCATGTCATTAGAATGTTCCTTGCTGATGTCACCAGTGAGCCCTTACTTATTCAATTGTCTGGAAAATTGTCTTTCTTTATTCAGGGGCATTCAACTGCTCTTGGAACTTCTAAGTACTCTCCCCTCTTTTCATGTCCAAGATATTCCTCTCTCCAGATTTTCCTCCTGCATTTTTAGCACTTCTTGTTGGGCTCCTCTCCACTTTAAATACTGTTTTTCTTCTGTGTCTGTGAACATTTTAGAGCATGCTGCTTGGTTGCGCTCACTCATTCCCATGCTTCTACTTCCATCCATGTACTGACTCCGACTCTTTCTCTCCAACCTAGAATTCTCTCCTGAGCTCCAGAGGAGGGCAAACATCTGCAACTGGAGATTTCCACATGAATACACCACAGACAGTATGTTCAAAATGAAATTTACCATATTTCCCTCCAGATTTATGGATGGAATAGGTACAAATATAAATGGAAGGAACCATCCTCTGAGTCACTCTTCACTTTTTAATTTTTCCTACCCACAACGTTTAATTGATTTCTAAGTTTTCTCAGTTTTGTCCACTTAATATCTCTGGAATATTATGTCTTCTCTTATCCGTTCTTGCTGCTACTGCTACAAGTAATTCAAGTATTCTTCTCTCTGGGATCACTGTCACAGTGATGAATCTACTTCTCTTCCTTTAGTCTCCTCCTCATCTAATATATTCTCCACCTGTTGCCAGAATGATCTTTCTACAAAGCATATCCGATTATATCACTCTCTGAATAAAATTTTTGAGTGCCTTCTCATTACTTTTCAGAAGTTCAAACTCCTTAGTGTAGAGAGCATGTACTGCAGGATCTGGCCTCTACACTTAGACCTTGGCACTTGCTCCCTTCCCTTATGCATGATTTGTTCATACAGGCGTGGTAAACGGCCCCGAATGCACTCTCCTCAGGCCTCCACACCTTTTTATGTGCCAGTCACCTGGATAACTCCTCTTCACCCTTTAGGACTCGGGCCACTTCTCCAGGAAACCTTCCCTGAAGGTGGGTGTAGTGGATGCGATGGTGTGCTGCTCCAGTTCCTCTACCTCCTCAGAAATAAAACATTTCCCTGATTGCTGAGAGTATTGGTAAGTGGTAGATCTCAGCTAAATTCTGGAGATTGCCCTTTGTTGAAGAGAACCACTGTTAAGGTCGTGCCTTCCTTCCTCAGGGCAGCCTATGTGCAGAGAGTAACTGATACAGAAATATAAAAGCCTGGCTCTATTGTCTCATTTGGGACAACTCTGTAGGCCAGCCTGGCTCCATAACGCTCCATGGAAAGGCTCAGGCCTTTGTTACAGCTACATCACAGCCCGACTTCTCCTGCCTAGTTCAGCTTCTTTCACCCACAGATGTTTATCCTGAAAGCTAGCCTCATAAACACAAATATCTGTCTCAGACTTTATTTCACAGGGAACTGAATAGCAACTCTGGGTTAGGACCCTCAACACTACTTGCTTATTCCTATAACTTATCCCACTGTGCCATAATTGTCTGTTTACTTGTGAGTCTATGCCTAAATACAGTGAGCAACCTGAGAACAGGGAGTTTTCAATCTTGTCTTTTAGTCTCACTTCCTTTTTATCTTCACTCATTAAATATTTTAAAATAAATGAATGTGTAAATAATTGCATAAGAGATGACCATCTTCAAAAGCCTTGGGGGCTTTTCTAAAATTAATTCTATCCTTCCCGAACTTTATTTCTTTCAGGAATAACCCCAGAAAACCAGGGCTGTCTTTTGCCTTCCTCCAGGTGTTCATCCTGAAAGCTACATCCTGAACACAAAAAATACAGGATGTATTTTAGGTTTGCTGCTGCTCATGCCTCATGAAATTGTGAGAAGTATGGATTTGGAGGTCTGGAAGCCCTGGTTGAATTTTCACAGTCATTATAGTAGTGTGAGTTTGAACAAATCATATAACCTCCTCATATTTTGGTTTTATCAGCTGGAAAATAGTAATATCTAGCCCATAGATACTGCTTGGTGGTAAATAAATAAGATAATATCTGTGGGAAGTGATAGCACATAGTACATACTCTGTAAATTTTAGCTCCCCCCATCTTTTCTTTTTAGATTAAATTTACTCTTCTTGTAATAATTTGCAAAGAAACAAATTATGGTAGTTTTGTTCTACTGAGATGATCTCATTAGCTATCATTTATTCCCCCACTCCAAACCAAAAGGCAAAAATCTATCATTCTCTACTTCTGTTATTTTAGAAGGGAAAAAAATTTCTGCCAAAAGCATCTACTTAACAATGCAAGTCCCTGCTTGCTACAACTTTTGTTTTTTATCGTGAGGCATTAAATTTGCTAGTGGCAAGAGGTGTGGCTAGGTGTGTCTGAGAGTGAATCAAAGGTGAGTAAATTACATGAATGTAACACTACCTGATGGGTTTCAGTGAAGCGTAGGAGGTTCTAAAATGATTAACGTAAGGCACCCACAAAAGGTTAAAAGTATGGTAGCAAGGTATCTCTTATTTAGGTAACTGACCCACCCATATTTCCAGTTTTCTTTGTCCCAGTACTTGGAAAATTACATTTCTCAGCTTCTTTGCAATTGAGTGGACCATGTGATAAGCTCTGGCCAATGGCTGGGTGTAGTAGTAGTAATCAATCACACGAAGGACAAGTATTTAAGAGGAGGTAGTCAGTACTCAGATAGAAGACATCTGGAATATTGAAAGACATGCTCTGGACAGTCTCAGGAGCTGGAGCAGATTCTGGAAACAGTGAAATAAGCTTTTATTGTGTTAAACTGCTCAGATATTCATGTTACTTATTACCACCACAAAACTTAGCCATTTCTAACCAACGCATTGAGGTGCATTGAGGTGCAGGAGAATTTAAGATAAATGTGAATAAACAAACCATCCCAGGAAAAACAGGAACCATAGCCAGCTGTTTCAGAAAATAGAACTGAAGGTTGTTCAGGACCCTTGTTGATCTCCACTCTACTGTCCCACCATTAAAATAACTTAGCTTCTACTTTTGCATCTGTTCTTTTCTGTGCCTGTCAACATCTGCTCCACTTTCAATTACCAGATGTCTTTCTCTGCATCACTGCATCTCTGCATCATTCATCTTTCAAAAAGATAGAACTCAGTTGGTCCATTTTGGATAACCGTCAGAAAGTACTTTTGAACTAGATCACTTTATAGGATGCTGTGTAGTCTATGAATTGGCTTTCCTTGAGTCAAATGCCCAACCTTGGTCCAATTAATAGCAAACATGGGGTTAGGTCATGAGATACAAAACATGGCCATCCATGCTTAAGGAAAAGCTTGGGGCCTCTCCTCACTGTCAGGAACTGTGGATTGGTGTCCTGTTAGATAGGTGTTGTAGATATGGTAGGCACCATGTTGGCCTGTTCAGTAAACTGGGATACAGACCCTTAAGGTCAGGCTATTGCTCTATCGTTTTACCCACTGGGCATAAAACTGGTTGCACAAATGTCCTGGCCTTCACCTGCAAACAGACCTGTGACTTCTGGGTTGGAACAAAATTTTTGTTGAGCTAGTCTTCCTAGATGAGACAGGAAAAGTGGATCTAATGACCCTGAGTGAAATGAAGGTGATTTCTGGCCTTCTAGATACTTGTTGATCAAGAAATAGATATTGGATTTTAAAAATATTTTTTGGTTGATAATAAGCACAATGGGCAATAGTTGTTTTAGGGCAATGATTTAAATACAATTTTGATGTTAAAATACAAATTAGGGATTATTTCACTTCCCTCTTGGGAGTTTGGTTAACTTATTCAAAAATATGAAATAAGAGCTTCCCTTTTTCTCTTAATGCCACCATCCTATCTGCTATGTTCTTTTACAAATATTCTTTTTAATGTATGGCAGTCTATGCTTAAAATGTATTAATTTTCCTTCTTCTTGAAATGTTTATTCCATTTTAAACTCCATTCCTTAACGTAGTTCCTGTTATTTAATCCTCCCCTGAGGCACCTTCCCCAAGTAAACCAACGCACTGCCCTCTGAAATGGCTTCAATGCCCCAACTGCCTTCTACTCTATTCTCAATCAATACCCTCATAGCCTCTGAGGTGACTGGGGTTGATATTAACAGGAAATAAGCCAATTAAATTACTGTAAACTAAGCTAACACTTTCTGGTAGTTAAGTGATAAAACAAAAATGCAGAAAAAAAATTTTGATCAGAGACATTTTTCCACTGTTCTTTATATTATCACAGTTAGGTTTCTCAGCTTCCTTTTGATACTACAAACAAAACAGAGTTCTTCAACGCTAGCTCTTGGTCAGAGGTAATGCTACATGATAGTGGTGGAAGATTTAATATTTTTTGAAAAACCATTACTACATTTCAAGTAATTTAAGAGGCTATTATTTATAAAGCACATCCCTATTGTTAAGTTGTGAAAAAGTTATGTCATAATTTCTACCAATATATGTTACATTATATAGACATTGGATTGTTGCATTGTGGGGACATGGCAGTGAGGGAGTGGAGTAAGACTGAGTTTGGCTTCCAACTCTGCCTCTTTTAGCGGTATGACCTTGGGCAAAACATTTTAACTTTTTTGAGCCTAAGCATTCCCATCTGAAAAATGGAGCTAATAATAGCTACAGGGTTGTTAGATGTTTCACATAGACATTGTACATGAAAGATCCTGACACATAGTAGGTTCTCAGTGGGTGTTAGCTGTTTGCATCCTGTAGACTTGAGGAAAGAAGCTCCTGTCCTATCAAGTGAATTGATAAAGGACTGGAAAGAACTTTTCAGTTGGGAGAGAAAAGGCCTCAGCATTGGAGACTCTGCATTATTATTGACTTGATAATAATTAGTTGTTTCTTCCTTCCTTTATTCCTTCATTCTTTCGCTCAATCATTATTTTTGAGTTGCTACTTTTTGTCAGGTTTTGACGATG
>NW_006434709.1:6688236-6694596 GCF_000325575.1 Pteropus alecto | reverse complement strand
AACTATTTATTCTTTAAAAATTTGCAGCACTTTTCGTTGAAGAAACAATTAAAAAACAAACAAACAAGATAGATTCCCAATATCTTCTATGACTTATACAATGTTGTAGAAGCATAGGTGATCTAAACTAAATTTACTCACAAAGTAAATTGCCTTTTTCAACATTTCCCTCTTGTTAATTTTGACTTGGCATCAGGACACATTCTGCTTTCTTTCTGCTCTCACACTCTGCATATGTTAACATCTTTGTCAAGCAAGTACGGAAAGTTAAATGTCAAGAAGAAAAGGCAGAGGTTAGCACCAGAGAGGTGGTAACCAAAGTCATGCCTGAGGCTACAAACAGGGAAGTAACCCAGGAAGCCAGACTCTGGGAGGGCTGAGAACTGGTAAGGAAAAGAAGCTTGAGAGGAGTTATACAAAAGAGATACAGGACAAAGTCTGCAGATATTAGGGCTTCATGTACTCATTTACATGTGCTGATGGCTGCTGAGGGATTGGGCTTGGTGGGTTAAAAGTAGTTTTTCAGGCCCAGCCCCAGAAGCTTCAGTGGATTATCATTGCTTCTTCTTATTCACAGTGATAGTATATAATAAAAATTTATTATAATATAATGATAATTAATTATAACATAATAACTTTATTAAGTATTTATAATAAACAAATAAACAAACAAATAAATAAAATTTGCCTTCTGATAACATTCGGAGTCTGTGGTAACTAAACTCCTGAAATCTAGCAAAATTCACTGAAATCTAGCAAAATGAAATAACTACTTTAAACATTTTGTTGAGTGGAGCCTGCCCTTATCAGTTCGATCTTGGGACAATTAGAGAACAATTGGTTGTAAAAAGAAGTTTGGTGTCCTCTTGTTCCTTTATAGCCTAACCACTTAACTAGGGACTGTGACATCCTAGAGCTTAGAGGAAGGGCATGGCTTCAAAGAGAGAAGAGATGGTTTGGGGCAAGATTATCGCATCTTCCATCACCATCCTCTCATGAAAACTGTTCTTCTGGTACAGTCTTGGAGAAAGCGGACTGACCAATACTTGAAATGCAAATCAGGAGCAGCACATGGGCTGGCAATCATATGGGATGATGGTGAGGATGAGATGAGGTGTCCTTAAACTAGGCATAATGTCCTCTCACCAACTTGTATATTAGCACATGTGAAGAGCACTTCTTACACCCCAGAGAGGATATTGTTAGAGCCTTAGCTGCCCCATAGTGGAAAATAAAACCCAACAAGATTTTAAACTAATGTCTATGCCTCCTTGGCAGCTGTATATATTATATATAGTAAATATCTAGGGTAAACCAAGCAGTCACCTGAGAAGATGATATTTCACACCTCTATTTTAGAATTATGTGTAAAGTTTACCACATCCCTCATGTTAAATATCACATAAATTGATAATCACCCCAGTTGAACATGGTGATCTGCAATTATTAGTCATTGTTCTGTTGCATTAAAATATTTGAGTTCTCAACTCAGGACAAAGTCTGAATAAAGATTGTGGCTTAGGAGTTAATATTTATCACTGACTTATGCAAGGTTGTAAAAACTTGATTAATAAAGGCTAAAAAAGAGTGAATAATTTGAGAAATTATTAAGTCCTCTGTTAAAAAACAAAACTTTAATGAAATTTTAGGTTGTTTCTAATAGAATAAAACCAAAGAAGCATTTGCTTCCTCAACAACTGAGCACTAGAACTCTGCAGTTCTCTGGCATACGTTAGCCCTTTGTTTGAAAAAGAAGCATTTGCAGAGTAAGTAGAGCTGTGAATGCCACTATCCCATCCCCTTTTACCTTTTGTTTCTTCTCACTTTCTTCCTCTCTCATTGCTTACCGTCTAGTTCTCATCTTCTCCTTGTTTCCTTTTCATTCCTCCTGGCTTTTTAAAATATCTTGTTTCCTCCCTCCTTATGTATAATCCTTACGCCTTTTCTCTTTACTTTTTTCCCCTGTCTCCTTCTTCCTTGTCTCTCTATTCAAGGCAATGCTCCATGGTAGTTATTAAGAGCATGGGCTCTGGAAGCTGATTAGGGCTTCCAATTCTGGTTACACCATGCACTGAGTGACCTTGGGTAAACTACTTAATCTTCCTTCTACCTTGTATTAGTCAAGGTTCAATTAAAGAAGCAGAACTGCTATTGTGGGAGGCACTGGAAAGTGAAAGTCTAAAGGGAGAATTGGAAGATCAGTGGGGTCACCCATTAGTCCTTCTGAGAAGGCAAGCATGTCCAACTGCCTGGGACCACGAGTAGGTTGCTGTGGAGAAATCTGTGGGGAGCTCTTGCCTCAGAAGGTTCACATTCAAATATTTAATGATGCTGCATTCGATCAGCAGGGCCAGAGGTTCCAAAAAGGAGCAGGATATAAAGTGGAGGAGAGCAGACAGTTGGAACCTACTGGCACCTCTATGTCTGCCCATTACTGCATCCAACCACGATGACCTTCAGAGAGTAATGGCCGTTGTTTTAC
This sequence comes from Pteropus alecto, assembly GCF_000325575.1. Classification (NCBI taxonomy): domain Eukaryota; kingdom Metazoa; phylum Chordata; class Mammalia; order Chiroptera; family Pteropodidae; genus Pteropus; species Pteropus alecto. The sequence continues at coordinate 6,692,114 of NW_006434709.1, read as the reverse complement.
TTCTGCCTTCCAAATTTCATGCAAATTTCACTGTTGGCCAAACTAAACCCAGAACCATACAGGGAAGAGGATTTTGAGGAACTTAGGTCTAGCTTAACTAGGTTTTCACAGTACAAACCACCATGTGAATCATTTTCAAAGTGCAATTTTTAAGAGTTCATAACTCATGGGATGTTGTGAAAAGTAAATGAGACAATACATTTAAAGAACTTATCACAGTATCTGACACCTAGTAAATACCCAAGAAATGTTAATTGTCATTTCCCCTTTGTTTTTAATCACTTTCCATACACTGTACCTTTATATGCATCAACACGTATGATCCTTATAACAATGACCTTTATGAGCTAGGTACCATTATCATTCACATTAAAAGTTGAAGAAATTGAAATGGATTATTTACTTGCCCCAAGTTGTATAGTACTTAAACATAGTACCAGTTTATAGCGGAGTCATGTAAGCCCATCTGTTTTAAATACTCTGTTTCCATTAAGAGTGGGACTACCTACCTCCCGTGGGAAAAGCATTTTCAGAAATGCAGCACCTTTGAAATTTACAGAAGATCTCAGAATTCCTTTTCTGTTGTTATTGTTTTACACAAAATTGGGACAAATTATGAATCTGCCCTCTTGGTGCAAACTATAACATATGTGGTGAGAAAGAATTTGGTATGTGACCCTGTTGGGCAAACCAGCTTTGATCAAGCCAATGGAAAGTTGAGCTACTTGGGGAGGAAGATGAAGAAAAGTTGAAGAAAGGTTACAGTTAGTTCTCAATTAGGTAAAATTTTACAATCTAAAACTTGCTCCAAATGGACTTCCTGTCCCTTTTTAAAGCATGACCTTGCAATTCTTACTGGAACACAAAATTCCTTAAATTATTCTAGCCAGTAACTTTCTCCCTACTGCCCCAAGGTGTAGCTATCTCCTAAAGCAGAAACTCCAAATTTGTAACTCCACTGATTGTAATCAAGGGGCTTTTGCTTCTTTGAACTACTTTTTAAGAAATGTAAATTTTTTCAGGTGGGCTTATCACAATTCCCACTCATCTCTCCTTATCTTACCTAGCCTTACCTCATTCACAGATGTTATAAGCCTCAACCTACAAGGCATTTGACTTCTAACGCCTGCATAGTTATAGTCTTTAGGAGAACAGATTTCAAAGGAGTTGGCTGGTCTTGGATTTCTACACGGAAATCAGCAGAGATGAGGAGCATGAACCTTCCCAATTCTATTTTCTACTCATCCGGCGCCTCACCTCTCAACCCATTCCTTAAAGTTCTTTATGAATAAATTTGCTGTGTGACATTCTGACAACCCCTTCTAAGAAGCAAGATCTGAATTGCCCAAAAGCCAAGTGGTAGAATCATACAATTTCAACTTTGCCAAATGTAACATGTGTTTTATAAATGAAAACTGAGACATAAAGACTAAGTACTGAAAGAGTGAAGCAGAAAACCTAAGATTCTTCAAAAGAAGGCACACATGTAATAATCTCTGCAAATGCACTCGGAAAAGGGTTAATTGTGTATTTTTTAGTTTTTAAGGCTTGAAGTTTTAAAGTGCTCTATTAGGAAAATATTTGTTTTCTTATGGTTTGGAACACCTGTGGTATGAAAACTTGATGGTACTAGAATCTGATGAACAATAATGTTTTAGCCATGTTAAGAAGCATGTTTAGTATTGAAGTGGTTACTTATTAAAAATAGTTCTGGGCTTCATTGCTTCTACCAACTGTCATTGAAAAGTGGGACATGTAAACGATGGTGTGGTAAAAAGTATTTGGCTCAAAAGCTGGTTTTGATATTTTATGATACAGATTGACAAAAGTTTATAGTATGTAATTTAAAACATGTGGGTGCAGTTAAGATAACCACAGTATTTATTGGATAGAATCTTCCTTTTTTATAGAAATATGGATAAAAATAGGATTATGTATAGAGAATAACTTGCTAAAAGAGGACTTGGAATCTTTTTTTTTTATTGCAAGACACAGAGCTTCCTAGGGATTCCCATTTGCAAATTTTTCCTGGTATGCTGTTTCCTGAGTTATGTACAGCAGGTCTTCGAATAACATTGTTTCCTTCTAACATTGATGAGATGCCATAGGAACTTAATTCTTGTTTATGTCAATAAGCCGCTGGTAAAAATGGTTTTGTTATATGTTATTTTGCTTAAAGTCACAGAACCTATTGACCAAGTTAAGTGAGGACTTACTGTACCCGAGTCTGAGCATCACATTATCTCCACCATCCTCTTATCTTTTTTTTCCTAACACTTATATTATTAAAGATGCTCTTGTTTGTGTGGGTATTTAAATCAAATTATTACTTTTAATTAAGTATAAGTGTTATAGTTTTGTTCTCCTAATCCCTGTTAACTTTCTATTCTCTGCACTCAAAAGCAAAATTTTGCTTATAGTGTATAGAATAAGATGGCTGTAACTAGAGTCTTATATTTTTAAAAATGCTTAGTTATTGAAATAAAAAGATCTCAATAAATATGTTGAATATTGTTCATTTGGAAGACTATGCTAGTTCAACACATAATTACAATTTCAGAATGTGTGCAATCTTACACTTAACATAATTAAGTAGATCAATACAATCCAAATTCCTCATACACTAATGGAGACTTCTAGAATACATTATATCTTTACCATTTTTATTCTTGACATAGAGCATAGAGGCTTGGCCTGTGTAATAAGTGCACTTTTAGAAGAGTGGATTTTCTCAATTTCTAAGGCACTTTTGAGTGCTCAGGAGAGTATACAGAACTACAGGGCCTTGGACCTTTACAAATTAAAGCAGCCAAATGATTTGTCAGTGTTTTAGAAGAAAAAAAGTATAAAATATTCAGATTATACTCAATCAGAGAATGGAGAATAGTTTTACAGGAAAGAGGTTTCGGTTACACAGCTAATATGAACAGGAGCAGAAATAATAACCAGCTGGTTAAGCCTGGGAAAATAATATTCTCCTTGGGCTAGAATTTTAGAATTACTGGAGCTGTGCTGCCCAATAGAACTTTCTACAATGGTGGAAATGCTCTATAATTTGGTAGCCATGTGTGACTACTGAACATTGGAAATGCGGCTAGTACAATTGAGGAACGAGATTTTTAATTTAATAAATGTAATTAATTTAAGGGTAAATTTAGATAGCTACATGTGGCCAGTGATTACTTTATTACTGGATAGTGCAGTTTCGAAGTGTTATTGATAAAGCCTTTTTGAGCAATTTCTTTAATTCACTCATTTATTTATGCACACATTTGTATATATTTTTTACTTTTATTAACTCAATAAATATTTTTTGAGCACCTTTTCTGTTTCAGGCATTGAGAATGTAACAATGAGCAAAACTGACCGAGGCCCTATTCTCATGGAACTTATGTTGTCTCATGGAATAGATAAATGACAATCAAATAATCACATAGCTGGTGGAAATTAGGAGACCATGAGGGTTGTACATTTATCCTCTGCAGCTGATTTCTTTGAGGAAATCCAGGCTTTTCAATCTCTTAAAAGTCTTCTGATTTTCCCCAAGAAAGTGACCTCTGACTTGGAATCAGAAAGATGTTTGGCCCTGTGGAAGGGATAGATTTTATCAGTTGACAGTACAGAGATCAAGCAGGGTCAGTTAAAAACAAATCTAGATAATTATCATACTGACTACACATGTAAACAAAATCACTGTTCCTCTTTAGAAGAAAGAAAAATATCAGGAGCCTAATGGCTTAGAAGCATTAAAGCTGTCAAAACTGAAAGCAGAGCAGTTGATCATGGTATATATCCAGGGAGTTTCCAAGTCATTTTGTCTCACGGTGTTTAAAGGCAGAGATCCTCTTAAAAGCTTCTTTCTCTTTTATTGGAATAAG